>NW_004524845.1:2695895-2696772 GCF_000260255.1 Octodon degus | reverse complement strand
ATATTTTACTGTGGTATTCATTATCTTATGACTTGTTTTATCTAATTCTTCCTAAAAAGCCTTACCTTCAATAACATTATTCATACTGTCCAAATTTTTCATAACACGAATGCAAAAAAATCTTGTAACTAACAAGATATTGTTATATATTTACTTTTTGTAATTTGACTTGTCTTTTACATAATGTGGTTTCATAAATTTAAGGTAGTTAATTTTTATTTTTGAATTAACACCCATAGCATATTTAATTTTAAACAAAAGTATCCCAATTTAAACATTTTTTCTATTAAAGTAAGTAATTTATTGTAAGAGTTGTGTATTATATACATTAAATAAGCACTTGAAAGGAAGTTTTATTTGGCTATTGCCTGGACAATAGTAATGTATCCTGCAGTTAGAGTTTGTGCACTAAAAGAATGGATTGATAGCATATGAATTCATTCATATCCTATGCCTTTATTTTTCAAAATTAAATCTAGGGGAATGATTTGTTAGAAAAGTCCAGCAGACTCTGGAATAATTAGAGTGACCTGAGATATTAAATCTAGTGGCTAAAGATGTCACTCTCCTATAGGAGGGGTGAGATACACACAAAACTACCCATGAGCAATATAACCACTCTCATTGTTAAAGCATCTAGTGAATTTACCTCATGGTGAAAAGGAAAAATGCAACCACCCAGGGGCTTTCTTGAGCCTATCTTCTGCTCTCAGTGGCCACAGCCAGGTATCCTGGAGACATGGCCAAAGTGCTTAGGCATTTGGGGGAAGAGTTATTCCTCTGTGAAACATGTCAGTATGTGTACAGAGCCATGGGAGAAAAGGAGATCTCTGGACCCAGTAATGCAGCAGCCACCCAAAGAGATCAAAAGAAAAGA
>NW_004524845.1:2694203-2695240 GCF_000260255.1 Octodon degus | reverse complement strand
TACTTCTTTTCTATACTTTTCTGGCGGATGATTAAGACCAAGATAAAGCAAGACCTCTCATAACTAGAAATGTAACTTTTTTATCTGATAAGTTCAGTCAAATCCCCTCAGGATTTAACCTGAAACCCTGTATCGCAGTTAGTAGATATTTTTTCACTGTCAGCCATGTGGATGAGTCACAGCCATTGCTTGACCAATTTGCTCTCTGTCAAAGCCTGAGAGAATGTTTTCTCTCCATGAGACTCTCTGTAGGCACACTCTACATCTTCAGTCACTTTCATCTGTGGCCCCATAATTTCCTTGATCAGAAACTCTGGCACACAACTGAGTTACATGATGTTACAGTACAGGTTTCCGCATGACCTGAGTCTTCACTGACCTTGAAAGACTAGGGCCAAACTGTGGGCTGACCTTGCAGGACTTCTTTTTCTCTAATTTTTGGTCTGTAATTTTATGTTGTTAACACTCCAGAAGAGAAGCTTTTTATTATTACCCTACAGCATAAGCAGTCAAGCTTAACCTCACCATCTGTCTGAACATCAAACATTTTAGGCATA
This sequence comes from Octodon degus, assembly GCF_000260255.1. Taxonomy (NCBI): domain Eukaryota; kingdom Metazoa; phylum Chordata; class Mammalia; order Rodentia; family Octodontidae; genus Octodon; species Octodon degus. The sequence goes on along the minus strand of NW_004524845.1, from coordinate 2,694,683 downwards.
GAATTTAACAGGTATTTTGCATTAAGTATTGATATGTTAAACTTTAAGTCCCTACAGAATATGAAGAAAAAAATAAAAAAGAAGAAATATTTTTTAAATACAAATAAACAGTTTCATATACTTACACAGAAATTTAGAAATCTAAGCATATACAGCATGGTAGCAGGACATTCTTGTGACATTTTCTTTTTCTTGTCTTTTGTTTTCATTTATTACCATTTTGTTCTTTTCAAACAAATATTTATTTGAGAGACAATATGGCAGTAATTGGTATGTCTTGACAAGCAGTACGTATTTAGAAGAAAAGAGTGACAGCTATTCCAAGTGTGACCCTTCTATTAAATATTGCTTTCTTCAGTGCAGTTGCTTAGTTTACAGATATCATCATATAGTTAGTCAGGGAGAGAATCTTACCAATTAACTGCTAGTTTCTAAAACCTGCTGAAGAGTTTCAGAATCATAGTCTTAAACATGTTGTGC
>NW_004524845.1:2672134-2692277 GCF_000260255.1 Octodon degus | reverse complement strand
TGGAATTTAACTTCTTTTTCTTCTTTTTTTTTTTTTTTTGCAGAACTGGGGATTGAACTCAGGCCCTTGCACTTGCCAGGGAAGCACTTATTCCATGAGCCATCTCCCTGGCCCTTAACTTCTTTACCTATTCTTATTTCTTTTATTCTCCTTCTTGTCTATTTGCTCTAACTAATGATTCCAGAACTATATTGAATAGGAGTGGTGGTTCAGAAAATCCTTGTCTTGTACCAGATCTGGGAGTAAAATATTTCAGTTTTTCACCATTTTGAATTATGTTAGTCATTGAGTTTTCATAGATGGCTTTTATCAGATTGAAGTAGAGGCCATCTATTCCAATTTTCTGTCGGTCTTTGAACAAGAATGAGTGTTGGACTTTGTCAAAAGCCTTTTCTGCATCACTTGAGATGATAATGTGGTTTTTAGAGTTGGCTTTATTGATATGGTGTATTACCTTTATAGATGTATGTATATTGAACCATCCTTCCATCCCTGGGATGAATCCTACCTGGTCATGGTGTATAATCTTCTTGATGATTTGCTATATTCTATTTGCTGGGATTTTATTGAGGATTTTTGCATCTATGTTCATGAGGGAGATTGGCCTGTAGTTCTCTTTTTTTAGTTGTATCTATACCTAGTTGTTGTATCAGTAGAATACTTGCCTCTTGGAATGATTTTGGGAGGATTGCTTCCTTTTCAATCTCATTAAAGAATCTGAGGAGTTTAGGGATTATATCTTCCATAAATTTCTTATAAATTTCAACTTTGAATCCATCAGGACCTAGACTTTCAAACTACTTTTAATTGTATAACCATACATGCTTCCAGAAATATCAGCTATCATTGTGATGTTACATTGTTGTCTGCTAAGAACAATTATAGTTATCATTAATTTTGGTAGTAGTACGTGTACTATTGAAGCCTGTTTTGGAAGAAATGATCTTAACATCTAAATCTTCAGGATTTCTGTTCAGTTCTATTGGGAATTTTCCAGCAAAATTCATTTGTTCAATATCCTATTTCTCTCAGTGAAAAATGTTGATCCATGAATTTCTGTAGATATGTTTAAACTAGCTTACTATAGGGGACCTGCCTGTCAGCTCAGTTGTTTAAGCTCCTGCTCATGCAGACTCAGTCAGGTGTAGGATACCGTGGTTTGATTCCCAGCTCCACATGCCTTACCAGACCTGCCCTTAAGGCAGCCTGAGCCAGCCAAAAAAAAAATCCTTCTCAAAATTAACTTACCATAACTGAAAGTGAATTTTTAGAAAGAGAAAAAGACATGCAATCTTCATATGTGAACATGAAATACTTCTTTGGATTAAATAGTTATTTTATATTTTATACTTTTAATACATTAAAGAACAAGTTTGCTTACTTGTACTTCAAATCTTATACTGAAATTTGGAAAGTATCACAATGACCACACAACACTCAGCAGATTTGATCTGTGGCAGGTGTTGCTGCCAGGCATCTTCAGAAATCAAAACAGGGGTCACCTTTAACTTTCTTACAGGATTCAGATACAAAGAAATTCCAAAACATTGTCATACAGAACCTGTAGTTCAGTAAGATACTGAGGAAAGAGAAGAGTGAACACCTGGTACTGTAAATTTGGGAATCTTGGATAAAGACAATCACAATCTTTACACTCTGGAGTATGTTCTATTGCTATGACTCAGACAGGGTCACAATAATGCAACATTTTCCAAGGTACTTGATTGTGGTCCTAGTAACAGCTTAGTACATCTATGCATATGCCTCACTTAGGAAAACCTATAAAATCTCCTCATACTCTCATCTTGATTTTGGGAAGTATTTCATTCCTCAGCATCTATAGATGCCAAATCAATCTTCCCTTAATTTATGCCTCTGACCCAGGGCCTTGGTTTACAGCTGAAACTAGTCCTGGCTGTCAAAGGACCCGAGTGAAGCCAGATGCAGTGTTTCTTATCAAAGGATGCCACACACAAAAGTTTAGAAACTTTACTCTCAGGAAGTCTTCAAATACTATATCAAAACATAATAAATTCCTCATTCTGCAACTTTAGTGATTTATTTTATATTCTGCCCTAGGTAGAAATTCAAAGCAGCTGGTAACTATTGCACAATTATTGTTACATATTTGTTTGCTTATTTGTTTGCTATTAGTATTAGTAAATTACTACTTAGCTGTTGCTTTTGAAATTGATTATTTATGCTGGTTTCTTTGAAAGCCATCACCTTCAAGCAAAAATAATTCATTTCTGGCAGATAATCCCAGTCATGTCTCTCTGGTGGTCCAAACCCTGTCAAGAATGCAGTTGTGCAGGGATGTGTTCATGAACTCCTTATAGAACTTTGTAGAAGAAATTCACACACTCTTACAACACTTCTACAATGGCTAATACATGTGTCCGCTTCCCTGTGCTGTAGGATGCCAAAGTCAACAATAAATCATTCATTCTGCACATGTTCAGGGTGTTTCTTGAAGAGATCAGTATTTGAGCCAGCAGATTAAGTGAAGTTTGCCATCACAAGTGTGTGCAGCTGCCATCAAATCTACCAAAAACCTAGTGGAACAAGTGAGGCAAAATAAGACATTTTTGTCTTCTTGAGTTTGGATATTCTTGTGTTTTCAGATACTAGAGTCACTAGTTTTTTACTTTTGGACTCTGGAACTTACCCTAAATAGGGCTTCCTGATGCTCAGGACTTCTAACATAGATAGCTTATGATACCACCTTTTCTAGCTCTCCATCTTACAGATGATACATGGTAAAATGTCTCAGTCTCTACAGCATGATAGGCTGATTCCTATAATAAGTTTCTGGCTATGTATCAATACATTTGTGTGTAGGATTTGTTGCTCTGGAGGATCCCCAAATAATGTGACTTTCTTGGCTGCATGCAAGCTTCAGTCCATTCAAGGTTGGTCCTGGATTTTTGCAAAGACTGTTATAGTTTTTACTTCTGAATTAGCACTACCAAAGTAACTGTGTCTGGTTAAATCTAACTTCCACATAAACAACTAATGATTTTTTGCTATACAGATGACCTGTAAATCACCAAGTCATTATTTATCTGAAGTTCAAATTTGACTCAGAAACCTTCATTTTAATTTGTTAAATCTGGCAAATCTAATACTTTGAAGAATATTCATTTATAGAATTTTCATAATTTCATTTATGCATCTCACAATCTCTGTTCTGCCTATATTTAGAAGCAGACCATATTTCTAAAGAGTTGAATAAAACCTCTCATGGCTGTAATATTAGTTCACTGCTGACCTCAGTGTTTGAAAGTGTTTCTTACCTACAATAGCAAAAGGCTTAGGCATAAGAAATGTCAATATGGCTGTGTGATCATAGATAAACTTTCTTATTTCTCTAAGTGTAAGGTATCTCAAATGTTAATGGAGATAATAGCTGCATTATAGGTTGGTAGGAAGGATGATAACAATTGAATTTTTTGTAGTGACCTGAAAGAACCTGGGCTTCTTTGGTATTCTTCCACAAACACAGTGATCACATGTTCACACTAGAGATCTGACAGAGCAGGAGATCTGGTTCTCTACTGATGATAAAATGTAAAGAAACTAGAAGTAAAGCAAATTCAGACAATAACAAGAGCTATGCACAAAATTAACTTTTGGATGTGTGATGAGTGTGAAGGATAATTAGAAAAGGGCCTTGGCTTAGGGAGGAGGAGGGGTGGGATGGCTGAGTGGACACCCAGGCAACAGTGGCAGAGAAAGAGGCACAGACTGAACAGCTTTGGTGGCTGAGTAGGGAGGGAGTGGAGAGGTTACAGGTGGGTTAAACAGGATCAACAGGAGGCTTGACAGGAAGGAGGGAGAGCTGCCTGTTCAGCTTTCATTCTGGAGATTACTTCACACAGCAGCATACTAATTAATACTGTAAAAGGAAATGAAGAAACCCCCATGAAAAGTCGAAGTCCATATCTTTTAGTTAGGCTCACCATCACAAAATCAATGAGTGATACCAGAAGAGACACAAGAAAAAATAACTGCCAACTACCATGAGTTACTATATCTATTGTTAATACTGATGTTAACACTACAAATAATTTCTTACCTATGACTGTGAAATTTACCCTCTGTTCAGTGAGCATGCTCACCTCACACAGAGGAATATTGTGGGATGTCAAGATGGGCATGAATTCCCTACTCTCACTTCTACAGATGGTGTTTGTGAACTGCATTGTGCACAGTTGGGCACTACTGTATTGAGAGAGAGAGAGAGAGAGAGAGAGAGAGAGAGAGAGAGAGAGAGAGAGAGAGAGATCACACTGGCTTCAGAAGAAGTCAAGATTTAATTCTAGGAGCTAGTGAGGGAGTAAGTCAATAATACTATGAGAAAGTACAGTAATAATGAAGATTTGTGTTTCCTATCAGCTGTGAACAAAGTAGGATTTTTATTTTATTTTAGATAGACTCTCATAGTAAGTCTCACAGTCTCTGAGTTGCCCAGCTGGGATTGAACTTGTGATCCTACTGCCTCAGATACTTTAAACTTCCCAGAAGCGCTAGTCTAAGAAGGCATCCATAATGATGAAATATCCACTTTTCCTGGAACTTTTCACTATTTCCATAGCACCAGCTGGTTTTTCCTTTCTAGGGTACCCCGTAAAAATATCCAAATAATAAACAGCAGAACTCAGTTCTAGTCTGGCTCTGAGTTGTAGCAAAACTTGACCAAATTTCTTAACATTCCCTAGTCTAAGTTTTTTATCTGTTAAAAAAAATAGAACAGAGGATTAGCTAATATCTAAGCTCCTCTTAAAAGGTAAATTTGGGTCTAAGGAGACAATTCAGCAGTCTAAGCACAAGTGCTGGGACCCAGGATCGATCGCCGGCACCACATGTTGGCCATTGAAACTGACTGTGGTCGTATGTGCCTGTAATCCCAGTGCTGGGAAGACTGAAACAGGAGGATCACTAATGAGTCCAAGCTGTGTAGTGAGACCCTGTACCATATAGATAAAAATTATTATTATTATTATTATTTTTGTATTTTAGTACAGGGTCTACAGGGTCTCACTATATAGGTTGGACTTGTAGTGATCCGCCTGTGTTCAGCCTCCCAAAAGCTGGGATTACAGGTGCGTGCCACCACTGCCAGTCTCAATCATTATCTCAGAGCTGGGGGGCGGGGTGCTGCATGCTGGGGATCAAACCCTGGTGGTTGTGTCTGCCTAAGCAGGTGCTTTAATCCACTAAGTTATTTGGCTGGCCCTTGGTAATTTTTTTTTCTAATTGTCTTTTTTCAATACTGATATAAACTTTTTAGAAAGGAAAGAAGTTGTTAAATAAAATTAATCAAAACAACATCATTACTTTGTCTGATCAAATATCAAAACACTACTAAAATAACTTTATTATAATGGACTGAAATTGATAGCAGACATTGGAACAGGTTAACATTTCCAATAGTTACAACTTTTTCATGCACTGGGTTTATTTTATTGAGAAAAACATATACCTAGCTTGACTCTATATATTCAGAAAGTACTCCTTGGTCATGACAGCTGGTGGGGAGTAACTTTGTTATTCTTATTACAGTATTTGTCATCATACTTCTGACTTTAGTGTTATGAACTTTTAGATAGATTCTTTAGGTTAATTTAGGGGGGTATCCTTTTGTAAGTCTCCTTTTCTAGTATATTTTAAATTCAACTTTATTTTTATTTTTATTTTTTTAAGTGCATTTAGTACAGAGTCTATAGGGCCTCACTACATAGATTGGACTCATAATGATCCTCCTGTTTTCAGCCTCCCAAGCACTAGGATTATAGGCAAGCGCCACCACGCCCAGTATCAATCACTGTCTCATCATGTCCCAAGGGCGAGGTCAGCATAGCATGCTGGGGACTGAACCCCAGCTGCTGCTCTTTGCCTAAATAGGAGCAAAGTCTGCTGAGCTATCAGGCTGGCCCCAAATGTCAACTTTAAAGTGAATCAGGGCCGGGGAGATGGCTCAGTGGAATAAAGCGCTTCTCTGGCAAGCACAAGGGTGAGTTCAATCCCCGGTTCCGCCAAAAAAAATAAATAAATAAATAAATAATAATAATAATAATAATAAATAAATAAATAAATAAATAAATAAAAATTAAAAATAAAAAAAAGTGAAGTAAACTTTCCCAGGAAATTGTATATAATTATTTATTGGACAATGTGTTAAATATTTGAGTAATACAAAAAGTGAGTAGGACCCAATCATGCTATTAGCAGATTATAGTTTGTTGGGTGAGAATAATATATAATGAGAACTTATAGGTGGAAATGGTTAACTCTTTCTGGGTGAGTTAAACAAGAATTGGAAAGTCTTAAAAGGTTAGAGAAAATATAATTTATTCAAGAGAGAAAGCACATGAACAGAAAAAGCTGCAGCAAAAAGAAAATGAAAGAAAACAGCTTTGGAAGGAACAGTCATGTGCTGCCAAGAATTTAAATGTTCTCTTTCCTGCTACAAAGTTAGGAAATTTTAATTAATGGAGTACTTATAGGATTCAAAATGAGGAGAATCCTAGGGAGGCCATAGTGTTCATGTTACTGAGTTTACTTAGTTTAATCTTGATCAGTCTTTCTGGTTGGTTTGATTGTTTAACAAACTAATGCAGAAACTGAGAATTATTGAGCTTAGTTTCCCCAAAGGAAAGAACTGGCAGGTGGCAGAGTTGGCCCTTAAATTTCATTGTTTGGCTCCAAATGCCAGAGGCTGCCATTCTACACTTGAGCACACTGCTGCCCAAAGAGACAGTGAGTTTTTGGTGGGAAAAGTGCTAGCTCGGCTCCAAAGCTGCCCAACTTTGACAGCTCCCTCTCAAAGTTACCCCCAGGGCACTTTCTGGGCCAGGACAGAGAAGTCCCTAACTTGGAAGTGCTCTGCTTTCCTCTCAGCAGTGGCCTGCGAGGGCTGCCCTCAGCCTTTCAGCGCCTCCAGCAGGTTTGGCCACACAGTTCACAGGCAACACAGGCAAACTTAATTAAATTCAAGAGAATGTTGTTACACAACCCTGACAACCTTAGTTGTGTGTGGCTGAATAATTTAGTTGTGTGGATTTTTTCTTGGCTTTCTTGGTGGTAGGCATTTTTAGGAGGTGTTTTGTTTTCTTTGGATTTCTAAAGATGACCCTGACACTTTCCATAAAGCTGTTCTGTGGTAGGAACGCCCTCCATCAAAGAGACACAGTCTGGTTGCTGGGCTACCATGAGAAAGGCGCACTCTGAGTGACAGTGCCACATTTGCTTGAGGACCAGGGTTTCTGCATGTTCAGGACAATGGTGCCTCCGAGGGACCTCACAGCTAGATCATCATGACAGCCACCTGAACCCAGAATGTCAGGCCCAAGGGCATAACCTTGCTGGTGGTGAGCTCATGAAGTTCATTGAAAACAAGCCACATCAACTTGGTAGTGAGCAAAAGAAAGAGCCATTTACAGAGACCGTTTTTAAAAGTCACTACTGGTAAGTGCAGGTGACACTAGTTAATCCTTACTTTTTCAATGCAGCTCTCCAAAAAGTGTGAAACAGTGCAGTGTTGCTACAAAAAGAGCCAGTAAAGGTGATTTGTGCCTCCTGGAGCCATCAGTACCTAGTTTTGTCCTTCATATTTTTCATTAAATAGCCTTTTCTAGTTTTATTTTAATTTTTTTTTTTTGCCAAAAGACTTTTATTGTTAGTATAGTAAACATTTTCAATTATCCAGTGGCCTTTAGTTTTTTTTTTTTTTTTTTTTGTTTTGTTTTTTGAATTGTCATTCATGACATTAGCATGTTTCCTAGTGAAATTCTTTTCTAGTTGTTTAAATACAAAATTGCAAAGGTTACAGTTCAGGGGCTCCTCACTTGCTGGTTTCCTTTGTAAACTGAGTAACCATCCAGCCTTTGTATTAATTCCCAACTTTCAATATTAATTTCCAGTAAGAAATAGAAAGCATAGTACATCACAGAGCAAGCATTTGAAAATGTTTTGCTGTCCTGGACATGTGAATTGTTTCTTGAAAAAAATGTAAGCTGCTATGATTTGCACTTTTTCACCATTATGCAGGGTTTGGCTTGAAAGTACTTGACTATATTTTATAAAAATAGGCCATACTATGGCCATAGGTATTAACAGATTTATAAATTAGGTGTGTGCAACATAGGAAGCTTCTTCTTTTTGAAAATCTTTTCATCTTATGGTTATAAGATAATTTACAGGACCAATTTATAGTTATGTAAGGTCAAGACTTTGGATTGTCTATTTTTTTATACTGAAGTCCTTGACAAATTTTTGGTTTTTGAATATGAGAAACAATGGTGGAGTTGCATACTTACAAACTAGGAAAGTGGAGCTCAGATGGTGAAGGCCAAGTTCCCAAGAAGCAGCTGAGTGGATTGGAGCCTGGGACAAGTAACAGACAGGGCATGACCCATGCAAGAACACTCAGAACACAGCACAAAACTGGTGCTAAGTCAGGGAGTGAATGAGTGTCTGAGTGACTGTGCTGAGATTCCTGGGCTGTTATTTATTTATTTATTTATTTACTTACTTACTTATTTATTTACAGAACAGAAAAGTGCCTGTGAAAAGATGGGCATGCGGTACACTTCAACCTGCTCTTCCTCCTCCTCTGAGTCCCTGACATCAGGGTAGTTTCTCCCTGTATAGAGCAAACCTGTGCTCCCTGAGTAGGACAGTAGGCTTGTGGCTGCTTTTGCCCATGGTCTGACCCAGTCCTGAAAGTTAAACTGAGAATCCTGGTTCTGAGCATACTCCAGCACTTTCCCACTGTTCTGTCTAGAGCATGTCTACATTACCAGAGACAGAAGCCCTGGCTCAACCTTGGGCCAAGAGCTTAGCGGCCTTGAGTGGGAAGCGGGGATTCTAGAGCTTTTCATTGGCCCAGAAGCTAGTGAGTAAGAGATAAATGTTATTTATATGTTAATGAAGCACTGAAGGTATTTGTTCTGCAGCAGTACTTAAGCAGAACAATATCAAATTTGCATTTCACCTACCAATGTGTGAGGTTAAAAAACTCACTGCTGTTTATATTCAGTAATATTTCATTTTGTCTCATATTTTCATTAATTCTTTTTATTCCTTCTTTTGGCCATTTCTATTTTTTTAATCTTTTCTTTCTATTGTGGTTTCTGTTGCTTTTTGCTTGTTGGGGGGTGAAGTGTGTTTGATTTTGCCAATATCTTTATAAATTAAAAGCACAAAACTGTTCATGACTTCAACAAACTGAAATGTTGAGCATTGTCCTTATTTGTGATGCCTGTTAACAACTTTTCCCCAGATTTCTATTTGCCTTTTAGTTGGTCAGGCTATTTTAGACCTATTATCAATATGACTAATGATTTTGCCTCTGTCGTCCTCCCACAGGATGTGGGAAGTGGGCTTCCACTTCTAGCACTCTGTTATAGTTTGTGCCTAATTGTTCCCCCAAAGCCTCATGCTGTCATTACAGCAGACTTCTAGAGTTTGTGATTCATGATCCTATTCTGGGATTTATGGGTATGAGTGTTACACGCACCCTGGGGTAGATAATCTGCAGACAATAATAAGGAAGGAAGAGAGGCTTATTAGCTGCCTCAGTCACACTGCTCCTCCCTTTTTGGCTCTACTGTTTTGCTGTTTTCAGCCACTGTGAGCTGCTACCCTCTGCCATGTGGCACTCTGCCTTGGAGCCAGCTGAGTAAGTACTGAAACTTCCACTAACTGGGAGCTAAATAAACCTTTTTGGTGTCAGGGAGATGCCTCTGTAGAATAAGCACTTCCCTGGCAAGCGCAAAGGCCTGTGTTCAATCCCTGGTTCCACCAAAAAATAGATAAATAAATAAATAAATAAATAAATAAATAAATAAACCTACCTTTCTTTCCTTAATTTGGGGCAGTGGGTATTTTGTCCTAGCAATGAAAGAACAGTAACTGAAACACACTCCTTCTTTTACAATGCTTTTTCTCTCATATAACTCTGTGACTAGTATTATATAAAATAAGTTATTTTGAAATATTTTCATCTTATGATTTCTATACACACTGTGTAGATGTAGGAATTTAGCATTAATTTTATCTCTTAAAAACCTTAACTCTAAGTCTGAAGGTTGGAGGAGAGGGAGCCAGTGTGAGCACAGAAGTCAGTACAACATAGTACAAAGTGTGGCATTGCCACAGAAAGGGGAAACAACGTGGCCTGAAGGCTAAACAAATACAGACTCACAGCCATTTGGGCAGTTAAAGATGTCCATAATGGAGGCACTTCTGGTAAATTTGGGAGGACTTTAATTTTGACAATGTCAAATTCATCAGTTAACCTTGGCTGATTAAAAACAATTTCCTCATCTCCTCACATTATTTTCTGGTGAATTAACGCCAACATATATTTATCTCAACATATTTGAAATTTTACCATTTTAAATGTGATCTGTGCTCAAATATCTACAGATTTTAACCTGCAAAAAGTCTTTTTTAAAAATATTTATTTATTTACTTATTTATCTGATGCAGGGTCCTGCTAGACCATTCAGACTCATAGTGATCCTCCTGTCTCAGCCTCCCCAGTTCTGGGATTTATAGACATGTGCCACCACACCAGATTTCCGGGCTGGCATGGTGTGCCCAGAGTGCAGCACTTGTGATACCAGGTATGGAACTCTGTTCCTTGTGCTTGCCAGGCAGGTGCTTAGACTGCTGATTTATCTCCAGCCCTGAAAAGTCTTTAAAATTATTTAATGTAACACCAATTTCTAACACCCTGCTTTAGATTTTCTTGACTATCACCAAACATACTTGCATAATTCTAATTATGTCCTGCTTCAGTTTTTCCTTCCCTAAATAATCTTGACAACCACGACAGGGTAAACCATCTTAAAATATAATCTTCATAACAAGAGACCTCTGCTCAAAATTGTCAGGGGCTGGTTCTCAGTCAGACCTGTACTTTAGTATGGAAGCCAGCAACCACTGAGGGCTCTTGAAGCCTGAAAAGCTATTAGTACAAATGAGATAATTTGCAAGAGTAAAATGCACAGTAGGTTTTGAAAGAAAAACTCAATCAAGAAGAAAAGTTTTCAGTTGCAAAAAAATCTGATATACTCGTAGATATGTGTCACTTTTATACCCCAAAATTAAAAAGTCAAAAAAGTTTTAGAAAATTAACATGTCAAACATTAACAATTTCCTGTGTTCTAAAATAGGCTTATATTCTAAATGTTATGTGTGCATAATTACTTTGAAATTGAGATCGATTTTTTTTTCTCTTCTCATAGATTAAAATAAGTCAAGTAGTGCTTTTGAGGAAAGGTGGAATTATGGGGGAAAGGATTTCAATACTTTCAAAATAGACATTGTTTGGGATATTCTGATGTCTTAGATGGTTTGAGGACATTGTGTCCTAGAAAATAGTGTAAAAAGTTTGAATTAGTAAATTCAGTAGAAATTCAATAGGGAATAATAGTGAATATATCATTCATCTGAAAATGAATGAAACAGAATTTAATGCATTTTATGTGAAAATCTATCTAAATTATAACTTAAGGAAGGTATAATATTGTGTGCGTATTTAATGACAAGCCGAAACACCAAAACAACACCCAGGATTTGGAAGAAGATTTATTTATGTTGACAGACACTAATCAGAATCATTCCCAGAACAGGATCTGATCTTTGGTGGTCTAGGGCTTTAAGGAGTAAGCAAGCAGGAAACACAAAGGCAGAATGGCTTGTCAATTAGGGATTGGTTTTTACAATGTGCATCATAATGACCAGCCATTCCTAAGAAATAAAAGTAACAGCAACTGGAACTGGAGCTATTATCTGGGTAACTAAGAAACTGAAGTAAACTGACTTGGTTTGGGGGCTATTTTCTGTTATAGATATAATACAATTGCAACAAAACCAGCTGATGCTACAGAGCCAATGTTCTGGACAATATACCAGTTAGAACAAAGGAGAGGTATCTGTTAGGCAAGGCTATCCAGTGGATATTGCTCCTTGTCTAACATATGTTTTATTCTCTCTCTTCCTAAAACACTCACAAATTGGTCCATCCAGGACTATGGAGACTGCTGGACTTCAAGATGGTTTAACCTTCCTCATTAAGGCATCAAATGTTCTTCACCTTTCCCCTTCCTTTCTGTAACAAGGGTTCTGTACCTAGAGTTTATGACCATGAGCCTGTAATCCTGAGGTAAATGTTCCCATACTAACAATAGGTGGAAGGGAAGACAAACAACCAGGTCCTTAGTAATATTTTTGAGTAGCTTCTCTGGAGACTGGACAGGTTTCTTCTTATCTAAGATGAACTGTCTCACTTTATTGTGTTTCTATGGCACAAAGTACAGGAAGTACAGGAAGTCCATGACTTACAAACTTTCAAATTGCAAACATTCACAGACATGAATTGACCTCTCATTATTAATATTTTTAGACATGAGGATATAATAAAAGTAGCTCTCTTGTCTCACCAGACATTGTCACAATTGTGCTGCTGGGTGCTCGCTATACCATGTGATACTGTACAGTAGTACAGTGCTCAATAAGAGCCCAGGATGTCTGGAAGCAGGAAGAAAAGCAGTGGTGATATAGTGGGGACTGCTAGGAAGTACAAAGCAATAATCATGCAAGAAAAAGTAAAGATAATTGAAATATTGGACAAAGGTGGAAAGCTGGTATATTTCACTCATTCTTATAATATGAATTATTTAGTCATGGACACAATTCAAAACAACAATAACATCATTTTGCATGTGGGGGGGTTTATGGTTTACATTGTATGTTTGTGCCATAGATGCATAAGACTTTGACTATCCTCCTGGAACAGAGATCATTCATAAGTCAGGGACTTACTGTATTCCTTATTGAAACTGATACAGGGGAAATAATATAACTCCCAACCTGTTAGATGTCAGATACAGCAAGTTTATATTTCCCCAATCAATGAATTTTAAGGAACAATGGGGTTAAGAGTAGGAAGAATTTACTGACAGATACAGCTTCTGAGAGATAGGAGGAGACCCAAAAGTGGTTTGCCAAAGAGCCCACTTCTCAAAGGTTGTTTTATAGATCAAAATCATGAGGTTGAGTACAGTGTGATCAAAACTATGATCAACCAGTAAGGTTACAAGTACAGCTGCTTAGATAATATGATCCAGTGGTACAGGAGGTTATTGAGCAAGGGTATATGGAAAGAATTTAGACCTTTTCAACAAGGGATGGATTAAGAGGTCCTGGTCACCAACCAGAGTGACTGATGTCTATCTAGACTGTAGTAATACAAAACAGAAGCCTGATGTCTTAAAAGAATAGAGAGGCTCCTGTCCTTTTATCCTTCAGCTAGTGGTATGTGAACTTAGAGTTTGGTGAATGCTGGAAGACAATATAGATAGCAATTTGTTTACACTAAAGTAGTTATGCACATTCCTTAGTCTGTAGCCCTCAATAAATGTGAGAAATTTGAGTGGCTTGAGACTCTCTTAGAGTGAGCCCTTTCAGCTCTGACTGAAAACATACAACATAGACTTTATTGGACCAGGTGATGCCAATTATCTTATCCCCTGGGGAGGTTTTAAGGCCTGGTCATTCTGTCTTTATCTTGAGGCCTGGCCTCCAACAACTACAATTGTGATAAATTCTCATCCTTTGACCTGACTTCTTTGAGAGCCTGGCTCTGCCTGACAGCCTATAATATTTCTACATCACCCACTGTCTCTGTAGTAGAAGAGTTCCCAAAACTAATTGTGTAGTGTCAGAGAAGACTCCTTGCAAGAGTGGAGGACAGGCTAGACTTAGCTAAGTGACTCAAATCTAATCACAGTAAACTAATGAATATAAGGAAGGAATGGGATAGATGCATCACTCCAATGATCTGATCATAGCTTTCTGCTCTTCATTTAGAGGAAGCAGATCTATAAAGAGATGAAAGATTTTATTATTCCCTCCCAGGCTTTCTTTTTACCACTGGATCTGTCTTTGCACCCAGGGAATATCTAAAGGGATTTGAGGACAATACATATCCTCAGATCATTATCTGCAAAATAGTTATGAAAGATAATGGAAGATAACACATTTTTAAATATACAAGTGAAGGAAATACCTCACAGCCAGTGACTTCTCTCTGCCAAAAGTTAACATAATGTAAAACAAACAAACAAACAACAACAACAAAACCAAAATCAAAGCAAAACAAAACCAGACTACCTGAGCACAAAGGGAAGGTTTTTTTCCTGAAGTGTCATAGCAGAGTGTAGAGTTGGTTATGACATTTTTGTGAGTGGGTTATCACCTATGACCACTATCTCCATTTAAATAAAGACTATTCATATTTGTTGTATTCACATTTTTCTTTTATTTTTCATTTCATGGCAGCATTTCATATGAACTAAGGAGGGAAATTTTTCCTTAGAAGGAAAATAACACTGTTTGAAATATGCAAGTGAAAGATATTCTCCATAGACAATGAAAATAATTTAGAAGAGAGTATAAAAATATTCTGACGATTAATTTTAGGGGATTTTTATTATATATTTTTTCAAAATTTCTTTGTATTTCATCTGAAAAAGCTCATTCCTTTATTTTTTATTTTACTGTAAAAAGTGTATATCACTTAGAACAACATTTGCCAGTTTCAGTTTACAAATGAGACTACTCTTTTTGTTATAAATGATGCACTTTTAGGTAGACTACTCTTCAGATTTTAAATATAGTTCTTTTATGTGTGTTGTAGTGTACTGTGTTATTGTTAATCTACAGAGAGGAAAAATCTTACCCAAAGGGATCACTGAAGCTCTAAAACAAAATTGTCTTCATAGCTGTTTCAGAAGTTGCTGGGATCTGGGAAAATGTGAAGAGAGTGTGTGCGTGTATGGGATTTTTCTTCCACTTATGGGCTACAGGAAGTATAGCATTTTCCAGATGTCAATGGATAAATTGACCCTGTTTTTAAGTGCTGTTTGGAGAAGCATTACAGTCAGCGATAGACATAAGAAGCCTACAGACTATTTCCTAGAATGTCAATACAAAGTGTGCTTGTGTTAAAAGACCTTACATTAACAAAGATTTTTTTTCAGTAAGCACATATGACTACAGATCACTTGATATGACCCATGGAATGTAAAAGCAAAGAATAACTTTGATCAGTTGTGGTGACCAGAAACAGTGTTTATCCCCAGGTAAGAACTTTGAGCGTGTTTTGTTTCCTTGGATGAACAGGATCTGTATGGTTCAGGAGTTGGCTGGACACATTCTTCTTCAGGTGAAGTAATGGAACATATGCAGACAGCCTGGCATGATCAAAGCACTGACTCTTTCCCCCCTCTTATATACAAAGTCAGGGAATATATGGACTTGATCATTGATTCTGGAAGCACAGTTGATTCCAGCTGATTCCAGGAAAGCATGGTAGGAGTAGATGCTCAGAGTAGCATTTATTCCCTGCCTAATTGGCCTCCAAGGCCAGGAGTGGCGCTCCTCTCAGTGATTTATAAGAAATGCAAGTGTGCCAGGCAAAGAATAATGGCCTTCTGCTAGCTAACTGCTGACTGCTACTTGCTGTCTTTGGCTTTGGAAACTTCCTTTTTTCTCCCCAGGCTACTATACCTCTGAACTAGCAATGTCCGATTGCAGAAAATTTCATAATTTCATATTTATGTGCTTTTAGGCTAAAGGTATGAACAGAGACCTACGTAGCCATTGGCAGTCCCATATCGGCTTACAGCTAACTGTAGCAACAAGAGAATTTTCTTGGCCCCTGTTATGCCTGCAGAGACAGAGAAATATCAGGTGTAAAAGTTATTTTAGCTCAGAGGAAAGTACTCTGGAGCAATGGGTCTTCCTCTAAGAAACAGAAACACATTTCAAATCTTTCTTTTGAGTGTTCAGTACATTCCAAGGAAATATTGCATCCATTTGGCAACCATCACAGTCAGTAATAAAAAGAGACACATTTAAGAGAACTTCACTATAACTTAAGGGAATTATAAAAGAAAAAGAATAATCAAAAAAAAAAAAAAACCAAGGAAAAGAGGCAATGAAGTGTCAGGTGTGGTGGCACCTGCCTATAACCCCAGCACTCAGGAGGGCAAGGCAGCTGTTTTACTGTGAGTTTGAGGATAACCTGGGCTACACAGTGAGCTCAAGGCTGACCTGAAGTATACCAATAATATACTGTTTAAAAAAAAAAGCAAAAGGGCCAACAAAGAAGTTTGTCTATTATAGAAAATTGAACTTGAAAAATCTTAATAAATGTTCAATAAATTATTCAAAATGCCAAATAAAGAGAAAGAAACCAAAATGATAAAAGAAAAGAACATATAAACAAAAACAATACATACATGATAAAAATATATATGTGATAAAAATTTGAGAAAATAGCCCAAAAGAAACCCTAATAAAATAGTAATGAAGGGAAATTTTATTGAGTTGAAGAAAGTATAAGTCTGGAAACTAAAATAGGAACACAAGTCAAAATAAAAAATAAATTAGTAATATATGTTTTAAGAAAATAAATGAAGTTACATGCAGGCAACTACTGAAGGAAAGAGAAAATTCTCAGATATTCTAAACACTACCCAGAATATAAGTGCCATGTCCATCACAGCTCTTGAAAATTCCAGAGAGAGGATGAGGCAGGATGAAGAAATAAAGACAAGAATAAGAAAGCTGAGGTCAGGTGTAGCCCCATCTCCTGATGGGGGAAAGGACTAACCAACGACTATAGAGTATTTATTTATACCATCAGCACAAAAGCCTGTTTGCAAAGAATTTTAAGGGGAGGGTAAGATTTGGAATAGAAAGCACATCTAATCTTCAATAAAACATCATGCCTTGGTGATTACACAAGAAATAAGAGAGGAGTTGTCTACATTACCTCAGGGGAAGGCCAAGTCATTTTGTGTATCAGCTCCCTCAGCTGCACATATTTCTCAGAGGGCCCCACCAAACTCAAGAGAAGCAGTGACCTTGTACAGGCAGCCTTGTTCCCAACAAAGAATAATAAAAATTCTATATATCAGAACTTACAGCATAGAACAAAAGTCAGTTTGGGAAATTAGAGCTTACATGTTCATGGTTCTCATACTGAACATGAATAGATAAAGATGTTTTTAAAAATTCAAATCTTTTGCAAATGGGCTATCAAATTTAAGGAAAGCAGGAGAAAGGAACTAATTAACATGAAAAGTAAAGAAGTATCTTAGTCTGATTTCTGTTTTGTAACAGAATACTTGAGACCAGGTAATTTATAAGGGAAAGAAGTTGATTTGGCTCACAGTTGTAGAGGCTGGGAGTCCACAGTTGGGTAGCTGTATTTGGTGAGGGGCTTATGTGGCATCATAACAGGACAGAAAAGCAGAAAGTGCAGCTGCTGGCACAGACATCAGAGGGAAAGGGCAAGGGGTGGACTTGCTTCTTCACAACCCACCCTGCAGCCAGCAAACCTGACTTACAAGAATTGGTCCAGTCCTTGGAAAAGGGGAGCTCCCTGTTAATAACCTAATCACCTAGAAGAGTAGATACCACCCTTAAGAACTGAATTTTAGTATGTGGGAGGGGACAGACTATCATCCAGCTATGTGACAGACAATCAAAAAATTGAAAATGTATAGGCCGTCATAAATGTTAAGAACTGGTCTTTTGAAAAGCATAAAAATATAAAAAGTGCAGGGAAATCTAAAGAAAAAACTAGAACATGAATGTAGTTATATATGATAGAGCCCAGGCAGGGACACTGCCTATTCAAATAAGCCCACCCATCATTTTAGAGAAACACAGGATTTACTTAGGTCATGAGCTGTCCCCAGAGGATATGTCAGCAAGTCACAAACCTGCCATTTCTCCAAACCACTCCTTCAAAGCCCACCAAAAGTGCCATTTAAATAGCCTTCTAGCCTGTTGGAGGCACCTTCTCTGCTTTGCTCTGCTTACACACAGGTTAAGCGATAAACCTGCTTGAACTCCTTAGTTTGCATCTTTTATTCCCCATTCAATGTGTTTATAAAATTAAGAAACATAGAGATTATTATATAGCAACTTTTCTCATTGAGAAAATAAAATATTCAAGACCCAGATTTTTTGGAGGAAAGGTTTATTTCAGCTCAAAGTTTGTGGAGGTTTCAGTTCATAGTTGGCTGGCTCTGAGGCAAGGTGGCATTCCAGAGGGATATCACAGAGGAGAAATAGTTAATGGTAGACAGAAGGCAGCAAAGAAGGAAAATAGTGAAGCAGCAGGTATGGAAGCAGAACCTCTTTCTTCCATTATATTCTTTCTGGGCCCCTCACTCTTAGAGTAGATAGCACTCACAGCCAGTTGGGCCTTTCTATTATCCACACCCAGAACTGTGACAAATCAATCAGTGGGCTAATTTAGTAATCATACACCTTGATTGAAGCATCACACTCTAGATCCAGCCATCTCCATAAAATCCCCATCTATGACTGCATAAGACTTTGGGGGGCATCTAGGCACAAACCATAACATTCTGACTCTGCACCTCAAAGACATGTGCACATCCCTTTATGAAAAACACATTTAGTCCATGTCTAAGAAATTCCAAGGTCATAACAGTTTCCTCTGAGATTTAGGGTGAACTCTTAGCCCATACACAAATGAAAAGAAAGCTAAACACCTTCGATAATCAATTACATAGACAGGCATTTCTATTCCAAAAGTTACAAACAGGGAGATACACTGGAATGGGGCCAAAGCAAATACAAATCTCAGCAGAGCAAACATTAAATCCTGTTTGCATGTAAAGCATCTAAAGCAATCCATGGTAAATTATGAACTCCAAAGATCTTATGTAGTTTCACTCCTATGGCACTGTCAGTAGTTGAAGTGTTCATGGCTTCTCTTTTGGGATAGCTCTGCTCCTTCCTTGAAGGTTTCCTCAGATGACCCACATTCCTGGCTTCTTTAGTCTTCTGGAGCCTCCACTGCACCTTCAGCTTCACACTCATAGCTTCACGAACTTCTTCTTCAGGAGAATACTGTTTGCCCCCACCCCAGGTGTTCTTCTGAGGTCTGGGTGGAAATCTTCCTCCCCTCACAACTCTTCCATTCTTCATGAACCTAAAATCAGCACCATGTGGATGATGCCAAGGTTGGCTGCCACCTGGAACAGCAGGCAGCCTTTCTCCTCTTTTGGCTGAAGGAGTTGAGAGCTTGGATCACCAAGTTCTCTGAACCCAATCCCCAGGAACAAATTCTCTAGTATGTCACCATTGTGGAACATGGTGCTCTGGGGCTATCTTCTCAAAAGCAAGTCTTTTGTCTTTGCAACTTCAAGGCTGCAAAAATGTTTCTGCTACTTTTATGCTACTTTTTCCATTGTCCTGTTCCTTCTCAGAAACCAAGTTCTCCATTGCTCTGTCTTAGCAGTTCACAGCTTTACGGGAGCTACCTTTCTGATAAAACTCAAAATGTTTTAAATTATTCCACTGGGATCATTTGTAGTTGATTCTGGCTAAAAAACCCCATAGTAGCCATACTGTGGCTCAACTTTGTCGTGAAATTTCTTCTGCAATATTATAGTCCACTAGTCTTAATCTCCATCTCAGACAAAGCCTCTGGACACAAAGAAAATGCAGAAAAACCTTCTGTTAAGGCAGAACACACATCATTTGGAGTCCAACAACCAATGCAGTCCTTCTTCCCAGCAGAAACATCCTGTGCTTGGTTTTTACTGGCAGTATTTCTATCAGCATTCTGGTTTCCTGAATTCTGGCCAGAATTTTTCATCAAGTACAGCTTAAGGCATTCTGGGGTTGCTTCTTCAGCTGTCATCTCCAAATCTTTCCAAACTCTTCTCATGAGCCAGTTTAAAGGGCTTCTGAACCATATGGTTAGGTATAGTGACAGCAAAAACCCCACTCTGAAACCAAATCCTGTCTTACTTACTTTTCTCATTGCAGAGATAAAATACTCAACACCCAAATTTGATGGAGGAAAGATTTATTGTACCTGACAGTTTGTAGAGGTTTCAGTTCATAGTTGGTCAGCTCCAAGGCAGAGTGGCATGCCAGGTGTGCATCACAGAGGAGAAATGGTCCATGGTAGCCAGACAGCAGCAAGCAGTGAAGTAGTGAAGTGGCAAGAAATAACAGCACAGCCCTTTCTGTTGTGCCTTTTGATCTTCCTTTTTCTTTTTTTTTTTTTTTT
>NW_004524845.1:2668653-2670403 GCF_000260255.1 Octodon degus | reverse complement strand
TTTGATGAGGTTAGCTAGGGGCTTATCAATTTTATTTAATCTTTCAAAGAACCAGATTTTTGCTTTTTTAGTTCTTTGAAATATTTTCTTTGTCTCAATTGAATTAATTTCTGCTCTAATCTTTATGATTTCCTCCCCTTTTTGGGCTCTTGGTTTGGTTTTCTCTTCCTTTTCTAGTTGTTGAATGGGCAGCATTAGGGTAGTTATTGTTCCCGTGCTGTTTTCCTAATGTGTGAGTTCACAGCTATGAATTTCCCTCTGAGAACTGCTTTCATCCTATTCCATAAATTACGATAAATTGTGCTTGAATTTTCATTGAATTGTAGATATCATTGAATTTCTTGTTTAATTTCATCTGTGACCCGTTGGTTGCTGAGTAGGGTGTCATTTAATTTCCATGTATTTAAGGTTTTTTTTCTGATTTCTTTTGTCATTTATTTCCAGTTTCATGGCATTGTGGTCAGATAATGTGCATGGAACAATTTCTGTTTTCTTGCACATACTTAAGCATGACCTATGGATCAGTATGTGGTCTATTTTAGAAAATGACCCATGTGCAGGTGAGAAAAATGCGTATTCATCTGTGTTTGGGTGGAACACTCTGTATATGTCCACCAAGTCCATTTGTTTCAAACTCTGGTTCAGTTCTGTTATTTCTTTGCTAAGTTTTTGTATGGTTGACCTATCTTTTGGAGATAAGCGTTTGTGAAGGTCTTTGTTAAAATTGTGGTATTGGATATTAGATTTTTCATGTCCATTTAAGATTTGCTTTATAGTTGGGTGCTCCTGTGTTTGGTGCATACATATTTATGAGTGTTACCTCTTCCTCTTGAATTTTTTCCCTAACCAGTATATAGTGCCCTTCTTTATTTCGCTTGATCATTGTTGATTTGAAGTTGAGACTGTCTGAGAATAGGATTGCTACCCCTGCTTTTTTCTGAGGTGCTGGTTCATGAAGTGTTGTGTTCCATCCTTTGACTTTCACCCTATGAATGTCTTTATGAGTTAAATGTGTTTCTTGTATACAGCACATTGTTGGATTTTGTTTCCTAATCCATTGTGCTAATCTATTTCTCTTAATTGGTGAATTGATTCCATTTACATTGATGGTTAGAATTGAGATGTATTGACTTACAGTTGCCATGTTATTTACCTGTTATCGTTTACTCCTTTTTCTTTTGTGTTTTATTGCTTCCCCTATTTAGTTGTTTGCTTCCAATCTCATTCATGGAGTTCTGATCCTTTTGGTTCCTCTCTAGAACATCTTTCAGTAGCCTGTGTAAGGTTGGCTTTGTCTTCACAAAATTCTTTAGCTGTTCTTTGTCATGGAAGTATTTCACTTCTCCATCAAACTTGAAGAGAGTTTTGCAGGTTATAGTAGTCTGGGCTGAAATTTGTTTTCACAGAGGACCTGAAGTCCTCTGCTCCACGCTCTTGTTGCCTGAATGGTTTGTGAAGAGAAGCCGGCTGTAATTCTGATGGGATTTCCTTTGAATGTGATCTGCTTCTTTTCTCTAGCAGCTATTAGTAGATTATTCTTGTTCTGAATTTCTGGGATCTTGACTATTATAGGTCTCGGTGTGTTTTTCATTGGGTTGAGGTTCCTTGGCATTCTGTATGCTTCAGTTACCTAAATGTCAGATTGTTTCCTCACATTGGGAAGTTTTCTGCTATTACTTCTGCCCATATTTTTTTAATGTCCTTTGTGTTGACTCCTTCTTTCTCATTGATGCCTGTTAGTGTCACATTG
>NW_004524845.1:2658743-2668553 GCF_000260255.1 Octodon degus | reverse complement strand
ACATAACACTATGTCAGTATGGTATTATATTACTACATATTTTGTGTATGCATGCATAATGTTACATATACAAATATAACAGCTATAACATGATGCAAATATCACACAGTAAAATAGGTTAGTGAATTTAATTTAAATCAGAGTTAAGTAACAATGATAAAGGTTTAATGTCAGATTCTTCTTGCTGGAAGTTATCAATCAGACTAGAAAATAACTGCATTCTTGGAAGAAAGATAGTTTGGGCACTCACTTTACAATTTTTGTGGCTTTAGGGGGTAGTAATACTGACTGAGATAAATAGATGCTGCTTACCCAAATATATTTTTTGTCTTAGCAAATCAAGCTGCCTCTGCTTTACAAGATGCATGAGGATATCTTTAGGGCCAGCCAGATAGTTCTACAGATTAAAGTACCTGCTTAGGCAGACACAGGGTCAAGAGGGTTCCATCCTGTGGTGTGAGGTGCCGGTCCGGCCTCGAGAGACACTGACATTGTGACTGAGAGTCGGCATAGTCACGCGTGCCTGTAATCCCAGTGCTTGCGAGGCTGAAAAGCAGGAAGGATTGCTACAAGTCAGATCTGTGTAGTGAGACCCTGTTGAACCTGTACTAAATGCATAAAAAAGATATTTTTTTCAATAGGCTTGTTGAGTGTAAAGAAGCTAAATTCTTGAAGTATTTGTTAGAATATCACTGAAGACCATTTTACTTATATTAATGCACTAATTGCAGAAAACTTCCTAGGATGACTTATCATTCAGGTTAGAATGCTGTAGGGCTAAGTAATTTGACTTTTCCTCCAGAATAAATTTAGTAGGCTACAGGTATTCTAGAGAAATCATTTGACAATTATTTTCTTAAAGGTAACTATGAGCTTTTGTAGTGATGAATCACGAAATCTGTTAGCATGACAATTTTTGACAGAAAAATCAACTGGCATCCTAAAAATGAAGAAGAAACAAATTCAGTTTAGTTCTTACAAATATTGTGCAAGCTTACATGATGATGCAAAGACATAACCCAGACTCAGTAAGAATTGGTCTCCCTTCTGTTAAACAGTCCCAAGACTCTTTCTCTTCCCTCAGTGCAGAGCAAAAAGCAGTGTGTGTCCCAGCTTCACTATAGACTCTGTATTTGTGCCGTATCACTCTGTGGTCAAGCACAACTGGATTTTTCAAGCAGTGCTAGGAGTTTGATTTTTCTCAAGTAATCTTTAATGCCATGACCCACACAGGGAGCAGGGTCTTGAGAGGGGGTAATGGGAGATTAAGAAAAAAACTGTGTGCACCTACTAAAAGGAAAGCTGTGACTGAATGGGACCTGACCTCTCTGATGGAGAGATAATTTATATAAAGTTAAAAAAAAGGAAAAATTGCACAATTGGATCCAGAGTGCAAAGTCTTAGCATTTGCTGAGAACTCTGAAAGCAAAACATTCTCAAAGATATCTTTGCTATGGTTAACAAGGAAGAACACCAAGGTCAGACACCTGTTGATATGCAACTGAGCTACAGGTCAGCTTGTCTACATAGTCTGCCTCTCACATTCCATGTCCTTGGGACTGGCTTTGCTCTAGACTAAAGGAGTCTGTTGACCTCAAGCTCAGCTGCAGTTCAACTGCTCCCACACTGTAATTTTGCATTTTTAAAGTCGATTTAAATGACTCCCTACCTGTAGTTATAGGGTGGACCCTACTTGCCTGTTGCAATCTCTTGCCTGTTGCCTGTTGATATGTCTAGACTGAACACATCACACTTAGCGTGTATCACTTTGTAAAGCCATTTTAAGTGTTCAAGCAGTGTTCTTTTTATTATGATCTAATTAAACCATCTTATAAAAGACTTCTGGGCTGACAGGATGTGCATTTCATTGGAATTCCAGAGTCTTACACCTCACAAAATACTCAGAATGGCCTCTCTTTCTTGGACAGTGTGGGACCTGCTAAGATGCCCATGCCCTGGTTGCCTTGCATCTGTGGCGGTCCTTTCCCTTTAAGCCTTACATGCCTCATAGAGGTTGCACCATCTGCTCCTTTCCAGTACCAAAGCCACTAGCTTTTCTAAGCTTTGGGGAGATCAGAGCAAGAAGGTTGAGCTATACACAGGACATTTGTCAATTAGGCTCTTCCTTGAAGCAGGAGTACACAGAACTTGGTAGGGTAAGGGGTAGGTGGTAATAATAATAATAATAATAATAATAATCAGATAGCATGACATGACATGATCACCTGCACCAACATAGGGTGCCTCAACATTTTCCAGAGAATGCTTGCTGGGTGAAGCTCATCTCCACCTGCATATTCCTAATAATACCTCACCTATTCTCCTGCAGAATAACAGGAGGTTTCATTTATTGATTTTTTAGAACAATCAAAGGAATTACTAGGACCTTATATGTCCATAGGCTTTAAAGGGGCTGGGTTAAGGGCCAGCAGACTAAGCGCCAGCTTAGGCAAGCAGGGAGCAGGACCAGGGTTCAGTGTAGCTCGCTGAGCCAGCCCCTGAGACTGGGTGTGGTGGACATGACTGTAATTCCAGCACTGGGGAGGCTGAAAGCAAGAGAAGCACTATGAGTCTGAGCTGCGTAGTGAGACCCTGTACCAAGTACATTAAAAAAAAAAAAAAAGAAAAAAAAAAAAGAAAAAAAGAGGCTGGGTTAGATGAATACAAGAAAACAACAGTAAACATGAATCTAAGAAATATTCCATGTGGCCTGAAACATAAGATAGATTATTGAAATTCCTTAAGATTTACTCAAATTTACACCTATCAAATGTTTTTTTTTTCTATCAAATGTTTTTATGACTAACCTAAGTTCCTGTCACCACAATGTCTAGAAAATATTTTATGGCCATTCTTACAATAAAAGCATCAACCAAATGGTTCCTCCAACTCTCTTTACCTTAATTGCCTGTTCTTCATTTTTAAAAAATTAAACCATTTATTTATTTGGTACAGGGTCTTGCTACACAGCTTAGACTCAATATAGTGATGCCATCTCAGCCTCCCCAGTGCTGGCATTACAGATGTACACTGTCACGCCTGGTTTTGGTGGCCAGCTTGGCATGCCCAAGGTTCCGGCACATACTGGGGCCAGCCAGGTACTCGGACTGATGAGCTATCTCCCCAGCCCTGTTCCTTTACTCTTAATTTTTTAGGTAAACTGCTAACAGGTACAAATATGAAGTAGTCACTCTCCTCAGAGCTGTTCACTGCAGCACCTTGCAGGGAAGATCTGTCACTTGTTCCTATGGACACAGAATGTTGCTGAGAGAACTGCAGATTATGGACGAGAGACAGGGCCTCACTATGCAGTTTAGGCTGACCTCGAGCTCATTTTGTAGCTCAGGCTGGTCTCGAACTTGTAACAACCCTCCTGTCTTAGCCTGCCAAGTGCTGGGATTCCAGGCATGCACCACCATGCCTGGTGCTAATCATTTACTTTTAAAACTTAATAACAAATTTTCTTTTCTTTTCTTTTTTTGGCAGAACTGGGGATTGAACTCAGGCCCTTGTGCTTGCTAGGCAAGTGCTTACTCTACTGTGCCAACTCCCCGGCTCCAAACTTTCCTTGAACTGGTTTTATTTAATGTTTTCCTTATGTAAGAAAGCACATAGCACATGACTTTTGAGTAAAAACACAGTTTCTTAGTCAATTTCACAGAGGTGTTTTTCTGCATTTATTTCTTCCTAGTTCTGAATTTTACAGTGGTTGTGGGAAATGAGTATTTAATAAGAAGAGACAAAAATTAGATATTATTCTAAATAGTTTGTATTTCGTTTTAATGTCTGATGGTTCCTACTTTTAATTAATAGCATACTCTACGTTCTCCACACCCTGAGTTTCTTGGGAGAAACAGCAGTATCAGTTATCAGTTGTGAGGTGGTAAGGATTGCCTCTTCCCAGGCTTACTGAATCAGAGTCTGCATTTATTAGGACATGTTACGGTTTGTGTCTAGTTGTCCCCCCAAAGCCTTATGCAGTCATGGGGCTGGGACTTCTAGAGTTTGAGATTAATTCTTGATCAAGGCTGGGATTATATGTCTTAGTACTGCTGGGATTATGGGTGTGAGTACTACACCCAGTCTGGGGCAGATAGCCTGAATGTCACATAAGAGAGACAGAGAGACAGACTTGCTCTCTGTTGCCATTGTTGCTGCTGCTGCTCCTGCCATTTGTTCCTGTTCTTTGCTGCCAACATGAGAGGTTGCTCTCTGCCATGCTTTGGAGCCAGCTGAGTACGGTCTGAAGCCTCCAGTAACTGTGAGCTAAATAAACCTTTCCCTCCTTCATTTTGGGTGTCAGGTATTTGTTCCAGCAATAACAGAAAAGTAACAGATAGAATAAAAATAGCATAAATTTTTAACTAGCACTATTAGCACAGTTTAAAATAACTTATCTATGAAGCTTTAGCAAAAAAAAAAAAAAAAAAAAAAAAAAAAAAAAAAAAAATGCCAAACTTCCACAGTGAATCAATTGATTCCAAACAGCTATCAATCCACCCACCCCTGAGCATTCTAGACAACCTATCCCTATCTGCTGCTTAGGACAGTGGAGAGGGCTTCTGAGAGTGGAAAGAAAACTACACAGCAAATGGTGACATATATCTTCAGGGTGAATTGTTGTAAGTACACACTTAGATCAAATGTAGGGACTCCCTTTGGTCACCAAGGCAACAGAGTAGAGGATCAACTGGAGTTCATAAGACTTGTATCACTTCCTTATGGAATTAATAATTGTAGTTGCTGATAAAGAGGGCCTTAAACTAGAGAATACATGTTTATGATAATCTTTTCTGAACATGTGAAAAGCATTAAAATGTTATTAGAACATTTGATTCTGGTTTACACGGATGGCAAAAGTTCATGCTTCTTCTAGATGACATAGAATAATCAAACTGCTCTGTGATTTGACAGCTGAACTGGTCCAAGCACTTACCATGCACGGTTTGTTAGGGCCAACTCCTGAGTTCTTGCCTTTTGTTTAGTGTGACAAAGAATAAGGACTCAAGACATAAATCTTAATTTTATTCCCTTAAGTAAATGACCTTTTGTAATACTAGAAACCAAATAAGAGCTGCAACAATTTCTAGCATGAGTACATCTTTTGTCATCCGACTGAGAATTTATTGAGGTAAAAACCCAAATTTCTAGTTCAGTTTTCTTAAAATGCTAGATTCTAAGATTGTGAGTCATTTTCTTACAAAGAGACAATCTAGGACTGATTGTTGATTTAATAACAAATTTTTCATATCTTTGTTGGATTATTCTTTTCTGTCCATTTTCTATGCTATTTATTCCTAGTTCTTGCCTGGAAAAAGTTAATTACTATTTAGATGAATGAATATGACACCCTGATAATGAAAGAAATTATTTTATTTAAAAGTAGCTTTTCAGGGGCCGGGGAGATGGCTCAGTGGAATAAGCGCTTCCCTGGCAAGTGTAAGGGCCTGAGTTCAATCCCCGGTTCTGGAAAAAAAAAAAAAAAGTAGTTTTCAAGATGGGGAGACAGCTTGGTGGTCTAAGCACCTGCCTGGCAAGTGCAAGGACCTGTGTTGGCTCCCTAGTAACACATGTTGTGCTGGCCACTGAAACTGGGCATGGTGGAATACACCTGTAATCTCAGTTCTGGGAAGGCTGAGACAGGAGTCCAAGATTTGTAGCAAGACTCTGTGCCAAATCAATCAATCAGTAAATAATTTTAAGAAATCATTAAAAAATAAATGTAGTTTTCATGGGATAAAACTGGGGATGACATTTAGTAATTCAATGAGATATAGATTTCCTTAACAAAACACTCTTATAAGTAATCTATGAAAACTTTGCTAGAAGTTGAATAAATCATATGGAGTTTGTGAACCTGGTTGTGCCCCTCCCCCAGATGCTGAATATATATACCTCACACAGAGCAAGAGGAGTTTGTATTGACCATTGATACTTCATACAATGCAACTGGAGTTTGGACTGACCAGGAGACATCTGCCTCTTCCTCTTTATTTTCAGACATCATGAAGAGTTGTCTTTATCTTAATCTCAAAAATCTAGGGCTAGGAAGATAGTTTGGCGGCATAAGCATCTGCCTAGCAAGTGTAAGGTCCTGAGTTCAACCCCTGGTACAAAAAACAACAAACAAACAAAACCCCAAAAGTCTATAGGAGAGTTTATTACAGAATTGCTTTATCAACTAACATAACAATTCTTAATTGGACAAAGTCTCAAATGCTATTTTAATATAATTTTTCCCTTTACATAAACTCATGCCCTTTTGTTTCGATATTAGTGTAAATTCAGAATGCTTGACTTAGTATGACACGTACTATGTATGTATACTTTTCTGCTCATGAGCTGTAACAGAGAATTTGCTAGATTTCTTCCTCTCTCAAGAAGGAGCCTTTTGATTCCAACTAAAAATTGTGATTCCTATTTTTAAAAAATGGTAATTAATTCAAAATCCTTGGTGCAGTGATGTATCTCCCCACTTTTTTATTAGTATATATTTGGAGTATATAATAATTTTATGTATATTTTAGGGAATTGGTACGTGCACATATTCAAGTATATTCCCTTATTTCCATCAATTTATTTTTGTCAGCATCAGACTCACTTATCGCATAAGACCTCATAAAGTTAACTATCAAAGATGCAGATCAATAAATAGAGTGTAAAACACATAAGACAACGTATGGCTTATATCTAGATGTCCTTCCCAAAGTATCATATATTCATAGATAGAGCTTTTGGGAAGTGGGTGGATCATGGATGTGTGACATTGGATTACGGTGTGTGGTGCGTGGTGACTAAATTGGTTTAGCATAGTTCTGGATGTGGATAACAGAAGCCCCACTAGGGATGTGGGTGGCACCAATCAATAGACTGGTAACCTGCACGACACATAAAGGGACAGAAAGAAGGCTGCTTGTTGCTTCTTGTTTACTGTGCCATGGACTGTCTCCTCTGCCTTGCTGTCCTGCCTTGGAGCCAGCCAACTATGGACTGAAACCTTTACAAACTGTGAGACAAAATAAAACTTTCCTCCTTTAACTTGTGGGTGTCTCAGATATTTTGTCTCAGCAAACAGAAAAGTAACTAAGACAGTCAATTATACTAAAGCAAGGTATACTTTTAGATATATTGTCCATACTGGGTTATAATAGCTTTTCTTCTCTATTTTTTCCTTCTCTCTATATTTTACTCTGTACTTTATTTATATATTTAGTTTTTAATATAAGAGAAAATATGCAATGTTTAAGCTTGTGAGACTACTTATGGCCCCAAGGAGCATCCAGTTTCTTATAAATGACCCAAGTTTATCCTTCTTTCAGTGAAGTGGTGTACATATAATACATATTCTTTATCCACTCATCTCTTGATGGATGCAGACTCTTTCCCCAAGATTTAGCTATTGTGAATCGAGCTGCTATAAACATGGGGATACATCACTGCAGTGTGATATATTTAGTTCTTTTGGGAAGGTACTTAGAAGTGAAATAGTGGGGTCAATTGAAGTTTCTACTTTTTATGTTTTTGAGGAATCTCTATTCTGATTTCTGTAGAGGTTGTATCAGTTTATAGTCCCACCGACAATGAAGCAATGCTCCTTTCTCTTCACAACCTCTCTAGGATATATTGGTTGGTTTCTTGATTATAGTCATTCTTTTTGGTGTGAGATAGAATCTCAATTTTTTGCTAGCTTAAGTGCTCTATTCTTATAATGTAAAATTAATATAAAAATGAGTATTCTCAGTCTTTTAAAAATCCAAAAAGTTTGTCTGAAAAGTCTTCTTTTTACAAATGTAACTTAGTTGCATCAATGCAGTAAAATGTAGAAAAAGCTACGATAGCCTGGTGTGGTGGTGCATGTCTATATTCCCAGCACTAGGGAGGCTGAGGCAGGAAGTATAGTTGCAAGTTTGAGACCAGCTTGGGCTACAAAGTGAGTTCAAGCCCAGCCTGAAATACATGGAAAAACACGGTCTCAAAAAAACAAAAAAGCAAAACAAACAAACAAACAAAAAACCAAACAGGCTACTATTTTAAAAATAATTTGAGGTAAAATAAATATATACAGTTTTTCTTCAGAATCATATGGTAAGTCCAGGCTGTGGCTTCCTTTTGCTCACTGTCACAAAGAACTTGCATCCCAGGCCATGTGACTCTTGTATTCTTGGGGCTGAGTTATTTCTTGAATGGCCAGAGATGTTGAGTATTTTTTCATATATTTATTGGCTGTTTGTATTTCTTCATCTGAGATGTACTGATTCATTGCAGAGACAATTTTAAATACAAGTTTTGGTATAATTAACATGTATGGGTAAGCTAAACAAATTTATCATATTTATTGAATGGTCTAAGATGTGAAAAGCACATTTATGCTTTTCAAATCCTGCCTCTGTAGGAGAATATACTGTTAATTTAATAGTTCTAATTACTCCTCCATTTTATTTAGTATTCTATTATATTAGAGTTTGTTAAAGAATTAAGAAGAAAATCATGGCAGAAAAGTAATTTGTCAATATTTCTAAATGCTTTGCAATTAAAATAGTTACAATGATTTGATTATGTCATTTATAAGAAATGCCTGAAAAGAATTTTAAATTTTAATTGCTCTCTTGTTTCTGTTTAGTTGCTGGCCCAGGAAAAGTATGATCTTCCGTTACCATTCACAGTTCCTAAGCAAAAAATGTTTTGAAAACTTAAAGAAACAGAAAAAGATTACAAAAACAAAAGAACAGAGAAAGTAGTATGTTTACATGAACTAAATATAAACAACCACATATATTAATTGGTATACCAAACTTTATCAAGGAAAGAAAAAAAGGATATTCATTGTGCCAGTCATAGGTATGGATGTAAGGAATATACCTAAATCAAGAGAAAAGAAAAATCAGTGAATACATGAAACAATTTTCTACTGAAGACTTGTTCAATTTTGAAAATATTCCTCTAAAAGCAAATGATTAGACAAAAAAAAAATCAAAGACATCAACACTTATCCTTGCAAGACTTTGGTTTTTCTCTGAAGGAAAAGATTGCTGCAACAGTGCCTCCACTACTAGTAAAGTGTCAACTAGATATTTTTTCATAATTTTATTGATAAACAGCAATGAGACAGTTTCAAATCAAATCGCTAGGACAGTTTCAATAACTAACACACTACATACATTCTTCTTAGTGGTTAATTGCTGTACAAGATGTGGACTTGAGATCCTATTTACAAACACCATTAGAACAAATCATTCTATTCATTAAGAGAAAGTAACTATATATCTATCCCAGCCACTTTGAAAACACAGATAAAAAATGGACATTCATCTGTATACCCTTTTTTTCTAAGTTCCGTTATTTGAATATTATAGGTGTGTAAACTCAGCAAAATATTCTAAAACAGTCCAGTAGCCCATAATAGCAATGGGTCTTCTATTTAACTGGCAATGTCAGAAATTATTGACCTGAGTCCCCCACAGATCAACATAACATCATGGCTTTACTTCCTATATTTCATCTTCATATTTTTCTACTGGATGGTTGAGAACGAGGAAAAGCAGGATCTATGCAACAAGAGTTGTAGCTTTTTGGTCTGAGAAGGTCAGTGAAATCCCCTCAGGATTTATCTTGAGGTCCTGTACGTCTGATTGTAGAACCTTTGCCAGTGACAGCCATGTGGATGAGTCACGGCCATTGCTTGGCCAATGTGCTCTCCATGAAAGCCTGACAGAGTGTTTTCTCTCCATGTGACTCTCCTTAGGCACACTCTACATCATCAATCACTTTCCTCTTTGGCCCCATAATCTCCTTGATCAGAAAATTTGGGAC
>NW_004524845.1:2641106-2653043 GCF_000260255.1 Octodon degus | reverse complement strand
CAAGTACTGAAGTTCAGGTGCAGCTCTACAAAGTTTGGACTTATCCAGCTGTGTCTGGCTTGGGCCTGGCTGCTGTGCTCAGCTCCTTCTTGCTGCTGCCTTTGAGGGTGAACCTGTTGTGCTCCTGTGGCAAGATGTTCTGCTCCTGGACTAGCTGGGTGGATCTATCCTCTACACTCTCTGCAGGTATTGCAGCTGCAGAGTTATACCCCAGACGTGTATGCCAGGCCTGATCTGTGCCTGGAGGGGGCAAGGTGAAGTAGGGGGAAGAGGAGCCTCTCCCACACACTCACCGAACCTGGGCTAAGACTGGGTTTGGGGTTTCCGGGAATGCGACAGAAATTCCTACTCCGCGGGTGTGGTGGGGGAGGTCTGCGGAGTGGTGGGGGGCATCCCAAGGGGGTGGAAGAGGGTCCGGCCCATGCTGCTCCTGGGCTGGGAGTGGTCCTGCCGGTGCAGGTAGCAGGAAGCTGTGCCACACACTCACTGCACCTGGGCTAGGACTGTCAACTAGATATTGAATAGGGCTTTTCCATCTTTAATTTCTTGATGTTTATACTCATGAAGTTGCAAAGTGTTTTAATATTTCAGGGGACTTCTGAAAAAACAGATCCAAATTAGAAATAGATTAATCACTGACAGGATAAAGAAGAAATGCTACTAATTTCATTCTATCAAGTTGAGAGAGTGCAAATTCATTCCCTCATTTAGTCAACAAATATTCCCAGTATATCCTATGTGCCAGGATTGTGAAAGTTCAGTATCCTAACTCCACGCTAAATGAAAGCCTTGGTTAAAAAGGAAGAGAAAACAAAAGAAAACAAAACAAAAAGTTAGGAGTAATGTGTACACAGTATGCTTAATTCTTTGACAGTGAAAAACATTTAAAAAGAAGGGTAGAATATGAAAGGAGAAGTGGGCTTGAGGAAAATTTCTGTCCTTATTGAGTGAAAACACTCAGTTCTTTCTGTGCTACTGCAGCTCCATATCTTCTGTGGTGAGTCCTAATGGATCTGTCCTGGAAGACACAGAGGCAGAAGCTGAGGATAATGGTCAATAGGCCCTGCTTTTCTCTCACAGTGGCAGACCCTGGGCACCTGCTCTGACATTCCTTTGTGCTAGTTCTAGATGTCATGAATCCCAGAACCTAGAATAAAGCTCATTTGCAGACAGGGGAAGAACAGACATAATTTTGCCTGGATATGCTGAGGATGTACTAACCTCTGCAATTTTTGCACCAGGGAAATTATGCTAGACTTTGGACATTAATGCAATTACTTCAGAAAGTTTATAAATTTAAACACATTAAATTTGAAAGAACACATACTACAACATGAGGTCAGTATACTTATGCATCCCCTGTCATAGGACATTCTTGGTTTGTGGACAGGAAGAGGAAAGATGTCACACCTGAAACACCTGAGCCCTCGTACACATGGAAGGGGAGGGATCAATTTGTGAAAGGTACACAGTAATTCTGTCTTTAACTTCTGGCATTATCTCTGTGGAAATTAGGTTCCTCTTTTTTTTCTGTGTGTGTGTGTGTGTGTGGCCTGGCTCAGCCTCCCCTGGGGGTGGGGATGGTGCAGCATTCAGTGCTGGGGATTGAACCATGGTCCCTGTGCTTGCCTAAGCTTACCTAAGCAGGTGATTTAGACCACTGAGCTATCTTGTTGGCCCTTTTTCCTCTTTTTTAGAAATTGCCATACTTCATTCCCAGTGAAACATCTGTAAGCATATCATCATTTCTATCCAAATAAAGATACATGAAACCCTCAAACATCTCAAAAACTTGCTTAGCTATTTACATGTACGTTTATGACATTTTCACCTAAGTTTCGTAAACACAGTATTATTAAATAGATTTTAGAGTTCAGAAAAGTAAGGCTGAATCTGCATGTTAATAGAATCTAACTCAAAGTTCATCTCACTGTAATAACTGGATTTGTAGTGGCAACTTTCCAGGAAGATAAAGCATGAAGACAAAACATTCTGGAGTTGTGTAAGTATGGGACTGAAGTACCTACATCCGCAGACTCACAACGCACTTGTGATATCAAAGTCCCTGTGTAGTCTGAAATGAAGAGATCCATTTCATTGTAAATGAATATTTCACAAATTTAATTAATAGTTTGAAAATTTTTTCTCCAGTAAAACAAACCAGGGACCAAACCACAGAGAAATATTGTGTTACAGTTCACTGGGAAAATTTTATTAATTAGAAGTCAAAATATAAACCTGACTATATACTCTAAAATTCATGTTTGTTACAGTGAAAGCCTGGGCTAACTGGGTTATAAATTCAAATAAATGAACCCTCACTCGTATCTGGAGAAAAGAAAATGAATAGGGAGAAATTATGAGGTGTGTTGCATTCAATGGTATAGAAATGGTACTGGCTTATAAAATCTGTACTGAATCACAGTGTAAATGGGATTCCTTACATGTCCATGCCAAACTTGCTGAAACCATCATTTTCCTATAAGCCTTGCAAACTGCTTGTTTGGCTTGGGTGTAGGTGGTAACAAATGTCTGTATGTCGTAAAACTAATACATACAGGACTTCTATGGCACTGTGGCTAAATACGTTCCAATTACTGAAAAAATTTTTACAGGTGAAATATAAAGAAGAAACCAAGATAAAGATTTGTCAAGTTCAGGTGCTGATAGGAATGATTATAGGAGCTCCAAATGATATAAAGGGATCTTACAACTCACAATCCAATAGTTCTCCAATTCATTGAGTTCATGTTCCCCAAATTCAAAGAATAAATTGAAAGGAACAGCAGAGGTCAAGAGTAGGAAATACTTATTGAGCAGGAGAAAGAGGGGTGCCAAATGGGTTGCCAAGGACCCCACTTTTTAGTGAAAGTGTATACAGCTTGTTAC
This sequence comes from Octodon degus, assembly GCF_000260255.1. Lineage (NCBI taxonomy): Eukaryota > Metazoa > Chordata > Mammalia > Rodentia > Octodontidae > Octodon > Octodon degus. Next base: position 2,650,154 of record NW_004524845.1, on the reverse strand, counting down.
AGCTATGATCAACCTATAAGATTACAAGCACAGTAGTTTAGGTATATTCACCCAGTGGGGAAGCAGATCACATAATAAGTGCACATGGAAAGAACAAAGGAATTCTCAGGAAGAAATGAGTCTGAGGGTGTTGGTCACCCACCCAGTCACCAATGTCTATCGAGACTTTATTAGACCAGGTATTACCACTTATTTTAGGCCTGGTCCTTCTGTCTATCTTGAAGCCTGGCCACAGCTGTAATGAGTTTTCATCTCTGCACTCTCTGGAGGGTCCAGCCCTGTCTGACTGCTTCCAGAACATTTCCTTGTAATTTAGCTGTCTATAATAATAAGGCCTGAAACCTTGGTCTTTTGATTTGTACTCTAGTTTTCTTTTACTTGTTGGTGTATTGGTAAAACTTATGTATAGCATGTTTAGGGGATCTTTTTAAGGGATAAGAAAACCAGGTGACAATTTTAGCAAATCATTCCTAGATAGCAAGTCAGTTACAGCTTAACTTGAAGGAAAAAGTAATTTAGACATACTTCAACGCTGGGGTCTAATCCCAATTCCAACTAATAAACCAGTACATTTTGCTATTAGGCAGGGCCACTTAATTGTCTGGTTTCTCATGTGTGCATTTAAACGTCCGAGGCACACAGTTTCCAGAGCATTCAGCAGCTAACACGTGAGTGAACACAGATCTTGAACTGTGTAAGCAATACACACAGCTTTTACTTTAGCTCTCTAGGAATAAACAGTGCATCAGGTACAGGAAACCCACTGAAACTTGCTGCTTTTACAAAAGAACTGGGGACCAGCTCTCAGCAAAATTAGTAAAATGCTTCTAGTTTGTCCTTTCAGGGACCCCCCTTTGGCTGTTAAGGCTTAGTCCAGAAGGTCACACCTCTACCTGCGGGGCTCCCGTCTGGCGGGCCTGGGGCTAGGAGCCTTTCGGAGTCGCCCCAAGAGGAGTGCTGCGCCCCGAGAGAAGTGCTGTGGCTCTTGGGTCGGCGTTACCTCCTTCCGGGCAAACCTGGGCCACGGGACAGAAATCATTCGATAACTTAATCTCGGTAGGAGCAGAGCGCGCGGAGGCCTGGGCGCCCTGCGATAAACCGAGACATCCGGCGGAGTGGGGAGCGGACCGCAAACCCAGCGCCCACCCAGTGGCTCGCCGTAAACAGGGGCGGAGGGAGCTTGCTTCTCCCGGCCCAGGCAGCCGTGGGGCGGAGGGAGAGTCGCCGTCCTCCGAGGGGTGCAGGGCCCCGGCTGTCCTCAGCCCAAAGCAGGCGAGAAGCAGCGGCGCGCGTGACGTGGGCGGCAGGAGGGGCGGGCGAGCTGCCAGAGGAGCCCCCCTTCCGCGCGTGCTGCGCCCCCGCCTCCCCGCGTGTCCCCTCCCCCTCCCTGCTTCCCCTCCCTTCTTCCTCCTCCCCCGCCCTCCCCTCTTTCCCCTCCCCCACCCCTCCCCCGCTCGGCTCGCGGCTCTCGCGCCCGCCCGGTTGCGGCGCCCAGCAAGAGCCGCCGCGCAGCCCGTACCTTCCCGCCCCAAGCGAGCGGCGCCGCCAGCTCCAACTTCTCCCGGATCCGAGCTGAGCGGGGCGGCACGCCAGGGACACGGGTTGATTGTGTATTTTCGCCGCCTCTTTTTTAAAGAAACTTATCGGGGCGGCCGGGGCGTCGCGCCCGCACCTGGAGGCGACGCCCGGGATGGTGCTGCGGTCGCTCTGGTGGGTCGCGGCCGTGCTGGCGGAGATCGGGGCCCCAGCGGTCGGACTGGTGAGTGCGGGCCCGGCGCTGACAGCGGGGCACACGCGGTACAGCCGGCCGGCCGGGTGCCGCCGGTGCCGTGGGCCGGGAGCGGGCAGGGCGGCTCGGAGCGCCGGTCCAGGCTGACCAGGGCAGTGTGGGGAGGGCGGCGACCCCTGGCGTCGCGGCCCCGTTTAAGGCTTCATTCTAGCCTGTTTCAGTGAGGAGGCTGCTCTAATCCTGACCCAGGACGGGAGTTCTCCGAAAAGACTACGAATGCTAGCATTTCGAACACTAAATTACAATTAAAACTGCAGACGACTCCCTCCACCGAATGGCTTCTGAGTTGGCCATCGCTCCTGTCACACAGCGCCAGCGACGAGGCACAGCAGGCACTGGCCAGGCTCCTGATGAGCAGCTCCCGACAAGCTCGTGGTAGAAATAAGACGCAGGTAGTGATAAGACGAAACCCAGTAACTGTGTCTTTTTTTCACTCCCTTCTCCTTTCCAGGCTGGTCGAGAAGAAATGGTGCAAATAGGTAAGCCTCGTTCTCAGATGTCATCTTATTTTAGCTCAAAGTGGGGAATGAAGGAAGCAAAGTAAGGAGTTCTGAAATTTTTCCTATAGGTGGTTACAAAACAAAACAAAACAATGCAAAACAACAGTCCAGGAACATTTCTGTTCCCTTTCTAGAGGAGAGTCTCGTTGTCAGGCTAAGTTACAGTGATGTCAGTTTCGTCCCAGCAGCTAGACTTGTAGCCGTCTATTTTTGCCCTGTATCAGCTCTGGTGTGCACGTGGTGGGGCAGAGGATCTGGAAGGTTTGGAGATGCATAAAGCCATCTAGTTCTGTAGCATTGGTAGGAGCAGATCTGATTAGCACAGAATGCAAGTTATAAGAGTGCTATGGAGAAAAGAGGAAAAATGCAGTATAGAGAGTAGAATTTTTTCCTTTAAAATTTTACTGTTTTCAGTAAAACCCCTTCCATGACTTCTTAGTCTATCTGCTTGAGATTAACCATTGATTATGTAAGGCAGTATTAGTATCTTTTGCAAATAGTACTTAAAACCGCAGTATTGGTGTTTTGGGGATTATTATTCCCATTTTCTAGGTGAAAAGACTAAGGTTCAGAGAGTGTTTTGTAAGAGATCACTCCCAATTTCTTTTGAATACGGAGACTGCAAGTCATCTGTCAATAAGCTAGCTTATACTGAACTTTTTAATGCACACTTTATTTGAATTATTGTAAAAGATAATTATTTTTCACAGTATTTTTCTCTGTAAGTGCTGTATTTTTGTCAAGTGCTACTATAGTCATCTTTTGGGAGAAAATGTTTTATTGCTATTACTGTACAGTTACAAAACATCCACCATTTATTAAATGCTAGACACAAGGTTAATCAGTGTGTGTGCCTATGTTACCTGATTTCCACAGCATGCTCAGAGCTAGGTACTAGAGCATCTGTTGTAGGGAAGAGGACAGTGAAACCTGAGAGGTTACAGCTGTTTATGCAGCAGGTAGCAGATCTGTGCCTGTCACCTGATGGCACAAACCTGGATCCAGGCCTTGAGATGTACCAGAGAACTCATGGGATCAGGTGGTTTATGTCCTGATAAACTAAGAGTAAGTTGAAGCTGTTGAAGTCAAGCATGTACTCAATAATTCTGACCACCTTCACGAGTTAGCTTGGCACACAGTGTGCTGCTCTCCATGCTGGTGTGGTCCTGCTGGACAAGAGATAAGGCTCTTGATGCTGCTCAGCAGTAGGCATTGGCCTCATGGACCACTGGTGATGCCCATATTGCTAACTGGGGAAGGATCCAGGTTCCAAGTAGAGGTGCAGTTTCTGCTGAGTCTGTCTCACTCAGTGTCACACTGAAGTTGGGAAACCATCTGTGCATGCAGTGTGCTGTCCAGGGTATATGTTGAAATGCCGATCAAAAAGTCATTTTATTCAACTGCTTAGAGGTGCTATTTGATGAATGATAAATTAGGAGGGAATGGCTGGCTAAATAGCTCAGTAGATTAAAGCACCTGCAACCAGAGCAGGGGCCAGGGGTTTGATTCGGGCCTGCCGTGCCAGCCCCACCTCCCCAGGGTGTGCTGAGATGGCGATTGAGATTGGGTGTGGTGGCACACACCTGTAATCCCAGCACTTGGGAGGTTGTAAACAGGAGAATCACTATGAGTCTGATCTAGTAGTGAGACCTTGAACACCCTGTAGACCCTTCCTTAAAATACGAAAAGAAAAAAAAGAATAAGAGGGAACGAACAATGCTAGATTTTATTTATATTCACGGAACCACTAATTTGCTAGAGAAATTCCAGAGTTCTGCAGTTGCTGAATAATTTGATATCTGAGAAAGTGAACAATTTGTTAAGAAACTGCAATTGTTTAGAAGTTAGATTAAAAAAATCTGTCAAAATACAGTGTGAGCTTGTTGGCTCCCTTGTGATGCTTGTGAGCATGGCACCAGTGGCTGCATGGGTGAACACAGCATTAATATTGTCTTGCCTCCCTCCTGCCACCTTCCTGGCACTGTGCCAGAGAATAGTGACCATCCTCCTCTTCTCACAGGGCTTGGCAGTTTTGCTAGTTTGCTGGCATCTTGGTGCACGAACTTAATTTTCTCCATGAATCTGGTTGGAAGCTGAATTGGGTGAGAACTGAATCGAATTCCTCATGAGGTCAGCATTGAATGTAACCACTGAATTTGATTCAGTTCTTGTCCAGTTTGGTTTCTGACTAAGATTTCAGAGAGAATTAAGTTAAGAAACTGAGATGACACTTTTTTTTTTTAAATGGTATTACAAAATTTATACTCTGTTGTATCTCACTTAGGATAGCTTTTTTTTTTTTTTTTTTTTTTTTTTTTTTTTCTATAATTAGGACAGGGTTTCTGGGATCTACAGGGTCTCACTAAATAGATCGGACTTGTAGTGATTCTCCTGTTTTCAGCCTCCCAAGTGTTGAGATTACAAGCATGCTGCCATGCCCAGTCTCAATCACAGTCTTTGTGCGCCCCTGGTGGTGGGGCTGGCTTGGCAGGCCAGGGGATGGAGCCTTGGCTGCCGCGTCTGCCTAAGCAGGTGCTTTAGTCCACTGAACTATCAGGCTGGCCCTGGGTACATGTTTTTAAAATATATCTCCTGTACGTTGGCGCTGAAATAAGACTTTTGTGTAGGGTATTGCCAGTGAGATGGGCTGTGCAGGGCAAAGTTCTTGTGGGGTATCACACACTTTTTTTCCCTCAGCCAGTGGCGAGGTGGCATGTGGGGAAGTAGGATCCCCTCTAGAGAAAGTGGAAAACTAGATCTTCAACCAATTCCTACCTCTTTAGTCAGCCAGAGAGGAGCTGTGTACTTCCCTAGACTCATACTTTAATAAATATCCATGGCTCTGGGTGGCGGGAAGCTGAGAGACTAAGAGACTGATATTAATTCGTTTCCTGAGACCATTGACCTATTTCTTTGTATGTCAGGGAGTTTCTTCATTTCTGACTCAGCGCATGGCCTTAGTGAGATTCTAGGGTAATTGTGGGCTGCTGGCTGGCCTGATTGGGTTAAGAGGCTTGTGCTGTGACACATCTGGCATAGGAAATAATCATAGTTTTGTAGAAATTGGAAAATATGAAAAAGAATTCCAAGTCCTTCTGTCTCATAAAGTCACTTTTGAAACTGCCAGAGTATCTGTTGAGGAAGGGTCACCGTCATGGTTCAGAGAAAGCTGTTGAGGCAACTTCTGTGACCTGAGCTCTTCCCTTGGTGTCACTCCAGGCCACTCCTCTTCCCTGTAGCCAGAGATGATGGATAGGTGAGCTTCCTTGATTTAGCTCCCAGTCCTCACTTGCATGACCACTGTTACTGTTAAATGTGTCCAGCTTCTTAGATGAAGACATGGTGCATAGTCTGTCATCTACCATCAAGAAAGATCTCTGTGTCTGAAATACTGCTTTCTGTTGTTTTATTGCTTTCTTAACATTGTATTGAATACTTATATTCTGTTTCTGTATGTTTTCCAGACTTTTGATGATCAAATCCCCAACAAACATCTTTTAATTCACAGGCTGTGTTTTCTATGTAATAATTACTTGTTCTGTATATTTTAGTTAATTTTTCATCTCATTACCAACTCCTTTTGGACTTCACTTTAATCTCTTGCTACTGAGAAACTGTAATTTTTTTCTCAAGGTGTCCATTTCCAGCCATAATGAATATTGCTGCAGTGTTCTACCTGGGTCATTACTCATATCACAATTGACTCCTTAAGGAGTGGGCCTGCAAGTTGGTTACTGAGTAAAAACAAGTGAACAGGCTACATTTTTGACAAGTCGCTTTAGAAAATATTTGTGTGGCATCAGCTCCCTCTGGTAATATAAGAAAGTATTGATTTTAAGCTTTTAGCTAAGAATAATTATGGCTTTGTTCTTGATCTTTGAATATTACATTTTACTATTCTACAGTTTCTGAAAGATGCAGTGAATTCATTATTCTAGTCCTCAGAACTCCAGTAAATATGAACAATCACATGAATGCTTTTGTAATTTTATTAGAAGTGTAAGAAGATTCATTTACCTCATAGAAGAGAATTTGAGAATTACATATTTTTAAAAATAGCCTGGTGTGGGAAGGTTCCTAGCAGAGGGACTCTGTGCCCGCATATAATTTATCCATCCTGATTTCCCAAGTGTGCCTGCATGACTTCATCTCCAGGGCTTTGCTTGCTAAGTGGAAGATCTGGAGAGGTTCTGTGGGAAAATGTCAGTCTCCTGTTTATAAAAATGATTGCCACAAATTCATCATGCTGAACCTTCATGTGAACGGCATGAAATAATTTATTTTATTCTTGAAATGACACTTTCAGAAAGTTGTAGAAGATAACATAAGACTAAACATGAAGCATCAATCATTCTGTTCTTAAATACTAAATCACTGGTTACAGTATTTATCATGTTCAATAAAGTGTATTTTCGTATATGCACACACATAAAAAGAAAGAAATGACTGAAATAATTATAAGCTGGAATTCTCTTTCCATGTAAAAACCTTACTTTCACATGTATGGCCCGCTCCCTGATCTAAAATAAGAGAGTCTCAGCTGTACCCTCTGAGACTTTTGCTCTACCACTTCCTAGCTGATGACATTAAACTTGTCCAAGTGTCACTGTTAACAGAACCTAGACAGAAAACCATTACTGTGTAGAGTTTTGATGCTTCTTTGAGGATTCATAAAGTGCTGGTCCATGGTAAAGCAAGCTGGGTTAATAGTTGTGTGCCTCAGAACTGTTCCTTTTTTCCCCAATGAAACACTTCTATGCATGCAGAGACATTTCATTCTGATTCCTGTGTTTTAGATAGGTGGTCTTGCCACCATGAATTTTCAGGAATTTAATTTACTGTACTCTGGAACTTGTAAAACTAAAGCTATGTAGCTTACTGTGTGCTAGCACAGGGCAGGGTCTGTTTGTACGTATTACCTGCATGCCCACGTGCCTGTGTAGCATGACTTAATTCATTGGGTTATTGCAGTTCAGAGCGAGGATACTGAGTGGAAAGAGTGCAGAACTCCAGATGGGTTCCATACCAACTACATTTTATTTGTGTACATTGATATTCCCAAGGGCTTTTGACTAGAAGTGTTTCTGATTTGAGAATGGTTTGGATTCTGGAATATGTGTGTAGGTTTTACCAGTCAAAATCCTTAATCTGAAAATTGAGAATCTCAAAAGCCACACACTGGTATTTTCTGATTATCACATCAGTGTTCAATGTTTTAGGTGTAAGAGCATATCCAACTACGGATTTTCAGATCTGGGATGCTCAAGCTGTATTTGGCACTGTTCTTTTTCTTTTATCATTTGGTATTGGGGATCAAACTTGTGACCCTGTGCTTACCAGGCAGACACTTATGCCACTGAGCTATCTTCTCCAGCCCACTCTTACTTCTTTTTATCTTAAAATTTTCTTCTGATTTCACTGAAAGTTCCTGTATTTAGTCACAGCTATTTTTTGGATAAAAGTGTCAGAAATGTAGTTCATACAAATTGACAAGGATTAAGGGAATCCAAGTTAGGTGTAGCTGAATCCAGAGTCCCAGTCTTCAGTGGAGGCCTACCTCCCCTCCTCCATCTTCCTTTCACTCCTCTCCCTTGTTAATCCTGTGTTTTCCTCATGGAGCCTCTGTACTTTTATTTTTCAATAAAGGTTAGATTGGCCTTCATCAACAGGCATCTCTGGGCTCTTTCCGCTTTTCACTTCACTTCACTTCACTTCACTTCACTTCACTTCACTTCACTTCACTTCACTTCACTTCACAGAACACCTTTCTCTTAAGATAGCTCTAGTATGCTTCCTGGTAGTTGCAGGCACATCCTTGAACCAGTCACTGTTAACAGGGCTGGTGGTGCCTGACATACAGGACAGTTGGCTGCTTAGGACAGCACCCTGGAGGGAAATAGAGGGGCAGATGAGGAGGGAGCAGGAGTTTGTGTTTAGGCATCCCCACCAGGAAGGCTCCAGCATAAGGGGTGGGAAGTGGTAGCGGTGGTAAAGAATAATGATCCACGACATGGCTGACATATACTCTTGGGGTCAGCGAGTGTGTTGGGTTACATGGTGAATGGGGATTAAGTTGGAGAACAGAATTAATTTTGTTAATCAAGTGATCTTAAAATAGAACAATCACCCTGGACTAGCTGTGTGGTTGTCTTTATAAGTGAAAGAGTGAGGTAAAAGAGAACTGGACAAAGGGCATCATAGAGACTGTGGCTTTCAGGACAGCTGTCTCAGACTTTTGACCTTTGGTGGTGTTGTAAGGCACCATACCTAGGGTGATTTGTTATAGGATTAATGGAAAACTGATACAGGGTTGAGTAAACTGTCATGGTTTCTCATTCTTTGGTCAAACTGTAAGCCAGAATACATAGATTTGGAAAATACACTTATCACAAGTCAAGTTTCAGTGAAAACCTGTAAGAATACTCTCCATATGTTTTAATTTACTTAGCCTTTGTTTCAGGAAAGATGTTTATTTTTGTGGCTTTCTACTCTAGAGCCAATACTAATCTTTAAAAATCCTATCCCTCAAAATAATGGAAACGGTAAGAAATATTTATTTGTAGAATACTTAGCATAGTTTTAGAGTCTAAAAATTCTGATGATGACAGATATAATCAATAGAAGCACTTCTTCCAAAGCTAAGATTGTAATGTTTAAATTCTTACATTTGAGTCTTCCTTAAACATGCAAACTTCTTGTGCTGTTATTGTGTTATTCAGGCATTTGGAGTTGTGGCAAACAAAACACTTAAGTATTTCT
>NW_004524845.1:2628765-2636197 GCF_000260255.1 Octodon degus | reverse complement strand
TTTCCTGCTTATGTTTCTGTATTTGATTTTTTACTTCAGATGTTATTATTTCAGGGATTTCTTTTTGATTTCCAATGTGAGTTGCTCTATACCTTTGTGCAGCTGATTCTTTATTTCAGAAGCCATTGATTCATTGCTTTCAGCTGTGTGATTCCCAGTTGGTTCTGTGTTAATGTCCTCTGCACTTGTTATGCATGGGCTTTAGTTGTGAGATTGCATTTTGTTCCTTCTCATCATTTTGTGTAGCACTGTCTTCTGACCTTTGATGTAGATCTTTTTTAAGTTATAACTTTAGCACCTACTGAAATTCAGGTGCAGATCTACAAAGTTTGGATTTATCCAGCTGTGTCTCTCTTATGTCTGGCTGCTGTGCTCAGCTCTTTCCTGTTGCTGCCCTTGGGGGTGAACCTGTTGTGCCCCTCTGACAAGATGTTCTGCTACTAGCTGGGTGGTTATGTCCCCTACACTCTCTGCAGGGTTTGCAGCTGCAGAGTTTTTCACCCAGGCCTGTATGCCAGGCCTGAGCTGAGTCTGGAGGGGACAAGATGGAGTAGGTGGGAGAGGCAGCTCTCCCACACGTTTACTGGGCCTGGGCTAGGACTGGATCTGGGGGTTCCTGGAATTGGATAAAAATTCCGACTTGGCAGGCTGGGTGGCGGGGTACTACATAGTCATGGGGGGCTTCCCAAGGTGGTGAAAGAGGGTCTCACCCATGCTTTGCCTGGGCTGGGACTAGTAGTTCCCGCCGGTGCAGGGTACGCGGAAGCTCTCCCACATACTCACCGGGCCTGGGCTAGTAGTGGGTCTGGGGGTTCCCGGAACATGGCAGAAATTCTTACTCCATGGGTGGCTTGGGGGAGTTGCTGCAGAGTGGTGGGGGACATCCCAAGGGGGTAGAAGAGGGTCTCACCTATGCTGCACCTGGACTGTGAACAGTACTTTCCTCCAGTGCTGGGTAACTGGAAGTTCTCCCACACACTCACGGGGCCTGAGCTAGGACTGGTTCTAGGGGTTCCTAGATGGGGGCAGAAATTCCTATTTGTCGGATGGTGTGGAGAGGTGCTATGAAGTGGTGGGGGGGCGTCCCAAGGGGGTGGAAGATGGTCTCACCCACGCTGTGCCTAGGTTGCAACCAGTAGGTCCCGCTGGCGCAGGATAGCTGGAAGCTCTTCCCGTGAGTTTCTGTTTCTCATGTGTGAAGCAAGAGGGGGTCATAGTCTTTCAAACAGCAGAAATTCTTCTGATTTTTCATTCTGAGGTGATAGCCCTAAATCTGTTCAGAGAGAATGATTTATGGTTTGTGCCTTGTTGTCCTCCCAAAGCCTCATGAAGTCATTGGAGTAGCTTCTCTATTTTGTGATTAATTCATGTTCATAATGGGTGTGAGTGCTATACTTGCCCTGCGGCAGATAAACTGCATACAAATGTAAGGACGGGAGAGAGGCTGGCTATGTGCCACAGCTGCTGCCCCTCAATTTGCTCTTTGTTATTTTTTGCTGCCATGAGCTCTTGCCCTCTACCATGTGCTGCTCTGCCTTGGAGCCAGCCAAGTATGGACCGAAACTTCCACTAACTATGAGCTAAATAAACCTTCCCTTCCTTAATTTTAGGTGTTGGGTATTTTGTCTCAGCAGTGACAGTAGAGTAACTGAGACAATGACATAGTAGTGTTAAAGCTAACTCACTCTCTGTGTGTGTGTGGTGGTAATGAATGAACTCAGGGCCTGACATATTATCCTCAGTTTTAAAGATAAGATATGAAGGACAAATAATTGAAGTAGCCCAGTTCACTAAAGTAGTCTGTGGGGAAGCCTCTGTATTTTAAGTCTGGGTCTTTGGAGTCATTTCCCTGTGTCAAATTTAGACAAGATTTTGATACAATTTGTGAGCTCTTGGACTTGTAGGATTTCCACATCAGGAGATGAGAAGTTATAGCCATCAGAAGGAAGAGCAGGATGAGAGACATTTCTAGCACTTGTCACTAGGGCTTGAGGGACATCATCATGGGAACAGATTTGAAAGGAGGTAGCTCATTAGTGTGTTTTGGGAGTATCTGCACATCATGAACAGAATAGTGAAATGAGAAGGGAGCTAAAGAATTGGTTGAAGATGTATTTTGCCTTGCTGTGTAAGAGATAGCAAGGGAAGGAGGCCTAATAATTTTCAGCAGAGAACCAGTCTGTTTGCTTGTGGCTTGAAGAAACTATGTATTTTCTTTTAATCCATTTTATTGAGAGCTAATTACATGTAGCATGTCACACTGAAACAGGCATGTACTAAAAGTACCTAAAGGCTTAGAACATATTGAAGTTTGGAAGCCATAAAGAAAGCATGTTATACTTGACATTAAAACAAAATCAAAGATATTTATTTTATTTTAAGAGTAAAAATATAGAAACAAAGACAAAAATAGTAACAAGAGACAGTGCACATAATACAGAGTTTGAAAACAAAAAATTAACAATAGTTGTGTTTTATTTTATTTTGAAGAGTTAAAATAAAAGGAAGAAAAAAAAAGATTTAGGGGAGAGAGCTGGCCAAATAGTTTAGTGGATTAAAGTGCCTGCAAGGAGGTACAGGGACCAGGAGTTAAATCCTTGGGCCTGCTGTGCCAGCCCTGTCCCCAGAGTGCGCTGAGACAGCAATTGAGACTGGGTGTGGTGACGCATGTCTGTAATCCCAGCTCTTGGGAGGCTGTAAACAGGCAGATTACTACAAGTCCGATATAGTAGTGAGACCCTGAATACGATGTAGACCCTTCCCTAAAATAAAAAAAAGAATCAGGGTAACATATAATATGTAACATTACAGATTTTCAAAACAAGACAATGGTTTGATATATTACATATTTTTATTGTCAAAGCTGTTGCTCATATTAACAGATACATAGTTATGCAAGATGGGACATATGACTGAATATTATTGCATGCTTTCAAGAAATCTTAAATTTTTGTTCTTGTCTTTTTTATTACCTTTTTCTAAAAAAATTATTTTAAAGAGAATATAGTAATAATTGATATGACATTAGAAATGGTACACATTTAGAAGACCAGGATGACAGGTATTTCAAGTATGATTTTTTGTATTACACATCACTGTCCTCAATGTAGTTGCTTAGTTCACAGATATTAGCATACAGAGTTAATCAAGGTGCGAATTCTGCACATTAACTGCTATCTTCAAAAAACTGGTGGAAATTATTAGTACAATCACCTCAGCCATCTTATATATGTACTTGCATTTTTTGCCCTTACTTTATTTCCTATTTTATCTCCTTTCTTTCCTCTTCATTGTTCACTCCTTAAATTCTGTTTCTTTCTATTTAACTGTGTCTGTTATACCTTTCAGGTTTTATTTCTTCTTTTGGGTACTTACACTAGGGAGACAGTATGATATTCACACATGTGGGTCTGGTTTATTTCACTTATTACAGCCTCAAATTGCATTCACTTACCTATGAAGGCTTCTAGTTTGTCTTTCTTTATAGCTGAGTAATATTCCATTGGATAAAAATACCACATCTTTTTTTATCCATTCGTTGAGTGATGGGCATTTTGGTTGTTTCCAAGATTTAGCTATGAGAAATTTTGTTGCTGTAAAGCTGGGTGCACATATATCACTATGATAAAATGTTGTCACGTCTTTTGAGAAAATTTTCAGAAGGAGGATAGCTGGATTGAATGGGATTTGCAGTCCTAGTTTTTTGAGGAGTCTCCACACTGGTTTCCATAATGTTTGTACCAGTCTACATTCCCTCCAGCAAGGGAGAAGGGTTTGTATTCTGCTGTAGCCTCTCTAGCATTTAATATTAGCTGATTTCCTTATGATAGCCATTCTATCTTGGGTGAGATGGTGTCTCAATGTTGTTTTAATTTGGATTTCTTGAATGGCTAGTGATGTGGAGAATTTTTTCAGGTGTTCATTTGCCTCTTGTATCCCTTTCTCTGAAAAGTGTTTATTGATCTCAGATGCCCATTTTTGGATTGAGTCTTTACATTTTGGGGCCCCACTTTTTTTAGTTCTTTATATATTCTAGATAAAAGACCTTTGTCTGAGGGATTATTGGTTAAGATTTTTTCCAAATTTGTGAGTTGTTTCACTCTGTTGGCAATTTCTTTTGACATGCAGAAACTTTGCAATAAGAGGAGGTCCTAGTTGTTGACTCTTTGAAGTATTTCCCATGCAGTTTGATTTTTCTTCATGAAATGTTTACCTACCTCTATGTCTTCAAGACTTCCACCTACTTTCTCATCCAGAAGAATTAGTGTTTCTGTTTTAATGTTTAGATCTTTAATGTATTTTGACTTTAGTTTACTGCATGGTGACAAACCTGGGTCTCATTTTTGGTTTCTGTATGTAGAGAGCCAGTTTTGTCAGCACCATTTGTTAAAGAGGCTGCCTTTCTTGCAGTGAACATGTTTGGACTCTCTGTGAAAGATAAGATGGCTGAGTGTGTTTGTAGTTGTATCTGCATATCCTCAGGTCTATTTTTTGCTAGTACCATGCTGATTCTATCACCACAGCTTTGTAGTATAATTTCAAGTCAGGGATTGTAATGCTTCCTGTCTTGACCCTTGTTGCCCAGGATTGCCTTTGCTATTCTAGGTCTTTTCTGGTTCCAAATCAATTTTAGTAATGATTTCTCTAGATCTGTGAGATATGTTAGTGGTATTTTGGTAGGGATAGCATTAAATCTGTATGACAATTTGGGAGTATCACCATTTTTACAATGTTGGTTCTTCCTATCCAAGAGCAAGGTGTATCTTTCCATTTTCTGAGATTCTCTTTGATCTCTTTATTCAAGGTATAGTAATTTTCACTGTATAGATCTTTGACTTCTTTAGTTAAATTAATTGCTAAGTATTTTCATTTTTGGGAGGCTATTGTAAAGAGTATTGTTTCTCTAATTTCTCTCTCAGTGTGTTATCTGTGTAGAGGAATGTTATTGATTATTGGGTAGGGACTTTGTAACTTGCTATGCTATGAATTTGTTTAATTCTGGGAGTTCTTGGTGGAGTATTTTGGGACTTTCAAGTAGAGTATCATGTCATCTGCAAATAATGATAGTTTAACTTCTTCTCTACCTGTTATTCCTTTTATTTCTCTCTCTCTTGTCTAATGGCTCTAGCTAATGATTCCAGAGCTATATTGAATAGGAGAGGTGATAGAGGACATCTGTCTTGTGTCTGATTTGAGAGTACAAAATTTCTCTTTATCCCCATTTAAAATTATATTGGCTATTGAATTGTCATAGATGGCTTTTAGCAGATTGAGGTAGAAGCTATCTATTCCAGTGTTTTGTTGGAGTTTGATTATGAATGAGTGTTGGACTTAGCCAAAAGCCTTTCATGCATCAGTTGAGGAGGTCATGTGGCTTTTAGATTTGGTTCTATTGATATAGTGTATTACATTTATAGATTTGCATACGTTGAACCATCCTTGCATCCCTGGGATGAATCCTACCTAGTCATTGTGTATAATCTTGAGGTTTTACTATATTCTATTTGCTAGGATTTTATTGATGATTTTTGCATCTGTTTTCAAGAGGGAGATTGGCCTGTAGTTCTCATTTTTCTTGAATCTCTTTTTATTTTGGTATCAGTATGATACTTGCCTCCAGGAATGATTTTGGACTCCCAAAATCTTCCTTTTCAATTTCGTTGAAGAGTTTGAGGAGTATTGGGATAATATCACCTGTAAATTTCTTGTAGAATTCAGCTGTGAATCCATCAGGACCTGAGATTTTCTTTGTTGGTAAGTATTTTCAATTTCATTGGCCAACATTGGGTTACTCAGAGTTTTTATATCTTCTTGATTCAGTTTTGATAATTTGTACCTATCTAGGCTTTGGTCCATTTTTTCTGTGTCTTCAATTCTGTGAGAGTAAAGATTCTCAAAGTAGGTATAGATGATCTCAATATCCATAGGGTGTCTAGTAATTTCCCCATTAAACATTCCTTATTGCCCTGAGTATTAGTTTTTTCTTTCCTCCTTTTGTTGAAATGATCTAGGGGCTTATCAATTTTATTTAATCTTTCAAAGAACATTTTTTTAAAAGTTAGTTTTATTGAGAAACAAAAAGCAATGAGACATCTTCAAAACCAATTAGTAGGACAGTTAACATAATTAATATATTGCATATTATTGTCTTTGTAGTGGTTATTCACAATATAAGATGGAGACATAATATCCTGTCCAAACACTGTTAGTACAAATCTGTCTCCTCATTGAATTAAGAGAAAGTAGCTGTATATCTATCCTATTTTGTATATACATATACAAATGGTCTTTCATTTTATCACTTTTTTTGTTTAGTTTCCTCAGAGATGGATTTTTCATTGCCATTTAAATATTATAGGTGCATGAATTCAGCAAAATAATACAATGTACTCCAGCAGTACATAATGGTAGGACTTATGTAAAAATATGTAATGGGTTATTCCAATTTTTTAAAATAGTTTTTATTTTTTCATTTTTTTTCCTTCTCATTCTGTTGGGATTTAAAGTTTAAAATATCAATACTTGATGCAAAATACCTGTTCCATTCTATGTCAAAGATATTTGATATTCAGACAGATAATGAAGTTAAGCTCAACTGCCTATGTTAAAAGGTAATAATATCATTAAGCTTCTCTTCTGGAGGGATAACAACTTATGTGTGCAGAACAAACATTAGAGAAAAAGAATGGCTGCAAGTACAGCCAAAATTCTGGTCCTAGCCTTTCAAGGTCAGGACTGAGGACATAAGAGAACCTGTACAGTAACGTCCTATAACTCAGTGATGTCCCAAATATTCTGATGAAGGAGATTATGGAGCCATAGAGGAAATTGATCAATGATGTGGAGTGTGCCTAAGGAGAATCGCATGGAGGGAAAACATTCTCTCAGGCTTTCACACAGAGCAAAATGGTCAAGCAATGGCCATAACTTATTCACGTGGCTGACACTGACAAAGAGTCTACAAACTGCAGTACAGGTTTTCAGGCTAAATCCTGAGGGGATGTGACTGACCTTGGCAGGTACAAAAGTTATATTTCTTTTTATATAGGTCTTGCTCTATCTTGGTCTTAACCATTCAGCAGAAAAGTGTAGAAATGAAGTACGAAAGTAAAGCCATATTAATATGCTGAGCTGTAAAGTGCTCAAGTCAACAATTTCTGACATTGCCAGTCCTACAGAATTGGAATAACCAATTAAATATTTTTACACAGAAATTTAGAAATCTAACTATATACAGCATTGTAGCAGGATAGTCCTATGACATTTTGTTTCTTGTCTTCTATACTTTTTAAATTTATTTCATTTATTTATTTATTTATTTATTTATTTTTGACATCAGTTATTTTTATTTTAAAGAAAAAAAATAAAAACAATGGTACAAAATCTCAAAACAAGATTTTAGGAGAGTAACAATGGTTAGTACATTGTGTAT
>NW_004524845.1:2627404-2628665 GCF_000260255.1 Octodon degus | reverse complement strand
ACACTTATCCTACTGAGCCATCTCCCCAGCCCAAGTATTTCTCTTTATGGTTTTCTTTTGTTGAAAGAATCTCTTTCTGATTTCATGTTCTGGAACTATGAAAAATATGCTGTTCTTTTCTAAACAGCTTTCTTGAACATAAATATGCAGTTGCCACAAATATTTATTAAAAAGCCAGGATTTAAAAAACGTTAACTTTTTAGTTCACAACTTCTTTTTATCTACTACCTTTTTATTTTTCACATAATTTTGTGAGCAGGCTTAGACTATGAAGACAGGTATGTAGAGACGCTATGTCTGCCTTGTAGTGATGACATCTCAGGGGCTTGGGGAAAGAATTTGCCTGTGTCCAGGGTCTCGGCATGTGCTATAGTGGAGTTTTCATTGCTTCAGAGAGATGTCCCCTTCCCCTAAGTGTGTGCAGCCTTGCGGAGAGAGCTCTGTAGTCTTTGGTAGCCTCTCTAATTAACGTCTACTAACCTTGCAGCTTTCCTGGAGTGGCTGGCTTAAATCATGGTTTCTGATGGAGATCATTCCCTTACCCTTGGATTGAGATTTGGAAGTTGTTGGAGCCAATGCTTCACCTGACCTTGAAAATGCTCATTTGATTTCCAACTTGAGGCCGGATTTCTGCACAGGGATGGCTGTGCCTGGTGAAGGAGCAGGCCAGTGTGAGTGGCTTCTTTGGCAGTCCACTCAGTCACTTCTCAGGAGAGAAACTGCCTCCAAGGGAGGGTATGCCAGCTTGGATTTTGGATCTGCTTTGGACTGGGGACTTCATTTCTTCTGATCACAAGGGACTCCCAGCTCTGATGGGCTGTTACAGGAGTGGAAAGTAGGGACTGCCTTCCTTTTCACACCTTTCATGGCAGATGGCAGCATTAGGTGTCTTTTCATGCACTGACATCTTGGATGGGCAGGCCCTTCCTGAGCTTCCCTCCCTTGGGTCTCAGCCTCTGTGCTACAAATGTACTTTGCTGTCATTTCCATAATATCTTATAAGAAGCTACTAGGCTAGGACTGAGTTCCGTGTGGTACCTTTTGATTCTTGTCTGTCTGTGCTCAGCCACCCATGCAGGACTTTTGCCAGTGCGGCCTAAGGGCAGTACCACAGTGTCTCTCACTAGTGGCCCATGTGTCCACAACTGAGCTGTTGCAGAGGCGCTAAAGGCCATGACAGGTGGGCTTTGAGGATGGACTATGCTGCCAGGGATTTAGTATCCGTGTGTGTGTGTGTGTGTGTGTGTGTGTGTGTGTGTGT
>NW_004524845.1:2626183-2627304 GCF_000260255.1 Octodon degus | reverse complement strand
GAGAGAGAGAGAGAGAGAGAGAGAGAGAGAGAGAGAGAGCGATCATGGTTGTCTTCAGCTGTATGGCTGATAATATGGCTCAGGTGAGCTGAGGCCTGGTTTGAGGGAGGGCCTGCCGTTTAGCTGCCCTGCCTCTGCCCCTGCTCTTGCCCCTGCCCCTGCTCCTGCCTGAGGTATGAGAATGAGCCTGACAAGGGCTGAGTTCATGCCAGCCTTCGGAGTGAGACTCACTTCTGCCTGGCCCCAAACGTGACAGGATACCTGATTATCCCTTCCCATAGCATGCAGATACGTGGATTGACCCCATTCAAGCGCATTGACTTTGGCAAAGAAGGCACAGGCTCAGAGTGGGGTCTTATTAGGTTGTGTGGGCCATGGTGCTTAGAGATGAGAGGAGAGGGAAACATGACCCTGCATGGGAACACAAGGAGACATGCAAAAGCGGGTCTTGAGGCAGGAGCCTAGCTCTGTGGGGTGAAAAAGATAGGAGGTCTCACAGGTTTGCTCCGTGGATGTGGTCTCAGAGAACTCCAAATGCCAAACAAGTATGACCAATGTTCAGTTAGTTTATTTGTGAGTTTCTGTTTCTTTCTTTCTTTCTTTTTTTTTTTTTCATGATGTTACTGAGAAACAAATAGCAATGAGACAGTTTGAAATCAAATTGGTAGAACAGTTTCAATAATTAACACATTGCATATATTCTTCCTCATGGTTAATTGCTGGACAAGATATGGAAATGATATTCTATTTACAAACACCATTAGAACAAATTCCTCTATTCCTTAAGAGAATGTAACTATATATCTATCCTAACCACTTTGAATACACAGATACGAAATGGACATTCATCTGTATGCCCTTTTTTTGTTAAGTTCCGTTATTTGAATATTACAGGTGTGTAAACTCACCAAAATGTTCTAAAAGAGTCCAGTAGCCCATAATAGTATTGGGTCTTCTGCTTGACTGGCAATGCCGGAAATTGTTGACCTGAGTCCCCTATACCTAAACATAACAGCATGGCTTTACTTCTTATATATCGTTTTTATACTTTTCTGCTGGATGGTTAAGACCAAGGTAAAGCAGGACCTATGCAACAAGAGTTGTAGCTTTTGGGTCTGATA
>NW_004524845.1:2606886-2607885 GCF_000260255.1 Octodon degus | reverse complement strand
TCTGAATCACTTGCTGGGCCTGCTCTCTGGGTCTGTTCAGGATCTGGAGGGTCCCGGTGGTCTCACTCACTCTCTGGGCCTGCACTCTGGGTCTGTTCAGGATCCCGCAGAGTGTGTCCTCTTGTTTTCATTTATTTTTCTTTTTTGTTTTATACATTTACTTGAGAGACAGTGTAGCAGCCACTGGTATGACATGACAGGCAGTACATATTTAGAGGACTAGAATGAAAGGCATTTGAAACATAACCTTAGTATTACACATTGCTATTCAGTGCAGTTGCTTAGTTCACTGGTATCCACATAAAAGTTAGTGAGGGTAAGAATTCTACAAATTAACTGCTAGTTTCAAAAAACTGCTAAGGAGTCTCATGATCATATCCTTAACCATCTTGTGCTTGTAAATATATGGTTTTGCCTTTGTCATGTTACCTAGCTTTTCTCCTTTCCCTCTCTTCATTGTTTAAACCATAAGTCCTCACTTTCCTTTTAAGTGTGTTATACCTATTTTTATTTCATCTTTTGAGTTCTTACACTCGAGAGTCTATATGATATTTACACATGCATTTCTGTTTTATTTTACATATGAGTATATCTTCAAGTGCCATCCACTTAAATATAAATGCTTCAAGTTTATCATTCTTTATAGCTGAGTAATACTCCATTATATAAAAATGCCACATCTTTTTCATCCATTCCTCAGGTGATGGGCATCTTGGTTTTTTCCAAGAGTTGGCTATCACAAATTGTGCTGCTATAAACATAGGCACATATATATCACTATGATACTATGTTTTCAGTTCCTCTGGGAAAATTCCCACTAGGGGGATAGCTGGCTTGAATGGGATTTCCAGTTGTAGTTTTTTAAAGGAGTCTCTACACTGATTTCCATAATGGTTGCACCAGTCTACATTTCCAGCTGCGCTGGGAAAAGTGTTCCTTCTTCCCCACAGCCTCTCCAACATTTGTTGTTGGTTAATTTCTTTATGATAGCCATTCTTT
>NW_004524845.1:2588461-2605466 GCF_000260255.1 Octodon degus | reverse complement strand
TTTCTAGGATCTTGAATATTATATGTCTGGGTGTGGTTTTCATTGGGTTGATGTTATTTGGAGTTCTATATGCTTCGGTTACAGGAATGTCAGATTGTTGCCCTATATTTGGGAAGTTTTCTGCTATTATTTCTGCCCATATTCTTTTTATATCATTTGTATTGACTCCTTCGTTCTCATCGATGCCTATTAGTCTCACATTGTTCGTCTTTGCATTGTCTTGTAGGTACTGAATTATTTTTTCCTGCATCCTAGTTGTTTTAAAGAGATCTAATCTTACTTTTTCACTAGCTGCAATGGTGTCTTTCAGGTCAGAAAGTCTACTTTCACTTTCCCTCAAACGGTTTTTGCCAGCATGTGATTGAAGTTTTAATTTCCTATATATCACTTTGAACCTGTTTCATACATTCTATCTTTCCTAAATTGCTTATTAAGGGGTTCCCTCATTTTTATATTCTGCTCTATTTTTTTTATCAGTATATTCTTTAGAAGCACTTAGTATTTCTTTGATTTTAGTTATCACTAAATTTTTTAGTTCTGAAATTATTTCTGATCTGATTTCTTCTATACCTTTCTGCGGTTGTTTACTGTCAACGCTATTATTTCAGAGATATCTGGCGTGTGATTTCCAGTTTCCTCAGTGCTAGTGTCTTCTGTAGTTATACTGGGTGGACTTCTGACCTGAGACTGCATTTTGTTCCTACTCTTTGTCATTTTGTATACCACTGTCTTTTTACCTTTGGTGTAGAGCTCAGATAGAGTTATTACCTTAGCACCAGGTCCGGATCTACGAAGTTCAGATTCCTCCAGGTGGGTGTTGTTTGGATCTCATTGCTGTGCTCCACTTCTTTCTGCTGCAGCTGTTAGAATTGAACCCTTTGTATCTCTCTGGCAAGATGTTCTGCTCCTGAATCAGCTGGGTGGGTCTTGCCTCTAGTTTCTTTGCAGGGAGTTCTGCTGAAGGGTTCCTCACTGGGCCTGCACGCTAGGTCGAATGAAGATCTGTGGGCCCTGGGTGGTCTCCCTCACATGCCGGGCCTGGGCTCTGAGTCTATTCAGGGTCCGGCGGGCCCTGGGTAGTCTCACTCACTGTCCCGGCCTGCACTCTGGGTCTATTCAAGATCTGCGGGCCCTCGGTAGTCTCATTCACTCACGGGGCCTGTGCTCTGGGTCTATTCAGGATCCCGTGGCCTCGGTGGTCTCACTCACCTGCCTGGCCTGCGCTCTGGGTCTATTCAGGATCCCGCGGCCCTGGTCGTCTCACTATTTTTTAGTTTTTTATAAATTCTAGGGAACAGACCTTTTTCTAAGTGCTTAGTAGTTAAGATTTTTTCCCCCAGTTTTTGGGTGTTCTTTTTACTTTTTTGATAATTTATTTTGATGTGCAAAATCTTCTCAAGAAGAGGATGTCCCAGTTCTTAATTCTTTTAAGTATTACCCGTGGGATTTGATTTTTGTTCATGATCTGTTTTCTACCCCTACATCTTCAAGGGTTACTTTTACTTTTTTTGTAGGAGATTTAGTGTTTCTATTTTACTCTTTAGATCTATAATCCCTTTGACTTCACCTTAGTGCATGGTGGTAGACCTGGGTCAAGTTTTAGTTTTCGGCATATAGAGAGCCTGTTTTTCCAGCATCATTTGTTGAAGAGGCTATCTTTCTTCCAGTAACCATGTTTGGCCCCTTTGTCAAAGGTAACGTGGCTGAATGTATTCATAGAGACTTCTGCATTTTCTAAGCTATTCCATTGATCCTCAGGTCTATTTTCTTGTCAGTAGTATACTGATTTGATTACAGTAGCTTTGTGGTATAATTTCAAGACAGAAATTGTACTGCCTCCTGCATTGTCTTTTTTGCCCAGGATTGTCTTTGCTATTCTAGGTCTTTTCTGGTTCCAAGTACATTTTAGGAATGATTTCTCTTGGTCTGTGAGGTATATTTGTGGTAGTTTGATAGGGATTGCTTTAAATCTGTACAACAGTTCTGAGAGTATGGCTATGTTCACAATGGTGGTTCTTTCTGTCCAGGAGCAGAGAATATCTTTCCATTTTCTGAATTCCTCTGTAATGTCTTTTTCCAGAGTACTATAATTTTCCTTGACAAGATCTTTATTTCTTTAATTACATTAATTCCAAGGTATTTCACTCTTCAAGGTGCTGTTGTAAAAGGTATTGTTGCTCTAATTTACCTCTCAGTGTGCTCGTTATCTGTGTAGAAGAATGCTATTGACTTTTGGATATTGACTTTTCATAGTAGTATGCTACTTAATTGGT
The DNA here is from genome assembly GCF_000260255.1 of Octodon degus. Taxonomy (NCBI): domain Eukaryota; kingdom Metazoa; phylum Chordata; class Mammalia; order Rodentia; family Octodontidae; genus Octodon; species Octodon degus. The sequence continues at coordinate 2,603,193 of NW_004524845.1, read as the reverse complement.
ATATTAACTCTTGTAGCTTCTCGGTGGAGTTTTTTTGTCTTCTAAGTAAAGTATCATGTAATCTGCAAATATTCATAGTCTAACTTCTTCTTTACCTAATCTTTTTGCTTTTATTTTTCTCTTCTATCTAATGACTCTAGCTAATGATTCCAGAACTGTGTTGAACAGGAGTGGTGATAGAGGACATCCTGTCTTTTTATAAAATCTTTTTCCATAATTTTATTGAGAATCAAATAGCAATGAGACAGTTTCAAACCAAATTGGTAGGACAGTTTCAATAATTAACACATTGCATACATTCTTTTTAGGGGTTAATTGCTGTACCAGATGCCGACATGATACCCTATTTACAAACACCATTAGAACAAATCCCTCTATTCATTAAGAGAATGTAACTATATAACTATCCTAGCCACTTTGAATACACAGATACAATATGGATATTCCTCTGTATCCCCTATTTTTGTTAAGTTCCATTATTTGAATATTATAGCTGTGTAAACTCAGCAAAATATTGTAACAGATTCCAGTAGCTCATAATAGTATTGGGTCTTCTGCTTGACTGGCAATGTCAGAAATTGTTGACCTGAGTCCCCTATAACTCAACGTAACAGCATGGCTTTACTTCTTATATTTCGTTTTTATACTTTTCTTCTGGATGGTTAAGACCAAGGTAAAGCAGGACCTAGGTAAAACTGCAACAGGAGTTGCAGCTTTTGGATCTGATAAGGTCAGTGAAATCCCCTCAGCATTTATCCTGAGATCCTGTACCTCCGATTGTAGAACCTTTGTCAGTGTCAGCCATGTGGATGAGTCACGGCCATTGCTTGGCCAATGTGCTCTCTGTGAAAGCCTGAGATAATGTTTTCTTTCCATGTGATTCTCCTTAGCTACACTCTACATCATCGATCACTTTCCTCTTTGGCCCCATAATCTCTTTGATCAGAAAATTTGGGACACTACCGAGTTATATGACGTTACAGTACAAGTTCTCATATGTCCTGAGTCTTAATTGACCTTGGAAGGCTAGGACCAAAATGTTTCCTTTCCTTGAGGCCCTCCTTTTTCTCTAATTTTGGTCTTCAAACTTAGGTTGTTAACCCTCCAGAAGACAAGCTTACTGTTATTACCATACAACTTAGGCTGTTAAGCTTAACCTCACTATCTGTCCTAATAGCAAATATCTAAGGCATGACATGGAACAGGTATTTTTCATCAAGTATTGATATGTTGAACTTTAAGTCCCTACAGAATATGATGAATAAACATTTAACAGTTAGAATATATTTTTAAAAATAGGCAGAAGGAGTTACTTACTTCTTATGTTTACAGAGATGTCCAAAAATCTAACCATATACAACCTTGAAGCAGGACAGAGAGGACATCCTGTCTTGTACCAGATCTGAGAATAAAAGATTTCATGTTTTCCCTCTTTAGAATTATATTAGCCATTGGGTTTTCATTCATGGTTTTGTTCAGATTTTAGTAGAGGCCTTCTAATCCAGTTTTCTGTCAGACTTTGAACATGAATGAATGTTGAAGTTTTTCAAAAACCTTTCTGCATCGACTGAGGTGATTATATGGTTTTCAGATTTGGATCTATTGACATATTGTATTACATTTATAGATTTGCCTATATTAAACCGACCTTGCATCTGTGGGATAACTCCTACCTGGTCATGGTATATAATCTTCTTGATGATTTGTTGTATTCTATTTGCTGGGATTTTGGTGAGAATTTTCGCCTTATGAGAACCTGTTTTCTGATTTATTAGTTCTTCGTATTGTTTCATTTGTCTCAATTGCATTAAATTGTGCTCTATTCTTTATAATTTCCTCTTGTCTTTGGAGCTTAGGCTTGGTCTGTTCTGCTTTTGCCGGAAGCTTGAGTTGTAGCATTAAGGCATTTATTTGTTCCCATTCTGTTTTTTCCTATTGTGTGCATTCACAGCCCCAAAGTTCCCTCTAAGATTGTTTTCACTGAATCACACAAATTCTGATGTTATGTTTGAATTTTTGTACAATTGTAGATATTATTTACTGTCATCTGTAATGCATTGTTTGTTGAGTTGGGTTTTGTTTAATTTCCATGTGTTTGTTAGATTTTTGTGGTTTGTTTTGTCAATTATTTTCAGTTTCATTGCACTGTGGTCCGATAATATGCATGGGATAATTTCTGTTTTCTTGCATATACTTGAGCATGACTCATGGACTAGTATGTGGCCTATTTCAGAAAATGTCCATGTGCAGCTGAAAAGAATGTTTATTTAGATGTTATTGGGTGGAAGAGTCTGTATGTGTCTACTAAGTCCATTTGTTCAAAGGTGTGGTTCAGTTCAACTACCTTTTCAAATTCTCCATCTCCTTGACCTATCTTTGGGGAAAAGGTGGTTTTAAGGTCTCCTGTTAATATTGTGATATTGGATATTACATTTTTCATGTCCATTGAGATTTGTGTTGTATAGTTGGGTGCTGCCATGTTTGGTGTTACATATTTATGACTGTTATCTCTTCCTCTTGTATTTTTCCTGTAATCAGTATGTACTGGCCTTCTTTATTTCATTGGATCATTCTTTGTTTGCAGTTCAAATTTCTGCAACTTTTTTTGAGGTCATGGGGCATGCAATATTGTTTTCCATCCTTTGATTTTCAGCCTATGAATTTCTTTATGAGTTAAGTGTATTTCTTGTACACAGCATATTGTTGGATTTTGCTTTCTTATCACCTCTGCCAGTCTATTTATTTTATTTGGTTAATTGAGTCTATTTACATTAATGATTATATTTGAGATGTATGGACCTATATTTTTCATGTTATTTTTCTCCTGTTGTTTACCTGTTTATCTTCTGTGCTTGTTTGCCTTCTCTTCTTTCCCATTCATGGTGTTCTGGTCATGTTGACTTTGTCTAGAATATCTTTTAGAAGTCTGTTTAGAGTTGGCTTGGTCATCATGAATTTCTTATTTCTTCTTTGTCATGGAAATATTTCCCTACTTCATTATACTTGAAAGAGAGTTTTGCAGGGTGTATCAGTCTGGGTTGCAAGACTTGTAGTAATTTGCTCCATGGTCTTCTTGCCTTGATGTTTTCTGAAGATAAATATGCCCTTATTCTGATGGTTTTGCCTTTAAATGTGTTCTGTTTCTTTTCTTTAGGGTCTTTTAGTATATTGCACCTGTCCTGAATTTCTGAGTGCAGTTTAAATTGGTTTGATGTTATTTGGATTTCTATATGCTTCAGTTAACTGAATGTCAGATGTTTCCCCATATTGGGGAAGTTTTCTGCTATTACTTTTGCCATTATTCATTTTATATCATTTGCATTGACTCCTTCTTTCACATTCATGTCTATTAGTGGTATGTTGTTTATCTTTGCATTGTCTTGCAGCTGTTGAACTATTATTTCCTGGAACCTACATCTGTTAGATCTTTCCTTTCTTTTTGACTGCTGCAGCAATGTCTTCAAGGTTTGAAACTCTGTCTTCACTTTCCTCAAATAGGGTATCTCTTTGAATCTGCTTAATGCACTCCATTTCTTTTCTATATTGCTCATTCAAGTTTTTCTTCATTCTTCTCTTCTCTTTTTTATCAGTTTCTTCTGTAGAAACAGTAAGTCTTTCGTTATAGTTATCATTTTTCTTTACTTTGGATATTATTTCTGATTTGATTTCGTCTATACCTTTTGGCAGTTGTTTCTTTATTTCAAATGCTATTATGTTAGAGATTTCAGGTATGTGACTTCCAGTTCTTTGCTAGTGTCTTCAGCGTTTGTTCTTGGTGGGCTTAGAGCCTGAGGATGCATTTCGCTCCTTTGCTTTTTCATTTCATTTTTCAGAGAGAAATCTTTAGTTTATTTCTGAGATTTTTTTCTTTGTGTGTGTGTTTTAAAAGTTTGATAGTAGTTAGCAGTATCACTCTGAGTAGACCCTTACTGTATAGAATCTGTTCTTTAGGTATCTCTTCTGTGTCAAAGAATGTTGTTTTGTGTGTGTCCCAAGGTTTTCCCCTCTCTGTTGATTGAGACTGAGATACTTCTATCTGTTTGTCACTCTCCTCTGACTTTTGATGTAGATCTATAGTGCAGTTAGTACCTAAACATCTTACAATATTATTGCCCAAGACAGATCATGTGGTTGAGGCAGATACAATTTTGTATTTACAGTACTACAATTAGGAACACTAATAATGGTTAGTGAGCTTTAGCATTTGACAAACTTTTGTAAGTAATGTGTTTGTATTTAAAACGATAAGTGCAAACATTATGACAATACAGCTAGGTAGATATTAAATTTGGAATTTGCTTTTCCTTTTTAATAATTTTATTTTTATTTTTTATAATTTTATTGAGAAACATACAGCAATGAGACAGTTTCAAAATTGATTAGGAGACAGTTTCAATAATTAATACAGTATATATTGTTGTCTTTTTAGTGGTTATTCATACTACAAGATGCAGACATGATATCCTGTCCACAAACACTATTAATACAAATCTTTCTATTCATTGAATTGAGAAGGTAGCTGTATATCTATTTTAACTATTTTGAATATACAGATACAAAATAGTCCTTCATTTGTATCCCTTTTCTTTGTTTAGTTCTGTCAGAGATTAGTATTCCATTGTCATTTGAATATTATAAGTGCATGAATTCAGCAAAGTATTCCTATATAGTCTGGTAGTCTATAATAGTAGTGGATTATCTGTAGGACTGGCAATGTCAGAAATTGTTGACTTGAGCACTTTACAGCTCAGCATATTAATATGGCTTTACTTTTTATACTTCCTTTTTATACTTTTCTGCTGGATGGTTAAGACCAAGATAAAGCAAGACCTATATAACAAGAAATATAACTTTTATATCTGCCAAGGCCAGTCAGATCCCCTCAGGATTTAGCCTGAAACCCTGTACTGCAGTTTGTAGATCCTTTGTCAGTGTCAGCCATGTGGATGAGTTATGGCCATTGCTTGACCATTATGCTCTGTGTGAAAGCCTGATAGAATATTTTCTCTCTATGTGATTCTCCTTAGGCACATTCTACATCGTCGATCAGTTTCCTCTATGGCCCCATAATCTCCTTCATCAGAAAATTTGGGACATCACTGTGTTACAGGACATTACTGTACAGGTTCTCTTATGTCCTCAGTCCTCACTGACCTTGAAAGGCTAGGACCAGAATGTTGGCTTTCCTTGCAGCGCTTCTTTTTCTCTAATTTTTGGACTACAAACTTAAGTTGTTAACCCTCCAGAAGAGTAGCTTATTATTATTACCCTACAACATTCGCAATTGAGCTTAACCTTACTATCTGTCTGAATATCAAACATCTTAAACATAACATGGAACAAGTATTTACTATCAAATATTGATATGTTAAACTTTAAGTCCCTATGACTAGGAAAAATTAAAAAATAAAATAATAGGAAGAACCAATAACATATTTTTACACAGAAATTTAGAAATCTAACCATATACATCATTGTAACAGGACAGTCCTATGACAATTTTTGTTTCTTATCTCGTTTTCATTTATTACCTTTTTTAAAAAAATCAACCAAACACATACTTGAGGGACAATATGGCAGTAATTGGTATGCCATGACAAACAATATGTATTTAAAAGACCTAAATGCAGGCATTCCAAGCATGACCCTAGTATTACACATTGCTATCTTCAGTGCATTTGCTTAATTCACACATATTAGCATCTATAGTCAGTGTGAGAATCCTACCAATTAACTGCCAGCTTCAAAAACCTGCTGAAGATTCTCAGAATCATAGCCTTACCCATCTCGTGCATATAAATGTGTGGGTTTGCCCTTTTCATGTTTTCTATCTTTTATCCTTGCCCTCTCTTTGTTATCTTTTTTTTAATTTTTATTTATTTATTTATTTGTGTGTGTGTGTGTGTGTGGCCAGCTCAGCCCACCAGGGGGCGGGGCTGGCTGGCATGTGGTGCTGGGGAATTGAACCGTGGTCCCTGTGCTTTGCTGAGCTTGTTTTAAGTAGGTGCTTTAGACCACTGAGCCATCTCACCAGCCCCTCTCTTTGTTGTCTTAACCTTAAATTCTCACCTTCGTTTCAGTGTGTTATACTTTTCTATTTTTATTTCATCTTTTGAGTTCTTGCACTAGGGAGACTATACAATATTTACACATGTGTATCTGGTTTATTTCACTTATAAGTGTATCTTCAAGTGGCATTCAATTAAATATAAAAGCTTCAAGTTTATCATTCTTTGTAGCTGAGTAATACACCATCGTGTAAAAATACCACATCTTTTTCATCTGTTCCTCAGGTGATTGGTGTTTTTATTGTTTTCAGGATTTGACTATTCCAAATTGTGCTGCTATAAACATAGGTACACATATATCACTATGATATGACATTTTCAGTTCCTTTGGGAAAATTCCCACTAGGGGGATAGCTTTTTTGAATGGGATCTCCAGTCCTAGTTTTTTAAGGAGTGTCTACACTGATTTCCGTAATGATTGTACCAGTCTGCATTCCCACCAGCAGTGGAGAAGGGTTCCTTTTTCCCCACAGCCTCTCCAACATTTGTTGTTGGTTGATTTCTTTTTTGTAGCCCTTCTTTCTGGGGTGAGATGGTATCTCAGTGTTGTTTTAATTTGCATTTCATAGATGGCTAGTGATGTGAAGAAGTTTTTCATATATTTTTTCACTTCTTTAATTTTGTCCTCTGAGAAGTGTGTGTTCATCTTGGATGTCCATTTCGGGATTGTGTCTTTAAATTTTGGGGCCCTAATTTTTTTTTGGTTCTTTAACATTCCATAAAACAGACTTTTTTCCTAGTGCTTATTAGTTAAGAGTTTTCTCCCTATTTATGGGTTTTCTTTTCTCTTTGTTGGTAATTTCTTCTGATCTGCAAAATCTTCTCAATAAGAGGCGTTCCCATTTGTTAATTCTTTCAAATGTTACCTGTGCGATTTGATTTTTGTTCATGAGCTCTTTGCCTTCCCCTGAGTTACTCCTACATTCTCTTTCATGAGACTTAGTGTTTCTGTTTTACTGTTTTTTTGATTTTAGCCTAGTGCATGATGATCAATATGGATTAAGTTTTAGTTTTTGGCATGTAGAGAGCCAGTTTTTCCAGCACAATTTTTTATTTTTCAGAACCAGGGTTTGAACTCAGGCCCTTGTGCTTGCCAGGATTGCTTATTCCACTGAGACATCTCCCTGACCCTCAAGCACAATCTGTTAAAGAGGCTGTCTTTCTTCCAGTAAACATGATTGGCCCCTTGTTGAAGATGAAGTGGCTGAGTGTGTTTCTAGCGGCTTCTGCATCTTTTAATCTATTCCTGTGATCCTGAGGTCTACTTTTTTGCCATTACCATGCTGATTTTATCACAGTAGTTTTGTAGTATAATTTCAAGTCAGGAATTATAATGCCTCCTGCATTGTCTTTTTTTGTCCAGGTTTGTCTTTGCTATTCTAGGTCTTTTCTGGTTGCCAGTACATTTTAGGAATGATTTCTCTTGGTCTGTGAGGTATATTTGTGGTAGTTTGATAGGGATTGCTTTAAATCTGTCCAACAATTTTGAGACTATGGCCATGCTCACAATGGTGGTTCTTTCTGTCCAGGAGCAGGGAATATCTTTTCATTTTCTGAAGTCCTCGACAATGTCTTTTTTTAGAGTACTGTAATTTTCCCTGACAAGATCTTTGATTTCTTTAGTTACATTAATTCTAAGGTATTTCATTGTTCACGCTGCTATTGTAACATGTATTGTTTCTCTGATTTCCCTGTCTATATTTTTGTTATCTGTGTAGAGGAATGCTCTTGACTTCTGGGTATTGACTTTGTATCCTGCTATGCTACTGAATTTGTGTATTAATTCTAATAGTTTCTCGGTGGAGTTTTTTGGGTCTTCCAAATAAAGTGTCATGTCATCTGCAAATATTGATAGTTTAACTTCTTCTTTACCTATTCTTATTCCTTTTTTTCTCTGTCTTGTCTAATGGCTCTAGCTAATGGTTCCATAAATATGTTGAATAGGAATGGACAAGAGGACATTCTTGTCTTGTACCATATCGGAGAGTAAAAGATTCCAATTTTTCCCATTTAGAATTATGTTAGCCATTGTTTTGTCATAGATGGCTTTTATTAGATTGAATAGTGGCCATCTATTCCAGTTTTCTAAAAGATGGATGAGTATTGGACTTTTTCAAAAGCCTTTTCTGCATCAATTGAGATAATCATGTGAGTTTTAGATTTGTCTTTATTGATATAATGTATTACATTTATCGATTTGCATCTATTGAACCATCTGTGCATCCCTGGGGTGATTTCTACCAGATCATGGTGTGTAAGCTTCTTAAGGATTTGCTATATTTGCTTTGCCAAGATTTTATTGAAGATTTTTGTGTCTATGTTCATGAGGGAGATTGGCCTGTAGTTTTATTTTTTATTTATGTCTTTCCCTGGTTTTGGTATCAGTATAATACTTGGTGATAGGAACAATTTTGGGAGGATTGCTTCCTTTTCAATTTGATTGAAGAGTTTGAGGAGTATAGGTATCAAATCTTCTGTAAATTTCTTGTAGAATTCAACTGTGCATCCATCAGGACCTGGAGTTTTCATTGTCAGTAGTTTTTTTTTTTTATTACATTTCATATTTCATTGGCTGTTACTGTGTTATTGAGAGTTGTTATATCTTCTTGATTTAGTTTTGGTGAGTTGTGTCTTTCCAGGAATCTTTCCCTTTCTTGTGTGTCTTCAATTCTGTTGGAGTAATGATTCTCAAAGAAGGTATTGAATATTTTCTGAATTTCCAGTGGGTCTGTAGTAATTACACCTTTTTTTTTTCCTTTTTGCTTGTATTTGAGTTTTTTGTTTTTTCTTTTTGATGAGATTTGCTAAGGGCCTATCAATTTTATTTAGTATTTCAAAGAACCAGCTTTTTGATTTGTTAATTCTTTGAAATGTTTTCATTGTCTAGATTGTATTAATTTCTGCTCTAATCTTTGAAGTTTCTTCCCATCTTTGTGCTTTTGGTTTGTTCTTTCTTTTCTAGATGTGGGGGGTGCATCATTAGGGTGTTTAAATGTTCCCGTTCTGTTTTCCTAATGTGTGATTTCACAGCTATTAATTTCCTTCTCAGAACAGCTTTCATCACATCCCATAAATTGTGATAAGTTTTGCTTGAATTTTCATTAAAGTTTAGATATTGTTCAGTTTCTTGTTGAATTTCATCTGTTACCCACTGGTTGCTGAGTAGGGTGTTTTTAATTTTCATGTATTTATGGGTTTTTCTGATTTCTTTTGTCATTTATTTCCAATTTCATTACACTGTGGTCAGATAATATGCATAGGGTAATTTCTGTATTCTTGCATATACTTAAGCATGACCTATGGAGTAGTATGTGGTCTGTTTCAGAAAATGACCCATGTGCAGCTGAGAAAAGTGTGTATTAAGCCGTAGTTAGGTGGAATACTGTTTATGTGTCCACTAGGTCCATTTTTTACAAGCTTTGGTTCAGTTCTACTTTTTTTTTTTTCTAGTTTTTTGTGTGCTTGACCTATCTTTTTGGGATAAGAGGGCATTAAAGTCTCTTGTTAAGATTGTAATATTGAATATTAGATTTTTCCTCTCCTTTAAGATTTTTCTTCTATAGTTTGGTGCTCCCATGTTTCTTGCATATGTATTCATGAGTGTTACCTCTTCCTGTTGAATTTTTCTCCTAACCAGTATATGGTGGCCTTCTTTATTTCATTTGATCATTCCTGGGTTGACTGTTTTGAGAACAGGATTGGTATCCCTGCTTTTTTCTGAGGTGCTTGGGTCTGTAGTATTGTTTTCCATCCTTTGAGTTTCACCCCATGAATTTCTTTGTCATATGTGTGTTTCTTCTATACAGCCTATTTTTGGATTTTTGTTTCTTAATCTGCTGTGCCAGTGTATTTATTTTAATTGGTGAATTGAGTCTTATTTACATTGGTGGTTATAATTAAGATGTGTTGACTTATGATTGACACATTATTTCCGTGGTGTTGTTTACTCCCTTTTCTCCTGTGTTTCTTTGCCCTATTTGGTTGCTTCCATTCTCATTCATGTAGTTCTGATCATTTTGTTTCTTCTCTAGAAAATCTTTTAGTAGTGTGTGTAGGGTTGCCTCTGTTGTCATGAAATTGTTTAGTTTTTCTTTATCATTCCATTTCTCCATCAGAATTGAAATAAATTTTTTCAGTGTATAGTAGTTTGGGCTGGAACTTGTTTATGTAAAGGAGATCAACAGGTCTGCTCTTGACTTTATGGTCTGTGAAATGAAGCCTGACATTATTCTGATGGGTTTCCCTTGAAATGTGATCTGTTTCTTGGCTCTAGTGGCTTTCAATATGTTGTTCTTGTGCTGGATTTCTGGTATCTTGACTATTATATATTGTGGTGTGGTTTTATTTGGGTTGATGTTTTGTGGAGTTCTTTATGCTTTGGTTAGCTGAATGTCAGATTGTTTCCCCTCATTTGGTAAGTCTTATGCTATTAGTTCTGCCCATATTTTTACATCATTTATATTGACTCCTTTTTTCTCATTCATGCCTATTAGTCTCACGTTGTTCATCTTTGCATCATCTTGAAGGTGATGAGTTTTTTTTTTTTTTCTGCATCCTAGTTGTTTTTAAGAGATGTGTTCTTACCTTTTCACTAGCTGTGACGGCATCTTCAAGATCTGAAATTCTATCTTCATTTTTACTCAAATGGTTTTGCAAGCTTGTGATTGAGATTTTATGTTCCTCTATATGTCTTTGACTCTGCTTCATGTGATGTATTTCTTTCCTATATTCCTCATTCATGGATTTAATCATTTTTCTAATCTCCTCTATATTTTAATGTGTCTTCTTGAGAAGCAGTTATTCTTTTACTTCAGATATTTTTTCTCATGTGATTTCCTCTATATGTTTCTGCACTTGATTCTTTATTTTAGACCCTGTTGGAGACGTCTTTTTTTATTTCACAGATTATTTTTGATCTGAGTTCCTCTATATCTCTCTTCAATTGTTTGTTTACTTCAGACTCTATTAATTCAGACATTTCAGCTGTGTGATACCCAATTTCTTCTGTGCTAGTGTCTTCTGCACTTTTTGTGGGTCAGCTCGGGGCCTAAGATTGCATTTTTCACCTTCTCTTCGTCATTTTGTATAGAACTGTCCTCTGATCCTTGTTGTAGAGCTTTCTTGCAGTTATAGCCTTAGCCTGTACTCAAATTCAGGTGTAGATATACAAACTTTGAATTCTTCCAGTTGTGCCTGGCTTGGGTCTGGCTGCTGTGCTCATCTTTTTCCTGCTGTAGCCCTTGGAAGTGAACCTGTTATGCCCCTCTGGTAAGATGTTTTCTTCCTAGATTACCTGGGTGGTTCTGGCCCCAACCTTTCTAGGGACTTTAACTGCAGTTTCACCCCAGGGCTAAATGTGAGGTGTGGACTTGGTCTGGAGGGTTCTTGAGAGCAAGGTAGAAGTTCTCACTCACAAGACGGGCTTGGCATGTACTTGTCTCTAGTGGCTTTAAATATATTGTTCTTCTGCTGGATTTCTGGGATCTTGAGTATTTTATGTCTTGTTGTGATTTTAATTGGGTTAATTCAGTCAAGAGTGTTCCAGGGCACACAGGGGAGAGAGGAAGCTCTCCCCCACTCTTGCTGGGTCTGGGCTTGAGTTGGGTCTGGAGGGGTTTGGAGATCACAGTGGAAGTTCCCATTCAGAAGTAGGGCTCAGGCTGGGTCTGCAGGGGTGGAGGAGTCCTGAGAGCTTGGTGGAAGTTCTCACTTACCGGCTGGTGCTCAGCTGGGTCTGGAGGGTTGGAGGATCCCGAGATCAAGGCAGAAGCTGTCACTCAAGTGCTGGGTTCGGAGGGGCCCAAAGGGTGCAGGGGAGCATGGAAGCTTTGCTATATACTTGCTGGGTCTGGGCTTGTTCTGGGTCTGAAGGGGTTTTGAGAGCACTGTGGAAGTTCTCACTCAGGTGCTGGGTTGGGCTGGGTCGGGAGTGGACCAAGGGGGGCAGGGGAGTGCGGAAGCTCTCTCACACACTTGCGGTGTCTGGGTTTGGGCTGGGTCTGATGGGATTCAGAGAGTGCTTCAGAAGTTCTCACTCACAAGCCAGACCTGGGCTGGGTCTGGAGGGGTGGAGGGGTCCTGAGTTCACGGTGGAAGTTCTCACTCACACACTGGGCCTGGGCTGGGTCCAGAGGGGTAAGTGGATGCAGGGGAGCACGGAAGCTCTCCCACACACTTGCTGGTCCTGAGAGTGCTGTGGAAGTTCTCAGTCACAAGCCTGGCCTGGGCTGGGTCTGGAGGTGTAGAGGGGTCCTGAGAGTGTGGTGGAAGTTGAAATTCTCACTCATGCGCTGGGCCTGGGCTGGGCCCGAAGGGTTCCAGTGGCCGCAGGGGAGTGAGGAAACTCTTACACACACTCTCAGGGCCTGGGCTTGGGCTCTGTCCAGAGGGGTCTGGAATTTTTGTTTAAATTAGTTTCCCTAATTCAGTGATCTGTCTGGTCACCTCCCCTTGATGTACCTGGAGCCTTCAAGGCAGACTAATTCACTCAGGTTACCTGTTGAATGTGTGTTTCTCTCTCTCTCTCTCTCCTCCCCATGTCCTCCTCTCTCCCCCTTTTTCCTCTTTCTCTCCCTCCTTTCTCCTCCCTTTTCTCCCTCCCTCCTTCCTTCCCTCCCACTCTCTCCCTCTCTCATTTTCTCCCTCTTTCTATGTCTCTCTTCTGGAGAGAATGCTCTTGTAGATCTGGGTCTACCAGTGTGCCGCAACTTACCAGGTTCAGAGCTAACAAGTTCGAACTCTACCAGCTATGCCTGGCTTGTGTCTGGCTGCTGTGCTCAGCTTCGTCCTGCTGTGGGTTGTGGAAGTAAACCCACTGTGCCCCACTGGCTAGATGTTTTGCTCCTGGTTTAGCTGGCTGAGTTTCACCCCAACCTCTCCACACCAAGCATGTCCACAGAACGCTCTGGCTGCTGGTCCCACATGCCAGGCCTGTCTGCTGAAAGTTCAGCAATGGTTGTTATATTGCATATTTTCACCATCAAATCTGTTGTTCAGATTAACAGATATCGGTATGCAAAATTGGTCAAATAATTAAATATTAATGCTTACTTTCAATAATCTCTAATTTTTTTCTTACTTTTTTACTTTATTTTTTAAAATTTATATTAAGGAGTGAATATTGATTGATAAGAAATTAGAAATAGTACACATTTAGGGAATAAGAGGAGAGGTGTTCAACAGTGGTTTTTATAATGCATTTTTCTGTCTTTAGTGTAGTTGTTCAGAGTATACATTATAACATATAGAGTTAGTAAATGTGAACACTTTAAACATTAACTGCTACTTTCAAAAAACTTATGGAAATGAGTGCTATAATCATCTCCTGCTATCCCGAATATATACTTGCATGATTTTCTTCCCTTTCTTTTCCTTTCCCTCATCTTTATTGTTTGTTCTTTCTGTTCAGTTTCTTTCCAGTTTACTATGTGTTATTCTTCTCAGGTTTTATTTATTCTTTCAGGTTCTCACACTAGGGAGACAATATGATATTTATATGTGTTTGTCTGATTTAGTTCACTTATGACTATAGCTTTTAGTTGCACCCATTTACATATAAAGGTCTCAAGATTATCTTTCTTTATAGTTCAGTAACACTCCATTGTATAAAAAAAATGCCACATCTCTTTTATCTATTCCTCAGGTGATGGGCATTTGGGTTGTTTCCAAGATTTGGCTATGACAAATTGTGCTGCTATAAACATGGGTGCATGTATATCACTGTGGAATGATGTTTTCAGTTCTGCTGGAAAAATGCCCAGAAGAATAGCTAGGATGAATGGGACTTTCAATCCTTGCTTTTTGAGATGTCTTCCAACTGATTTCCGTAGTGGTTGTACCAGTCTGCAATTCCACCAACAGTGGAAGAGGGTTCCTTTTTCCCTACAGCTTTTCCAGCATTTCTTACTAGTTTCTTTTGTTATGACTGCCATTCTGTCTGGGTTAAGATGGTATCCAATCTTAATTGCTGTCTCAGTGCTCCCTGGGAGTAGGACGGCATGGCAAGCCAGGGATCAAACCACAGTCCCTGCATCTGCCTAAGCAGGCACTTTAATCTGCTGATCTATCTGGCTGGCCCTGCTAATAACTAGTATTTTGTTGAGGATTTTTCCATCTATATTCATGAGAGGGATTGGCCTGTAGTTCTCTTGGCTTGATATTATTTGGAGTTGTTTATGCCTGAGTTATCTGAATGTCAGGTTTTTTTCCCCATATTTGGGAAGTTTTCTGCTATTACTTCTGCCCTTATTCTTTCTACATCACTGTGTAGCTGTATCACTGCTATCAGAAGCTCTCTCTAAAGATAGTGTGTTCTTTATTTTTTATTATTATTTTCTATTTTAAAAGGGAAAACAAAAATAACAAAGACAGAAACAAAGCAACATACAGCAGTACAAAAGAGTTTCAAAACAGGAATAGAAAATTAACAGTAGTTGTTACATTATTGCCACTTTTTATTCATTTTAATGAGAAGAAAGATAAAATAGCAGTGAAACAGTTTCAAACCAGGTTAATAGGACAGTTACAGTAATTGATACATTGCATATTATTGTCTTCATAGTAGTTATTCAGAGGACAAGATGCAGACACAATATCTTGTCTAAACAGTATTAGTACAAAACTTTCTTCTCATTGAACCAAGAGAAAGTAGCTATATATCTATCC
>NW_004524845.1:2586345-2588361 GCF_000260255.1 Octodon degus | reverse complement strand
CAATGGTCCTTTATATCTGCCTTTTTCGGTTTTGTTTTGTTTTGTCAGAGATGGGTGTTCCATTGCTATTAGAGAAGCTGTATTTGCAGAAGTCATTAAAGGACCTTTTCATACATGATGCCAGTTCAAAGATTGTAGGTACTTGAATTTAGAAAGATAATCCAATATAGTCCAATAGTCCATAATAGTAGTGAGTTATCAGCACTACTGGCAATTATCCAAAGTTGTAGACTTGAGCTTTTTATGGCTCAGCATATTAATATAGCTTTACTTTTATACCTCATGGTTACACTTTTCTGCTGTGTCGTTAAGACCAAGGTAAAGTAAGACCTTCATAACTAAAAATGTAACTTTAGCTATCTGATGAGGTCAGTCAAATCCCCTCAGGATTTTCCTGGAGCCATGTATAGCAACTTGTGGATCTTTTGTCAGTGTCAGCCATATGGATGAGTCACAGCCACTGCTTGACCAATTTTTCTCTCTGAAAGCCTGAGAGAATTTTTTCTCTCTAGGTGACTATCCTTAGGCACACTATATACCATCTATCACTTTCTTCTCTGGCCCCATAATCTCCTTGATCAGAAAATTTGGGACACCAATTATTTACAGGATGTCACAGCAGAGGTTCTCCAATATCCTGAGTCCTCACTGACCTTGAAGGGCTTTTTAGCTAATCTATCTGTCTAATTTTTGGTCTGCAAACTTTAGTTGTTAAACATCCAGAAGAGAAGCTTAATGATACTGTTATCCTATAACAGAGGCAGTTAAGCTTAACATCACTATCTGTCTGAATATCACATACCTTAGAACATAAAATGGAACTGCTGTTTTCCAACAACCATGCATATTTTAAGCTTTAAATCCCTATAGAATGTTAAAAAACAATTTCACATATTTACACAGAAATTTAAAAATCAAACCATATAGAAAATTGTAGCAGTATAATCCTGCTACATTTTTTTCTTCTCACTTGTTTACTTTTATTACCTTTTTTAAAACAGATATTTACTTTAAAAAGGGTATAGAAATATTTGATATGACATTAGAAGCAGTATGCATTTAGAAGTATTACACAATGCTGTCCTTAATGTAGTTGCTTAGTTCACAGATATCAACATATAGAGTTAGTCATGGTGAGGATTCTACCCATTAACTGCTATTTTCAAAAACCTGATGGAAATTTTTAGGACCATTATCTTAACCATGTTGTTTATATAAAAATATGGTTTTGTCCCTACTATATACCTGACTAAGTATGTTCTTTAGATATCTCTTCTGTGTCCGAAATTCTTGTTTTGTGTTTGTCCCAAGTTTTTTCCTTCTCTATTGATTGAAAGTGGGATATTGGTTTCTGTTTTGAACTGTCATCTGTACTTCAGTATAGGGTTTTGGTGAGGATATTACCGAAGCTCCTTCCAATATTATTACTCAAGGAAGAATATGTGGTTAAGGCAGATATAGTATCGTAGTTTAGTAGTACATTCAGTACTACTAATAATAGCAAGTGAACTTTAGAAATTGACAAGCTTTGTCAACTAATTGTTTTGTAAAATTTTAGACCATGGGAGCAAACACTATATTTGTATAACAAAGCTAATCCTAAATTGGGAATTTGTATGTAAACTGTTTTCTCAAGTTCTTTTTGGACACCTTCCCCTTCACCAACCTGTAAGCTTCCTGGCAGACTAGTTCACCTGAGTTACTCCTGCTACCTCTGAGTCAGGAGTATCCTCCTGGTAGGTCTGGGTCTCAATCCGAAACTCACTGGGCCTAGCAGTATGTCTCAGCTCACTGTGTCTAGCAGCAGGTCTCACCCCCTACTCTTAGGTCTGCGTAGCTGGTTCTGGTCACCCCTACTGCTGTGCAGCACCACACTGGGCACACAGGCCTGGCTACTTCTACTGCTCCACCCTGTCACACCCAGCCTACCCAAAGATCTTTAAATATGGGTTGAGTATCCCTTATCAAAATGCTTCAGGTCAGAAATGTTTTGGATTTTTAGTGGGGGGGAATATA
>NW_004524845.1:2573508-2586245 GCF_000260255.1 Octodon degus | reverse complement strand
ATATATGATATTTTAGGATGAGATCCCATGAAATTAGCTTGTGTTTTATGTATGCTTCATATGTATAACCTGAAGGCAATTTTATATAGTGTTTTCTGTGCACCTGCATTTTTATTTGCCACATGAACTCAGTGTAGAATTTTCTACCTGCAGCATTTTGTCAGTACTCAAAAAACTTCAGATTTTGGATTTTTGATTTTCAGGTTAGGGCTGCTTAGTCTGTAGAAGCAGAAAACATTGCCTTTTCAGATATTTTGATGTAGTTTGTGTAATAATTGCTTGTGTCTGTATATATATTTATACACACATACCCATATGGTTATTTTACATAGTACAAGGAGAAAAAGTTATCATATTGAACTTAAGAATGAAGAATGTAGATACAAGAGAATTAATATCCCGACAAAGGTTTTTCTCATCTCCTGTTGCCAGTAAAGACATAACAGCACTTTTCATAGGGCTTGTTCAGGTTTCTGGGAAGATACTGATGATAGTACAGTTCTGGACATTGAGAAATAGAAAACACGAGAGCCATTGGTAATAAAACTCGCACAGAAGAGGCCAGAGTGGAGCTGTAGCTCTCACTGTGGCAGGCATGCAACCCAAGTCCCCACCCGATGTGTTTCAGATCCACTGAGGCAGGCTGCCCTTGGCACATGGAAGCAGATGTGTCTCTTTGGCAGGCTCATCTCCAGAAGGAAGAATGAAGAAGGGTGGGCTGTGACCAGTGGACTTCCCGTGTGCTTCCCAGACTTTATTGTTACATAAATCATCTTTTACTGGTGAGGGTAGAGAGAGGCTGGAGTCCTAAGAGAAAACCCAGTCCTCACAGAGCAAGTACAGGCTAAGACATTGCATTTCTGACTCAGAAACAAGCTCTGACTTTAAGAAGTCTGAACTGTATAGAGAGGCAAACATTACATAAATTTGAAGGCCTTTTCAATAGCTGACCTATATGATTTGGACTCTGAATGTCCAATGGAATCGTAGAATAGGACTGACTTCCTGTATCCTCCTTCTTAGAATAAGGGTCTCCAGGTTTTCCTTTCAGGAGGTCTGTTTTACATCCATTTCTTGATTACATCCCTTTTTATTTTCAGCTTAAATTGTATGATCTGAATTCTATGAGGTGTTTGATTTGCAGGTGAGCAGGGACTTTGAGAAATACATACAAGTTTTGCAAATAGAGTTTTGGCTGCATGACCACATGTGCAGCTTTCCATCCTTGTTGCAAGGTGGTTAAGGTTCCTAGGGAAAGCCCTTCAGGCTCAGACCACTTTCATGCGTTCATTCCCTTCTACATGCACAAATATGTTTATTGAGTGACTTTAGGTTCTGTTTTAGTGAGAAGCTGTAGTGAAGATAGTACATTTCCTGTCCTCATGAGGTTTATGTGCAGTAGAGCTACAGAAACAGTAGACAAACATGAAAGTAAAATTGATAGGATATTAGATGGTGACAAGATTTATAGAAAATGGAAAAATATGGGGTGATAGGATGGTTGGGGTGGTCAGGAAAGACCTCCATGAGAGGGTCTGAGAGAATGAGCCATGGTGCGCTGAGGCTGAGGAGGGACACTTAAGCACAGGAAATAGTAAATCCAAACACTCAGAAATGTGAGAATTCCCAGATTCAGGCTCAACGCATGAAAGTGGTCTGAGCCTGAAGGGCTTTCCGTAGGAACTTTAACCACCTTGCAACAAGGATGGAAAGCTGCACGTGGTCATGCAGCCAAAACTCTATTTGCAAAACTTGTATGTATTTCTCAAAGTAAGAGTGCATACACCCTTTTCCTCTGGAGGGACAGATTCAAAGAGAAAAGCAGTGTGATCTGACACTTCAGTTACTCTGGCTGTCTTCTGAGAATGACTTAAGCAGTAGAGCAGAGTCCGGACACACATTCAAAGCTGAGGAGGTGGTATTTGAGGCTGGGCGAGTAGCAGATGAGGTGGGAAGGCATGCCAGAATCTGGGTTATTTTATTTTTATTTTTACAACTTTATTTGGTTACAGTCATTGTTGAAAAATATATATAGAAATATACAAAGAAAATAAAAAGTTAGTCAGTATCCGTTCCTCAAATATAATAACAAAAGCTTTTATATATTTCCGTGTAGGTTTTTTTGTATATTTACATGGTATTTTATTTTATTTATTTATTTTTATTTATTTTTTTTAAATTTTATTTATTTTTTTATTTTTTTATTTTTTTATTTTTTTTTTTTTGAGGGTACTGGGGTTTGAACTCAGGGTCTTGCACTTGCCAGACAAGCACTTATTCTACTGAGCTATTTCCTTGGCCCATGAAGAACTTTTTTTTTTTTTGTGGTACTGGCGATTGAACTCAGGACCTTGCTCTTGCCAGGCGAGTGCTTATTCTACTGAGCCATCTCTCTGGCCCCTACATGGCATTTTAAAACAAAGCTAGTATTGTAAAATGTTTTACCTTTAAAAAATTTTTTTTTCATAATTTTATTGATAAATTAAAAAAATTTTTTTGATTGCACAGCAGCTGTTTCTTCAGGGCATTACTCTGTGAGAACATGACATTCATTTGATTGATTCACAGTTTAACCATAAATGAAACAGTTTATCTCTAGTTGCTGGATATTCCAGTTATTTTGAGCACTTGATATTAAACACTGTTCTGTATCTATTCTGGCACATATTCAAAGAAGAATTTCTACGAGAGGTCAACAAAGTACATATGTATTTTTAAGCCTTCTGCAGCATTTTACTCAATTTCTCTTGAGAAAGATGGGGCCAATTTACAGTCACCCACAGAGTATGTTTATTCCTCACATTCCCTGGCAACACAGGAAATTCTCAGCCTTTTTTGTTATAAATTAAGAGGGGGAAAAGAGGTTATCTGCTTAAATTTTCCCTAAAGTGTAAGATTGCGGCCATGTTTGCTGTCCCATTGCTTTCTCTGTTTTCAGGTAGTTCGAGACTTCTAGGTGGTGGCTCCAGCATGCACTGTCTTGTCTTTCTCACCACATGTTCTTCACTTGCAGGCAAGGCCATGAGAGCTGTATGCCTTTCCCATTTCTTCCCCTTTTAAGTTAAGTACATTTCTCAAAATGATTAAAATTAGAACTTTGTCTTCTAGGAAGCCATGCTGTTTAGTGTCTTGGTAATAGAACCAAAAACTGAGCCATACTCTTCAGGTTATGGAGGGTTTCTGACCATTCCATGAATCCTATCTGGGGTGTGGTAGTGAGAAGTAAACTTTTAGCTTTATTAGCATTTTCTTTGAGGGCCTTTAAAACCTGATCAACTGAAACTGCCTCTGCATGCTCCTCCAGCAGTCATAGTCAGTTGCCATGACAATGCTTGCATAGTAAATTCCAGCCTCTTTAGCAAGAACCACCTCTGGAACTGTGGTTATATTGATAATATCTGCTCCCCAGGTGCAGAACATGAGACTTTCTGCCCTGGAGCTAAAACAAGACCCTTCGATTGTGATCATTGTCCACTATGAGTGGCATCATAGTCCTAGCTTCTTAGAGGTCTCTATGAGGACCTCTCTTGTTTTGGGTCAAAATGGCTCTGCCATTGGAATGTGGCACACTCCTCTGGCACAGGCATGGCTTCCATCATAGAACGTCTGAGGCCTCGTGGTGGTCCTGTCAGTGAACTGATCGATGATGACGATATCTCTGGGCTGAATCTCTTCCCTCAAGGAGCCACAGGCTGTGATCACAATGCTGTACATGCAGCCCTCTTCCTTCAAAGCCCAGATGTCCACCTGGTAGTTGACTTTTGAAGACATTATGGTATGCTGCCTCCCATGTCTTGCAAGGAGGACACAGTCAAAAATGGAGTATTCACATATTTTTCAGTTGTTTCTTCTAAAATCACTGTTCCACCAATTATTCCAATTTATGCAGGTGTGGCAGCAGCCATGTCTGCTTAGGACACGGGGGCAGGGGTCTGGGTTATTTTGAAGGTAGAATCAATGATAGAATTAGGTTATAGACAGGTTTGTGGTATGAAGAGTTAAGGATGGACTGATCAAATTTTGATTTTGGGGAATTAGAAGCATAGAGTTGCCATATTTAGCTCACAGTTGGTGGAGGTTTCAATTCATGCCTGGCTTGCTCCAAAGCAGAGTGGCACATGGTGGTACTGGGTGGCAGAAAGTAGCAGAAGCAATAAGAGCAGCCAGGGAGAAATGGCAGCAGAGAGCAAGTCTCCTTCCCTTCTTTATATTGTATGCAGGTGACCTGCCTTAGGGTGGGTGTAGCACTCACACCCTTAATCCAAGCATTAGATCATGAATCAGTCATAAACTCTAGATGCCTGTCCAGTAACTGCATGAAACTTTGGGGAAGACATCCAGATACAAACCATAACAGATGGACTCCTTATGCAGGAGATGACAGGAACGGAGGAGGAGTTGTAGCCCAACTTTCTGCCTTCTGTCCTGACAGGCTAAGGAGACAGAGGGATGGAAGAAGGGGAGAGTGAAAAAGAGATGCCAGTGAGGAAAGAGGGAGAAGTGAGATAACGGAGAGGTAGAGAGAGGGCATATTTTGGAAGGTAAAATGTTCATGAAGGAATGAGAAATAAACAGGGTCATGTGCTGCTGACAGGACAGATAAAGAGCTTGAATCTTAACCACTGGCTTCAGCAAAATGGAGTGACCATAGAAAAGCCAAATGTTTCTGAAGAGGAGTAAAGGAAAAGAGTGTTAGCTAGAGGGTTTTTAGGTCCATTTTGTGTTGCAACAAAATCCTTGAGGCTGCAGAATGGGACGGAGGTTTGTTTCTCACAGTGATGTAGGCATTGGATTCTGAGGCTGGGGGCCCTGCAGTTTGCAGGGGCTGTGCTGCCCTCTCATCCCATGGGGAGTGTGGCAGACAGGTGTCACACAGGTGAGGGGAATGAGGGGTTCAGGTGGCCCCATACTTTGTCAGAATTCCTGCTGCTAGGTCTTCATCTATGGCACTAGAACCCTCAGTTCACAAGGATGGTGGTACCAGAGGGTTGCTTGTTGTTATTAGAGATGGGGATATGGTGAATACTCACGTATCTGTTGGTGGGAATGACCTAGTCCTGTGGAGAAACACAGCGAAGAAAAAGAGAAGACATTTCCTGGATAGGTTCCTGAGAAGTCAGAAGGGGTGGACTGGCATGCACAAGGTGAGCACTTGCTCTCAGGTTGGAAACAGTGTTTTCATGGTAGTGGCAGGCTGGGGGAAGATTACATGCATCATGGGGAGATTGTTGTGTCTTCTGATGCTGGGGCAGTGGGTGACCAGCCTCAAGGGTTTACAGAAGTTCCTGTTCTCTGTGCCTGTGAAAGTAATGGCCACAGAAACCTTTTCATGTCTACTATTATGGTCCCTGAGTCATCACAGCTACAACTAACTGTATAGATCCTGACTTTAAAATGGCATATGGTGTTCTTAAGTAGCTGATTCCCACTTAAATAGGTAGTGTTAACATTTAATGAATCCTTTGCATAATGTCACTTAAACCATGAAGGTGGAACTGTTACTGTTTTCCAGCTACCCATTGAGGAAACTGAATTTACAGGAAGGGCATAATCCAGGTGTGTAATTGTGGCAATCAGGAGGCAGAAGCAGGGGATTCCTATGAGTTCAGGCCACCCTGGCCTACATAGTGAGTTCAGGGCCAGCCTGCACTATATGATGGAACTCTGTCTAAAAAAAAACACAGTTCATTAAGGACTGAAGTTGATTTCTTTCCCATATGTTGTACTATCATGTGGAAGGAGTGGGATTTGTAAATGCATAATTTCTGAATGGAGTAAATCAGCACCAGATACAATTTGGTTTTCATATATAGTTATAATCTGAGATTAAAATCTTTTGGTAACTTTGAGCTTCTACCTACTACTTTTTTTTCTCACTCAGAATTTGAGAGCTTTTACTGAAGTTACACTGGAAGAAAAATTGGTTGACTGGCTGCGAGTAGATACATAATCATCCTGCTTGTGCCAGTTTCCTTTGGTCAGACCTTACATTAGAAATTGCCAGCAAGGTGATCCTTGCATTCCAAGGTACATGTGAGCCTGCTGTCAGATAGGAAACTCTGTCAGATGTGTTAGTTTCACTTGATATGAGACAAGCCTTCTATTTTTTTGACTATTTAAAGTATTTACATTTATTTATTTATTTATTTATTTATTTATTTTGTATTACTGAGAAACAAATAGCAATGAGACAGTTTCAAAACTGATTCATAGGACAGTTTCAATAATTAATACATTGTACATTGTTATCTTCTTAGTGGTTATCCACAGTACAAGATGCAGACACGATATCCTGTCCAAACACTTCAGTACAAATCTTTCTTTTCACTGAATTAAGTGAAAGTAGCTGTATATCTTATCCTAACTATTCTGTATATACAAATACAAAATGATCTTTCCTTTGTATCCCCTTTTTTTGTTTAGTCCTATGAGATGGGTATTCCATTGGCATTTAAATAGTATAGGTGCATGAATTCAGCAAAACAATCCAACACAGTTCAGCAGTCCACAATAGTAGTGGGTTATCCACAGAAGTTGTTGACTTGAGCCTTTCACAGCTCAGCATATTAATATGGCTTTACTTTATATACCTTGTTTGTATACTTTTCTGCTGGATGGTTAAAACCAAGATAAAACAAGACCTATATAACAAGAAATGTAACTTTTGTATCTCATAAGGTCAGTCAAATACCCTCAGAATTTATCCTGTAACCCTGTATCACACTTTGTAGATCCTTTGTCAGTGTCAGCTATGTGGATGAGTTATGACCATTGCTTGACCAATTTGCTCTCGAGACAGGCCTTCTAGATTGATTGATTGATTGATTGCTTTTTGTATTTTAGGACAGGGTCTACCAGGTCTCACTCCGTATATTGGGCTCATTGTTATTCTCCTGTTTATAGCCTCCCAAGTGCTGGGATTACAGGCACATGTCACCATACCTAGTCTGAATCACCATCTCAGCATGCCCCATCTCAGCATGACGGGCCCAGGGATCGAACTCCCTGCCCCTGCATCTGCCTAAGTAGGCGCTTTAGTAGATGTACTTTTTGTACTTTTCTTAGTACAAAACAGGGAAGTATAAACACCCATGCAGGGAAGGTCTGTGTCTAAGAGAAGACCATTGTGAACCTCAGATTTAAATCCAATCCATACTCCAAAACCTACATCCTCTCTCAGTTACATCACATTTTTCAGTTGCCCATAATTATTGCATTGGAGATGATATATTCTCAAGCAGAAACCACAGAGCACAGCATCTCCTGTGCCAATGTGTGGTGGGCACCTGGGAATCCCCTTGTTAATTCTGCTATTTGGGAGCTTCTGGTTTAAGGGCCAGAGACTGAGGACTGTATCTGCCTTATTCCCTGGCTGGCAAATGACTGGGTCAAGTTCAGAAATGCTTCTTAAGTGTACATTTTAGGAAGAACTTATTATTTGGTATTAGGAAGGCCAAACCTTTGTAGAATACACTGTCTTTGTTTTGAACAAAAGTTCTGAACATGTCTGACACTAGAAAATGTGGCTTTCCCAGAGAGTCTGAGCTGGAGGCTGGGCGTCCTCGTGAGTGTATAGCGTCATCTATGTCTCCCCAGGCTCCAGCATTGTGCAGTCACTAACCCTGGTGTCAATGTATTGTCTATACTTTCTTTGTGAATTTCTTTCAGGGGGATGGGAAGTCCACACATTAAATTAAGTATTGCTTCTTCCTTTCCTTGAAACACTAAACTGGTTAGAGAAAGTTTTGAGATGAATGGTTTCAGGCAGGCACCCCTTTGGGCAGTGTGTACCGTGAGTTGTGCCTGGTGGCATAGAGATGAAGCCAAAGTTTTCTGTCTTCCTCTTGGTCCATGTTAAACAATCTACCTGTTGGTGAACACTAACCACATTGCCTGGGGAGCTCCTTGTCCTTAGGGATCAATAGTTAGTCTAGGTTTGGCTGAGTTCCCACCCAGGGGCCGGCTTCACCCTCACTGTAGAAGCCTCTCTTGTATCACTTTGAAAGTGCCACTTCTTTTTCTAAATCAAAACACGGAGTAGCGTATCATGCATTTGTCATTAGAGACCAGGACCTTGTCTGTGCAGTGTTGGTCTGTGTGCAGTGGGGCTGTGGTGCTGGGTGCTGGTGCCAGGCTTCTTCCTGGCACAGATCTAACCTCTTCTTGCCAAGACCCTCATTTTGTGCATTTCACAAGAAGCAGTTTTTGTTAAATGCATTAATTATTTTATGTGGCATAATAATAACAAACACAATTTCCAAGATGTTCTCTGGTGACTGGTTTCTGCGCATGGTGGATTGCTAACTGGTGGTCAGCTTGTTACACCCTGCTGAACTGAACTAGCATGTGGGAGGCCTACCTAAGGATTGTTGCTAGCAGAAGAAGAGGCAGAACTAGAGATGCTGTTGAGAGGCTGTTAGGGAGACTTTTTGGAGAAGCTGTTTGAGCTGATGGAAGCTGCTGCTTCTCTTGGGCAATTCTGCTGGAGGAACTTGTCATAGTGACTTTCCTGATGAACTTGGCTCTTCTCAACAGAGGAGGAGCTCGGGACCTCATTATCGCAGAGAATGTCTGTTGTCCACTTTGAGGGAACTTTGGTCCTTATCTTGAACATTGCTTCTTGGCTCTGGAGGGAAAATGGTGCACTGCTCACCCTCATGGAGAAGCTGGTTATGTTGGCTTTCCTAATGGGAACGCAGCTCTCCTTGACCTCAGAAAAACTTGGCACCTCACTGTTGCTGAGGATGGCTGTACTTTTAGGGGGAGCTCTGGTTTTTACCTTAGGCATTTCTTCCTGGCTCCAGTTCAGATCCCTCAGCCTGCTAGCACAGATACTTCATCCCACTGGCACAGAATTTCTAGCTTCCACCACTGACTGTTGGGCCTTCCAAGTGCAGATCTGTGAAGTAGGCCTTCATGAGACATTGTTGTGGGTGGCATTGTTATGTGTTCTTGGATTTCAGCTGGGCTTATGCAGGATAATAGGATCCAAGCCCTTAGCTGGGTTCTTTGGTCTTCAGTGTGTGGACAGATTTCCTGCACCCCTTTATGTGATTATTTGGGTGATTATAAAATAATCTTGTAAAATGTGTCCTGTATTGTATTTTTCCCATTTGTAAAAACTCAAACCATGACAGTGTGTTCAAGTTTTAGATTGTTACTGCCTTTTTGACCATTCTCCTGATTTTTGCAAAAGAGGATTGGCGGGACACAGCATGATGTAGGTCAGAGAAGATGTGGGGTTAGGAGTGTGACTTGGATTTAAAGGTGAGGTTTACTGGATAAATGAGGGATCTGTAAGCAGGGGGAAGGAAAACTCTGCCTACCTCCTCTCAAGAACACAACCAAGAGAAGGATGAAAATCTTAAAGGCCACCCATATTACAATGCCTGTTGACAACAGTTGTCTGCACCAAATAGCATAATACTATTTATGGTTTATTGATAAGGCTTCTAGGGCTTGTGAGGGGGTCTGGAATAGGATAATGTAAAGTTCATAGTGGATGATCTGTTGAATGATGAACTTGTAAACCTCAGAATGCTTTCATGATGGAAGGGGAAGTAAAAAGTGGTAGGATATGATTTATATATGTACCAACTTCTATAACGAATGTGTTTCACTATGTATCATAAGTGTACCCTAATGAAAAATACACTTAAAAAGAAAAAAAAATAAATCTGAGTTTAAAATTATTTAATCTTAGACATGGAACTTCCTTGTACCAGTTTTTTTTTCTTACTTGAAAAGTGTAGAATTTAGTGTTGTTATGATTAAAAATGTATGTGTAGTACTATAAGGTACTGAGCATAACTTACAGACTTATTGTAGGAGTGACATGAGGTGGCTTTTTGGCATTAGTATAAATTTTAGGATGTCTATGGGGAAAAGATGAAAAGAATACAAAATTTCTTCATAATAGCAGCCTTAAAAAAGCTTGTAGCAAATGCCATTTATGGCCGTAAGTTATTTGGTTTTATAACTTGATTTTTAAGCAAGCCAGATATAATTAATAGAAACTTTTATTATATTTATATTCATAGTACAGTACATTTTTAAATATTAAGAATAGATTCATTGAGTTACATAAGTACATTTGGAACATGACTTGAGTTCTCAAAATGTATTTATGAGATGTTTCAGGAATGTACTTAGGTAGACTGAGGCACACTGTGAGGTGGGTACTTCATACCTATGTTACATCCTTCTGTGTACTCTTACTCTGAAGGGTCCTACAGTTCTGTTTTTTGCCCAACAGATTTACCAGTGAGGAGGCACAGAGAATATGAGCTGGTAACTCCAATCAGCACAAATCTAGAAGGACATTTTCTCTCTCACATCCTGTCTGCAAATCACAAAAAGAGGTCAGCGAGGGATGTGTCTTCCAACCCTGAGCAATTGTTCTTTAACATCACTGCATTTGGAAGAGATTTTCATTTGAGACTAAAGCCCAACACTCAGCTAGTAGCTCCTCGGGCTGTCGTGGAATGGTATGAGACCTCTCCTGTGGCTGAGAATGTAACCAATCCTGTGAATGACCATCAACCTGGAAGTGCTTCAGAAGGAATTTGGAGAACGGAGCCTTTGCAGACTAACTGTGCTTATGTTGGTGACATCATGGATGTTCCAGGAACCTCTGTTGCGATTAGCAACTGTGATGGTCTGGTAAGACTTATTCTCATTGTGCATGCGTGCATGTGTATGCACACTCACAGGTGTTGGGGTGCAGTGATTCTTTGGCATAGTTTGGAATATGGCAGTACAAAGGAAGCCTGAAGTTCGTTGTTAGATTTTAAGTTTGGAGAAAAGCATTAGCAAACATTTTCCTGTTAAAGGTTTTGCATTCACTTCATCTAAGACAACATGTTGTCTTCAGACAACATTATCTGAGAAACAATACACAACTATTCTAGCATGTTTTGCATTTTCTGTTGGGTTATATTGGGAGATTTTATTTCCTTATTATTTAAAAACTTTCTGAAAACTTCGTAAAGAAACAGATTCCTCCAGAAGGACTGTGTTTCACTTGCTATGTGGAAACTTTGGTTATCATTGTGAGGTATTTGGAAAGTGTTCTTTAACTTTTTAATGGAATGCTGAAGTGGGAAATGCACAGATTTCTTGTCAGAATTTGTCTAAATGGGGTTGAGGAGATAGCTTGGCAGTCTAAGTGCCAGCCTGGCTAGCACAAGGACCTGAGTTGATCCCTCGTACCATATGCCATGCTGGCCTCGGGACCCTGGGTGTGCTGTGCCAGCCCCAAAACTGGGCATGATTATGCACACCTGTAATCCTAGCTCTGGAGAGGTTGAGGTAGGAGGATCACTATGAGTCCAAACTGTATAGCAAGACCCTGTATCAAAAGAAGAAGAAGGAGAAGGAGGGGGAGGGGGAAGGAAAGGGGGAGCGGGGGAGGGGAGAGGAAAGACGACAAAGAGTCCAACGAAGACCAGGCATGGTGCGCACACCTGTACTCCCAGGGGTGGGGAGGCTGAAAACAGGAGGATCATGAGTCCGAGCTTCATAGTGAGACCCTGTGCCAAATACATTAAAAAAAAAAAAGTGCCCAAGTGACATGACTTTATGAACTTGAAATGTAGTTCTGTGGTTGCTTTCTTTCTTTTTTTTTTTTTTTTCTTTTTTTAAGTAAAATGCCCATATATTGATTTTTAGTTTTGTGCTGAGGCCAACAGTAACCAATCCTCCTTTCTGACTGTGAAGGTACAGTGTATTCTTCTGGTTTTGTTTGCTGTCACTTGGGAATTTTGTCAGTGTTCATGCATCTCCCATGCACAGCTGGCTCAAGGTCTTTATTCAGAAAGAATAAATTTTTCCCATAGTTTTTGGGTGGCTCTTCCTTGGAAATTCAGACCTATTGCTATTATAAGACTGCTGCTTCCAGGAGTTCTCAAAATATCCTATGCCTTAAAATAGTTATTCTGTGTTGGTTGCTGTTTGACTTCAATGTTTTGGTTTTGTCTTCTAGCTGTACTTTTGCCAGTATAGGCCATATGTTTTCACAAATTCTGGTGAGTTAATTGTGTTTTAGGCTTTATTTTTGCAATCTTGGGCTAACTCTTGACGCTTGTAGTTTTTAGAACTCAAGGCAGGAAATTGTGTAATATGTATGTATCAAGTCCAGGTCTGTTTACACTGTGTTAGTTATCTTTCCCCTTACACTTACCTAGACCATCTTCTGGCCTTCAAGATATAGAGAATCCCTCACATTCTTATTCTGTATAAAAACTTGAGTAGACCATGATTAGTTTAAGTCTTTGAATTAAAAAGAAAACCAGGACTTTCTAGAAAAGAAGACTGAACAAGTTTGGATTCAAGTGTTGATGAAGAGGAACTTTGATTCAGGATTACAGTATGAATGAACATTGTACATAATGGTATTGTTTTATAACATTTGAGTGATATTTTATAGAATTAATCCTGTATTTGTTTTTAATTTTATAGCATAAAAATTCTGTACATACTTGAGTTAAGATTTGAAACTTTGGGTATTGGCTTGAAAATTAGTGTAAGGAAGCAAAAATGAAGTAATTTTAGTGGATTATCACAGTTATGTTTAAATTTAACTTAATAATCATTTTTTTTACCATATGTGTCAAATCCTCTAGTCAGAGATACAGAAATGTAGAGAAATAACAAGTTTTTTTTTAAAGAAAAGGGATATGAAGTATGAGAGAACATTGTTAGCATTAATTTTTTTAAATGAAACATTTTTCATTTTG
>NW_004524845.1:2566560-2573076 GCF_000260255.1 Octodon degus | reverse complement strand
GGCCAGCTCAGCCCACCAGGGGGCGGGGCTGGCTGGCATGTGGTGCTGGGGGATTGAACCGCGGTCCCTGATGCTCTGCCAAGCTTGTTCCAAGTAGGTGCCTTAGACCACTGAGCCATCTCTCCAGCCCCGAATGATACAGTTTTTAAGCAAAGAGAATGACCCAGACCTTGGGTTTGACCCAGAAATGCTGGGTCTAGCCTGGCAGACAGCACTCCATACTTGTATGGAAGCCTTTTTAGAGTTTTTAGCTTCTGCCAGCTGGGTGCCTGGAAGAAGAAAGCAGATGAAACACAGGAAGGTTCTGGAAGCTAGTCAAGACTTGAGGGATAATGCACTGGCTGTCTTCTTGAACTGGAGATGAACTCTTGAAATGATAGCATTGCTTATTGGTCAGTATAAGCCCTCAGCAGAGCTATGGTGGGAGTGTCATTGGTGAGAATCTGGATGCACTTGACTGATTGGTGGTTGCCTAAGTTCTTTGTTCCCTTGACTTGGTACCAATGGGTTGAAGCATGACCTTAGGGAGGGAAGCAGGGATATTGAGATGCCATAGAACTGACACTATGGGAGATAAAGGCACTGCTCTGGAAGGCACAGAATCATAGTCAAATCCCAAGTTGTCCTTGGCAAAACTCATCACTTCATATCTGAAAACACTCAAAACACTCTGTCTAGCAAGCACATAGTTAGATCTGAATGGGAGAGAATGCCATCAAAATCCTGTCTGCATCGAAGCTTTGGTCCTATGATTGATCCATTTTAGAACAGTACAGCAGGCTTGTGTCTGATGTTCTACTGGTGTGCTTGTAGTTGTTGCTCATGGAAGGAACCGCAGGCTGATGGGCATACAGCAAGGCCCTTCACACCAGGGATGCCTTGTGAATTTGAATTGTGAAGACTGTGAGACAGAATTAATGAGTTGTGTGGGTTTTTTTTGGCTGACTCAGCCCATCCTGAGGGCATGGCCAGTGCAGCATGTGATGCCAGGGATTGAACCATAGTCTCCTGCGCCTGTCTAAGCTTGCTGAAGCAGGCACTTTAGACTGCTTAGCTATCTCGCTGGCCCAAGATAGAATTAGTTTGTATTGCACAGAATAGGTTAAATATAATTCAGAAGCCCCAACGATCCTTAGACCTTTATAACTCTGCCTGTCATAGAGTCAGGTTTGTGTTTAGATGCAGTGTAGCTGAATTTTGTGATAGAGGTTTGACTGTACTTTATATGTATTGAGTTTAATAATAAATGTTAAAGTGGGGCATTTATTTTGTGTTTTCATTTTATTTATATCCCCGGAACCACATGATGTGCTGTCCCTACCCCAGCCCACCAATACCAGGACCTAGTGTCACAGGCCTGTAATCCCCCTGAAAATTGTAGTCTGAAATGAGAGAAAGAAAATTGCTCTTGTGACAAGTTAGTTTGAGAAGGAAGCAAGGTACCTTAGCTGATTTCACCTATGTTGGACTTCAGAACTGTGCCTGAAGTACGTACAGTCTGCTGATCCATGTAACTTCATGAAATGGTCAGAGGAAAGCCAGGCTTTATGGAATTGGACATGGTTATGCATAGTAACTAAAATATTCTCCAGTGGCTTTCTGAACTCTGCATTCTCTTCATAAAGAAATTGATAATTTTTTTCTCTGACCAAGAACAGTATCTGTTCCTAATACTGACTCTTTCCTGTTCTCTGATAAGATTATCATGTAGGAATGACTAAAGGTGCTTTTTATTTATTATATTTTTAAAAATTTGTGTATTTGATAAAGGGTCTCACTATGCAGCTCAGACTTGGTAGTGATCCTCCTGTTTCAGCCTCCCCAGTGCTGGGATTACAGGCCTGTGTCACTAGGGCCTGGTATTGGTGGGCCTGGGGTGGGGACAGCTCAGCATGTGTTTCTGGGGTTCAAACCTGGGTCCTTATGCTTGCCAGGCAGGCAGTTATTGCCAGCTGTTTCCCTGGCTTATTTATTTAGTTATTTAAGGGTTCTTGAGCAACTGCTACTTTGTTCTTGTTCTAGATTGTCTTGCTTATGTGTAAGAATTACTGAATTCCTCAGGCTTAAGATGTCTAACCTTTTTTTTTTTTTTTTTTTTTGAGATAAGGATTGAAACCATGTTATGAAGCTCTCTACCACTGAACTCTATCCCCAGTCTTGGTTTTTCCTGTTAATTTTGAGATGGCATCTTGCTACAAACCCAGTAACTAGGAAAGCTTTAGTAGGAAGACTGCGGTACTCAAACTTGCAGTCTTCCTACTGTAGCTTTCCTAGTTACTGGGTTTGTAGGTGTGTGCTACCATATCTGACAGACTGGCCCATTTTTTCTGGCAATCTAGAACAAAGCCCTGCTTTTCTGAACAGCTCCTGTCCCCAAATTACTCTAGAAGCCAAAGCCCAGATCCTGTTAATATGTGCAGTTTCCTTCTAATGTCTTTCACTAAGGTGCTTTCGGTGTCCTCAGCTCTGTATATTTAGCTTGGCTGTCCATGCTCCTGATAGCTTTTAGCCTGAAAGTATTGACCTGCCTACCTTCCTCTCTTTGGAGCAGCAGACCATGGTGGCGGCAGGTATTTGAGACCTCTTGGTGGGAAGGCACTGCCAGAAGGTACAGTCTCCCTACTGTCCCATTCAGGAATGTACAACAAAATATATTTCTTCTACAGAGTCCTCCCATTTGCTCTGTAATGTCATTAAACCACCCTTATGAGTAGTGACAGTTCACAGCTCTCTTGGAGATCTATGCATTTTCCAAAGTAAATGTTTGTTTGGCTAGTGGGCTTTATATCATGAGTTTCATAATCTAAAGACATTGAATTTTTCTAGACTTGCTACATTGCCTTGTTAAATCCCTGGGATTGTCATCGGAGGGAGCTCACAGAGTGTGTGGTACTTGCTACTTGGTTGCTCTCCAGAATTACAAAAGTTCAGTGATTTCCTTTGTGGGCTGAGTTTAAGATCAAGGAGTTTATCTAAGATGGAGGTTTTCAGCATTTTTTTTTTTTTTTATCATTTGTAATTCTTCTTTCAAAAAGAATGACCAGCAGTTACCTAATGAAATAATAATATAAAATGGAGAAACTCAAGGAAGGTTTGGTTGAAACATAGTCGGGAGACTTTTTTATTCACTAGCCTCACTCACCATTGATACATTCCCTGATGGGTGAAGGCAGGCCTGCACTAGGAAGCCAGGGGTTTTGGGAAGTTAAAATTAACTACTTAGGAGCCATAAAAGAACCTCTTTCCTAAAATAGCTGGTAGTCACATCTGGTTAATATTAGAGGCATTTTATCCATGTTAGGTTTTGGAGAGAACCAAATGCAGTCTTTGTGAACAATTGTGAATTTCTAACAACATAGCTCCAGTTCCCTGCCTTAAGACATTTATTTGCCTTGGGATTTAATCGCTTTAAGAACTTATTCTTGTGTACCTGTTTCAGTAAGCCTCGCTGCAGAAGCCCTATTGAAGTCTTTTTACAATATTGTTCACATGCATGTGATTGAGAACATTGTAAGCAATGTTCTGGTAAATGAAATGTTTGGTACAAAGAGTAAGTATAAGTTTGTAGCCGTTTGTAGTATATTTAGAAAAAAGAGTTTTTGAGGATTGATCTTCAAATGTTGAATTAGAACATCTGAAAGAACTTGATATGTGAAGCTGGGAGCATTGTACCTTTTTCTTACATCGAGATGTGTATAGAGGGTTGGTGATGGATGGAAGGGAGACTCATGATTTTCTGGTTTCCATGCTGATTTAGAAGTCCTTAGCATGTCCAGGGTACAAAGAACTAAAACTTGTTTTACCTCTAGATATTTTTTAGCTATAGATATGTACACTGTACCCTTTAACAGTGTAGGATAAGAGTCTCAAAGCCTCTATACTCTATATATAAACACAATTAGAAAGAAAAAAAACACAAAACAAATATTGGCCCCTTCAAAATGAAACAGTGAAAGTCTTTCAGACTCATTACCTCAAACCTGTCCTTTGACGCTTGGCTATTTACTGAGATTTGGTCAAGCGGTGGCCCTTTGGGCTGTGATAACATTCACTGAGTTCTGTTTGCTCACCTGGGACAAGTCTTGAGCTAATGAGCACACTATTCACCCTCCCTCCATTTTCCGGGATCAGCAGCTAGGTTATGCTTATTCAAAAATGGACAGGATGGTTCAGCACAGTGGTTGTCTTCACCTCTTGCATTAATTTGCGTAGGTCTAGTATGGGAAGTGTGTTAAGCCCTTTTCAATGCTTTTGGTTTATATTCATTTGTGTGACTACATTATACAAGAATATCCATTATGCAATAATATGACTGGGAATCAAATAAGAAGTGGAAAAAAAGACAAATGTGTTTTTAAAAATTTAAATTATTTTGAAAATAGCTTTTTGGCATCTGGGTAATTTGTTAGTTTGCAAGTACCATAAATGTTCACTGTTCATTAGTTTATTTGCATAAATTCTGTAATTTATTTTTTCCTGTAACTTTATGTCTTTAAAATTAAATTTAAAGGTCATTACATATTGAAAAAACAATATGATACTGCAGATTTCTCTTTGGATAGACTTAGAAACTAGAAAATAAAAAAGGTCTTGGAAATACCTTTTCTTTTCAGTGTTGGTGTAGGAAGTTTTCTCAATGCATGAAAGCTATGTCATAGTTTTTAAATACACCCAAGAAATGCTTTCAACCAGGTATGGTGGTGCACACTTGTAATCCCAACACTTGGGAAGCTGAAACAGGAGGAAGGCCAGCCTGAATTGCCTGGTGATACCCTGTGTAAATAGTACCAATCACATCTTAAACACTTTCTTCTGAGTAAATTATAACTGAAACAGGAACAGATGTGCAGAACAGAACTGATACAATGCCCTAGTACATAATCCTGCTCTGAAGGGACACAGTTCTTGTAAACACTGTAAACTGAGGAGTCTCAACTGCATGACTGTTACTAAACTTAATATTCTTTGATTTTAGGACTACTTATCCATATTAATAGATTTTGAAATACTACGTTTTGAGGCACTTGTATCATATGTAAGTCATGATTCTTACTGCTATGGTGAATATGTATTAAAGTTGGTTGGGCATAACTTTGTCTTCAAAGGATACTGAAAATAATATATACAAAATCATGAGGTATAAGGCTGAATATTTTAAGACATAAGATTGGAATAGATGAAGTAGCAGTGAGGGCTGGAAAGATTCTTTTTGCCTAGAGGATGCCATGAAGAAGGGTTGATGGATAAAGCATTATTTGTGATACCATAGAATTGGGAGTGTAAGCATGTATATTAAAGTAATAAAGGATAGTGGCAGGGGTTGGATGGGTAGGGGGACTGCAAACTGAGAGGAAGATAGGAGAGGGAGACTGGGGGATGGGAAAGTAGATTTCATGAGCTTTGTGACATAGAAACGAGTATATGGAGAGCATATGAAGTGTTCTTTATGCGTATGGTCTGTTCTTACATGAGTACAAGATGAAGGATGATATGATGCAAAAGGAATTAAGGCAAAGAACAAGGATATGTTAGAAATATTATCGCAGGCTGAATTCTGTAGTTGCAGAGTTGATAGGGTAATGTAGGTATTCAGGAATAGGATAGGGCAAGGGTTCTTGTTCCTTAATTTTGTGGCTTTTCCTCTTAGAAATTTTTCTATCAAGTCAGGTATTTACAAGTAACATTTTCATCTCAAGTTTGTTCCCAAAACTAGCTGAGAGACTTAAGTTAGATTTTTAAAAAATCTGAATTTATTTCCTGTCATTCTTCTGTCTTCAAGTTTGATGAGTTAAGTGTCCCATTTGGTAAGCCTTCTGTGGTATAATTTCTTCTATTTGACATGTTTTCCACACTTTTAAAAACTGCATTTATTCTATGATTATAGCATTTATTCTCAGCCTCCAAGGAGCATTTCTAATGTCTTATAATGATTTTTTGTTTACAGTGAACTTTTAAGAAAAAGTGAAAAATGTGGAATATAAAAAATAGTATAATTTGATCAGTGTTATTTAACCCTTAAGGACAAAACAGAATAACTAATCAACTGTAAATTGATACAATATTAAATCGTATTTTATATTATAGCATTCACCCTGAATACTACGTGAGTTATATGTATGTCTATATGTGGAAAATGCATATGCATAAACATGTATTTATATACACACGTGTGTATAAAATAACTTGTATATTTGCATCTAAAGTGCATATTTTGGGCTGGCCAGATAGCTCAGTGGATTAAAAAAGCTGTTAAGGCTGACCCTGCCCCCAGGGCGTGCTGAGCTGTGATTGAGACTGGGCATGGTGGTGCACACCTGTAATCCCAGCACTTGTTAGGCTGAAAAAGAGAGAATCACCACAAGTCTGATCTATGTAGTGAAACCCTGTAGACTTGTAGACCCTGTCCTAAATATATAAAAAAATAAATAAATAGAGTAATTTGAGGAGGGAACAGTTGAATCGTATGTATATGTTTCATCTATTCTTCCAATCTCTGCCTTTTGATTGGGGAGTTCT
>NW_004524845.1:2548982-2566425 GCF_000260255.1 Octodon degus | reverse complement strand
AGGGAAGCGCTTATTCCACTGAGCCATCTCCCCAGGCCTAAAATAATTATTGATAAAGTATAGTTTTGTTGTTGTCATTGTACTATTTATCTCAGCATGTTTGTGGTTTTTGGCATCTCATTTCCTGTAGTACAGTCTTCTTTTGCATTTAGGTAGTTTTTTTAATCTTGTACTGAAATAAATTTCTTCGTCATTTCTTTTTGTATACTTTTAAAGCTGTAGCCTTTGTGACTGACAGAGGGCTTGTTTACATTTACTGTCCTAAAATTGTAATACTATAATTTAATTTTATATCATCTTAATTTCAGTAATATAACTCTGATTTTTAAGATTTTATCTCCACCTCTTTCAGTTTTCACAATATTCCATCTTTATTTGTTGTACATATAGAAACTACAGCTAAAATTTAAAAAATATGCTAGTCTCTTAAATCATGTAGTAAACAAAAGTTGTATTATTAGTGTCATATAGCATTGTTGCAGTAATACCAGCTTTTGTAATTGTTCATGCATTTAATTTTACTGAGGTCTTTATTTCATATGGTTTCAAGTTAACATATTGTTTTATATCTTTTATTTCAACCTGAAGGGCTCCATTTAATTATTTCCTGCAGATAGTATTTATATGAAAGTGTCATTTTCTCAATTTCAGAGGATATTTTCCAAGATATGGGATTTTTGGTAGATAACTTTTACCTCTGTTAATACTTTGAATATATTAGTCTACTCCAACACTTTTAATAATAAATCTCCTTGTAATCTTTTTGAGAATCACTTGAATGTAAAGAGTCACTTTTCAGTTGCTTCCAAAATAGTCCCTATTTTTGAAAGATTCATTATAATGTGTCTTAGTATGAGCCTCTTCAAACTCACCCTAACTTTATTAGATGTGTCTATTCATATCTTTCATCATATTTGAGAAGACTCTTCAGTCTCTATTCATTCCTGTTCTTGTTTTGGAATTTCTCCAGTGACTAAATTGGTCCATTTAGTGGTTTTGTGCAAGTCTGTTAAGTACTATTTACTTTAAGTACTATTTACTACTTTTTTTTGGTGTGGTGGTACCAGGGATTGAACTCAGCACCTTGCGCTTGCCAGGCAAGCACTTATTCTACTGAGCTATTTCCCTGGCCCGTGCTATTTACTTTGCTTCAATTTTTTTTTTTTTTTTTCTGTTCTTCAGACTTCATTACTTCTATGTTCCTATCTAAGTGTTCTTGTATTTGTTGTGTCTACTCAGATCTGCCTTTGAATCTCTGTAGTGAGTTTTATTTCTGTCATTGCCTTTTCCAGATCTAAAATTAAATTCACCCTTCCCCACCTCTCTCCTCTTCTTCTTTCTCTTTTCCTGTCCTTTCTCATCTCCCTTCTCTGCCTTTTTCTTTTTTGAGTATTTCTTTACTGATGTTTCATACATGCTTTCCTTCACTTTGGTTCATTGAACATCTTTAAGACTATTATATAATAAACATCCTTAAGACCCTTGTTTTGAATCCTTTGTCTGACAGTTTTGCTATGAGTTTTTCAGGAAGGCACAATGCTGCTGTTACTGTTTTTCTTTTTCTCTTTGAATGATCAGTACTTTATGTTTCTTTGAATGCTTTGTGATTTTTCTGAGTTGAAAACTAGATACTGTAATCTAATATAATCCTGGAAATCAAATTTTGTATGGTCTGGTTGTCTTTTGTTTGTATTTTTTTTCCCTTCTAGGCATGTTTTTTGGGTAAGGATCTTGCTATGCAGTTTTGGCTCATAGAGATTCTCCTCTCTTAGCCTCTGTAGTGTTGGGATTACAGGCATGCACCACCATGTCCAGTTGTGGGGCCGCATGGCATGTGGTACAGGGATGGAACTTGGGACTTTGCACTTGCCAGGCAGGTGCTTATGCGACCAAGCTATCTCCCCAGCCCTTGTTTGTATATTTTTAAATTGTTGGCTGTTTCTGTTTTGGGAACTAACCTAAAGTATAAATACAAGATCTTCTCAGGTCTTTCTGAGCTGCTACTCTGCCCTGAACATTTGTGATGACTTTCTGTTTTCCTCTGTATGTCATTTCCTTTTGAATATTATTTATTGCCTGCATTTATCTCTACAAAGGTAAAAGAAAAAAATGAAATAGGGAAAACTGTATGCGTTCTTTAAATCTCCTGGAAGTCACTTTAGCTGATGAGAAGGATGCTGAAACATTAACAGGAGGCCGCTCTGTTTACAACTGTGATCAGCAGCAGCAGTCTGTCATCAGGGCACATATCCTCAGTGTTTACAAAATGAAGTTCCTTTTGCGCTCTCTGATATTCTCTCACAAATTGTGTGCAAGTTGCATTAGAATTCATTCATGGCTGCCAGTCTCAGGACTAAGGGGTAGGGGATCAGCAGCTTCTACAGTGCTCAGAACTGAGTTTGACTGATTTTAATCCAGGCATTTGCCTAGAAATTTCCAGCCTTCTCTGTACTCCAGAGCTCCAAATCCTGTCATTATGCAAATTCTGCCAGGGTCCTCCTTTTCTGTGTGGGTGGAGAAGAGATTTCTGATGCCTCCTATGCTGCCATCTTCCCAGAATCCCATCTGTTATATCTTACTTTCTGAAGATGCTTAAAATAGGTTAAATATGTTTTATAATAAGAATAATCACTGAACACAAATGAAGAGGAATAATAGTCAGATGCCTCAGAATTATGACACCTGATGAGAAATCAGTTTTGTCTTAGTGACTTTTCTCTCATTGCCGAGACAAAATACCTGGCACTTAAAGGAGGAAAGGTTTATTTCACTCACAGTTGTTTCACATAATTGGCTGGCTTCTAGGTGGGGTAGTACATGACAGAAGGGCAACAGTTCATGGTGGTGGAAGACAGCAAAAGCAACAACCAAACTTAACAGCATCTTTCTGCCTGTTTTGTACTCTAGATTATCTGGACTGCTGAGATTAGGGGGGTGCCTAGTCAGTCAGTGAGCTGATGACACACCCTTCATTCCATCATCACACATTTTAGACTCAGCCAACTCCAAAAACCCCACATGAACTCATGAGACTGTGGGAGCACATCTAGGCACAAACTATAACAAGGCTGGAAAAAATTGAGGTATTATAGTTAAGTCATACATTTCAGAAAATGGTTGAGGGAAATGAGTGGTCATAGTGTGGCTTTATAGTCAGGCAAGCCTGGACTCCATTTCCACTATGTTGAGTCTTTTTTTTTTTTTTAGAACTGGGGATTGAACTCAGGCTCTTGTGCTTGCCAGGCAAGTGCTTAATCTACTGAGCTATCTCTTAGCCCCCCTATGTTGAGTCTTGTGACTGTCAACAAATTAGCCTTTTTGCTTTCTTTTTTCCTTTGTGGAAATGGGAAAGTGACACTTACGTGAAATCATGGCCTTCCTGAGAATATGAATGCATCTTTCAGGTGGTGTGGCCTCTAGGAAATGAGTGATGGTTACCAAAGAAAGTCTCTTTCCTTTTTCCAAGTTATAATTAGTTTCAGTAGTTAGTATTTAATAATATTAATGATTGACATTGCAGTATGAAATATACAGCAATTAAACTAAATTGTAGAAGAGTCTTCTACGGTGGAAAGACATTAGGAAGAAGTTGTTATTTTGAGCCCCCTCATCTCTACCGAGGGCTCTTTGAACATCATTTTTTAAGAGGCACTCTGACTTTTGTCCTCTTGGATTTAGAGGAAACTTACTGCATCTTATGTATATATGGGTGTAGTAGATACAAGGTTCTCTGTTAAGTGTCATTTGGAAATGTGAAGTAAAAATATCTTGTTTTACTTCCTAGATTCTTCAGAATTAACAAAGAGATGATCATCAATGACCTTTTACCGCTGTTAGCATTATGCTTAGGTTTCATGCAGTTTGTCCTGTCTTTCAGTGTATCTCATAGCAAATGAGCTTATAGGAAACGTGGCCCATGAGTGGCATGCCCATACTCTTATCTGTGGCTAGGGTGGAATTAACAAATCATTCATGAGTCAAAATTTGTACATTCCTCTTAAGCTTTTCATTCTGGTCAAATATTTTAAACTGTGAATTTCAAGTTGATATTTTGGTGATATAAAGAATTTCATGGCCCTGGAAAGTTACACTGTAGTTGAAAGTCTTTCATTTTCTTAGTCCCCTGTGCACTGTTCAGTTATAGTCCTGGTCAGCTTGATGCAGCATCTGCCAGTCCCAGATTGGATTAACTTTGTACAGTCAATCCCCCAGTCTCAATCAGCTTTGAAGCTATCTGTTCTTTGTCTTTGTCGTTTTTCTTTTCTTTTCTTTTTTCTTTCTTTTTTTTTTTTTTTTGGAGACTGGGTCTCTCTGTGTAGTGCATTGTGGCCTTGAACTCACTACGTAGCCCTGTCTGGCCTTGAACTCACAGCAATCCTCCTACCTCTGCCTTCCAAGTGCTGGAATTATAAGGTTATAATGACGTGACATTTGGAAGCACCTATGAGAGCCATCTGTGAAGACTACAGCTACCTGCCAGAAAACAAACTTGGCAAATGTGAGCAAGTTGTTTAACATGTCTGACCCTTGATTTCCTCATTCAAGGAAAGACTTCTTGGTGGAGCTTTCAGGTGGGTATTAATATTTTGCTTTAGTAGCTACTGAAGAAATTATTGTTTCTAAAGCCATTTTTATCTATTGTCTGTGGTCAGGCTATGCTGTGGGGTACAGGGGAGCCTTGAGGGTTTTAGTTGTCCTGTGCTCTTAACAGTCTAAGCAGCACTCTCCTTAGGCTTCCTGAGCCACCATGGACTCTGTCCATCCACGAACACTGTATTTTCTCAACCCTCTTCTGTATTTATACTGTCCATCTAGATGGTCTCACCTGATTATATGGCTCTGACTTCTCTATGAGCTCTAGACTAAGTTTGTTCTCCTAGGCTGACTAGCACTGCTACTTGGAGGTCTGAATCTGGTGGAGACAAATCTCAGTTTAACAGGGCCAAAGATTAGTGCTTGATAGCTGCTCCTATATGCCTTCTTCTAAAAGGATGCTTGGGCATGATTTTTTGGCCAAACATCTAAGCTTCTCCTAGCTGCCTCTTTCCTCATTTCTCCTGTCAAGTTCAAACTAATCTTAAGGTTTCTCTGCAAATTATGTTCTTGATCTACTAGTCAAACTACTAGTGACCTCCTACTTGGTCTTCTTCATTTATCACTTAAAAGTTGTAATGATACTACAAAACTTGATGACTTTCTCTCTGTTTATCTGCTTCCAGTGGCTTCCCATTAAAATCCACACATTTTACCACAATTTTTAAGCTGCTGATTAGAATGTGGTGCCAATAGTATCTTTGCCCAGTGAGCATTGTATGTAAAATCTGCATTGATCCCAGCCCTACAGATGCAGATTGATTTGGTCTGCGTCAGGACTCAGCATAAGTCAGTGGAGTGTGCATCTGAGTATTCTGATCAGCAACTGCAGCGGGAGCTGTTGTTCTCTTTAAGAAACCCTAGGGGCCGGGGAGATGGCTCAGTGGAATAAGCGCTTCTCTGGCAAGCATGAGGACCTGAGTTCAATCCCCAGTTCTGAAAAAAAAAAAAAAAAGAAACCCTGAGCTGGGCATCACATTGCCCCTGAAGGCTTATTACAGCAGATCTCTGGTGCCATCTTGGAGTCTGTAACCCACAAGGTCTGCAGAGGGGCCTGAGAGTTTGCATTTCTATCATGTTCCCAGGTAACACTGAAGGATCTGGTCTCAGCTTTCTGTCCCAATGTTTTCTTGATGTGGCTTAAAGAGTTGTAAAATATCAGTCCTGGGAGAAATTTCTAGAAGGCCAGTGTCATCACCTTCCTGGTTTCAGATCACTGGGTGCCCAGGATCAGCAGAGGCAGTGACAGCGATCTGAGAGGCAATACCCCTCTTCTCTTTCTTTTATTTCCTTCTAGGACTCCCTCGTCTTCTTTTCTTCCAAATAGTCTCAATTTTGCCTGTCTCTTGCTCTTAAGACCTATTTCTTCTTTTCAGAATAGTCTTGTCTAGATGTCCAAAAAGAGGGGACTACTCATCAGTCACATATTAACTTAGATTTTCTTTTGTCAGAGAGGGTATTCTAAGCCATTCTTTCTAAAGGACAAACTCAAAGATGATGTTAGTCTTCATTTTTACCATTATTGGAGTTGCAAATTTATCTTGAATTGTTGAGGTAGTTGGCTCTATTAGGAAAGAGCCCTTTCCCACAGGTATTTAACAATAGTTGGCACATGATACTCAGCAAGTTAATATTGATTGTCCACTGAGTCTAG
The DNA here is from genome assembly GCF_000260255.1 of Octodon degus. NCBI lineage: Eukaryota > Metazoa > Chordata > Mammalia > Rodentia > Octodontidae > Octodon > Octodon degus. The sequence continues at coordinate 2,560,178 of NW_004524845.1, read as the reverse complement.
ATGTTGAATGGGGAATTGAATACCTGAATACCACTTTTGAAAGGTGAGTTATAGATCTTCCTTTGATGTTATTTATGTATTTAAATTAATTAATTAATTAATTATATACCAGGAATTGAACTCAAGATCTCATGCTAATAGGCAAGCACTGTGTCACTGAAGTAGATCTCCAGCCCTCTTTGCTGTTTTTAGCTTTTGCTGTTTCTTAATTTTCTTGTTGCTGAGACAAAATACTCAATACACAAAGTTAAAGGAGGAAAGGTTTATTTAGCTCACAGTTTGTAGAGCTTTCAGTCCACTGTTGGCTGATTCCCAGATGGGGTGTTATAGTGGATTTCTAACTGGTGAACAACCTATTACACCCAGCTAAATTTAAACTAGAGTGGTGGGTATAGGAGGCCCACCAGAGGATTGTTGCCAGCAGCATAAAGGCAGAACAGGAGAAGCTGCCAAAAATGCTGTTAGGGGTGCTGTTTGGTGAAGCTATTGGAAACTGATAGTTCTCTTGGGCTGTTTTGCTGGAGGACCTTGTCATGCTGGCTTTCCTGATGAACTTTGGAGAAGCTTTGGTTCTCATCTAGAGCATGGCTTCCTGGCTCTAGAGGGGAAGATGGTGCGCTGCTCAGCCTCATGGAGAAGCTTGTCACATTGGCTTTCCTGATGGGAACTCAGCTTTCCTCATTGCTGGTAGAGCTTGGGACTCAGCTTTTCTTATGGCTAGGGGAGCTCAGGACCTCACTGTTGCTGAGGATGGCTGTGGTACTTTTTGAGGAGCTCTGGTGCTTTCCTTGAATATTGCTTCCTAGCTCCAGTTCAGATCCCTTAACTTGCTAGCATAGATACTTTATCCCACTGACATAAGCTTCTAGCTTCTACCACTGATCTTTGGACTTTCCAGCACAAATCTGTGAAATGAATCTGCATTAGACTTCGTTGTGGGCTCTAGAACTTCAGTTGGACCTGTGGGTGGCATTTTTATGAGCTCTAGATTTTCAGCTGGACTCATGTAAGATATTAGGATCTAGGCCCTCAGCTAGAGTCTTTAGTGTTTATGTGTGTGGACAGATTTCCTGCATTTCTTATATGTGATTCTTGGGTGATTCATTATAAAGTACCATTCTAAAATGTGCCCGGCATTTATATTGTTCCCCTTACAAAAACCCTGAATAATGACAGCGTTAGTACTGGGAGAGTGGGGTTATTACTATAGTGTTTCCTGGCCATGTGACTTAAGAACCTTTGTAATTAATTTGGAGATGTTTTGAGAGACTGGCCAAAGAGACAGCCCTTGCATGCTGTAAACTATGTTGAAATGAGTCTCTGATTAGAGCCTGGAAAATCAGAGTACTGATGGAAATGATGCCTGTTAAGATGAAGCACAGGAGGGTTCAATTGAGAACTGTATTGGGTGCTGGACCCAGGAAGTATATTGTGCTTTGGCAGAAATTTGGTATACATTTTGCTTGTGTTTGGAGATATTGCCTGGGTGGATTAAGAAACATTTCAATGCAGTCTACTATTGGGAAGGTAATGTGGTTACTGTTGAGAGATTTTGGCTAGATCTACGTTTGAAATTGAGAGTAAAGAGCCAATAAAGTGATATTTGGCTAGAGGGGTGACTAATGATCTCATGAAGATGAAATAGAAGACTTTATTGTTGAGAACAGGATAATATAAAAGTGAACTGAAGCTTTTCACCTAAATATGAGTGTATTTAAATTGTAGGAGATACCTGATTTTTAGTCTTGCCATGCTTTGTAAAAATTAATGGGAAATAGGGACTGTGGTTGTAATAAATCTTTTAATGCTTTTAATGCCATCTGTATATATATGTTTGTAATCAGGTTAATCAGAGTATTGTGTTTTAACCTTAAATTTTGATAACCCTTTTAAAATTTCATTTTTGGTGCAGGAATGAGTGAAAAAAAATGTGCATATATAATTGTAATATCAATGTAAATCTAAAGAGACAAAGACATATTAACTTTTCACAAACCTGCCACTAAAGACTAGTTTTAAGAAATGTGTACAGTTATCAAGTTGACTAGGAGTGGATTGTAGTGAATTTCTAAATTGTAGTAAACTTACTACACCCAGCTGAATTAAACTAACGTGGTGTTGGGTATAGGAGGCCTATCTGAGGATTTTTGCTGGTAGCGTAAAAGCAGAACAGGAGAAATTGCCAAAATACTGTTAGGGGTGCTGTTTGGAGAAGCTGTTGGAAGCTGCTAGTTTTCTTGGGCTATTTTACTGGAGGACCTTGTCATGCTGGCTTTCCCAATGAACTTTGGAGAGGCGTTGATTCTCATTTTGAGCATTGCTTCCTGGCTCTGGAGGGGAAGATGGCACACTTCTCAGCCTCGTGGAGAAGCTTGTCACATTGGCTTTCCTGATGGGAACTCAGCTTTCCTCATTGCTGGGGGAGCTTGGGACCTCCCTGTTTCAGAACATGGCTGTGGTACTTTTTGGGGAACTCTGGTGCTTTCCTTGACTATTGCTTCCTAGCTCCAGTTGAGATCCCTCAGCTGGTTAGCACAGATCCTTCATCCCACTGGCATAGACTTCCTAGCTTCTAACACTGACCTTGGGGCCTTTCTAGCACGGATCTGTGCAGTGGATCTGCATGAGACTTTGTTGTGGGCTGTAGGCCTCCAGTTGGACTTGGGGGAGGCATTGCTGTGAGCTCTAGATTTTCAGTTAGACTCATGTAGGATAATAGGATATGGGATTTCATCTGGAGTCTATAGTGTTTACGTGTGTGGACAGATTTCCTGCATTTCTTATATATGATTCTTGGGTGATTCATTATAAAATACTATTATAAAATATTCCCTGTATTATATTTTTCCACTTTAAAAAGTCCCAAACCACAACAGGTGGCATGGAAGACAGGCCTCACAGAAGAAAAATAGTTCACGGTGTGGAAGACAGGAGGTCAGTGAAGCATCATCATCTTCATCATCTTCATTAGCAGCAGCAGCAGCTGCAGCCACTGCTGTGTCGCTGAGCATCAGCAGCTCTAATACCCAGGATGGGGCACCGTAAACCCAACATCTCATCCTTAATCACACTTTGTAGAGCCAGCCACCTCTGAAAAGCCACACCTTCATAAGGCTTTAGACACAAACAATGACACCTTATTAGATGTGACTGTCACAAAATGAAAAAAGAATTATGAACTTGAAATGTTTAAGATTTTGGAGTGGTACATATAAACAATGTTTCCATGCTTTGGCTTTAACTTAAGTGTTTCATATCTCTCTCCATCTCCTCTTCACACATGAACTTGTGAAGGAGTGACATCATTTTGACTGAAATTCTCCAAAGTCCAGCATCAGAGGGAGGAGTATTAATTTACTACCTATGAGCAATAGAAACAGACACAAGTGAGAATGGCAACCTGTTGTTTTACTTTGTTAGAAATAGAATTTTCAAGAAGTAATTATAAAATATACTTTGTATTAATTCTTTGGGAGAAAATGAAATGTGCTCAAGTAGGGACTTTATAGTTAAGATTGTCATTGCAGCCACCTACAGTCCCATGTTTCAAGCTCCTTCCCTGAGGTATGCTGGAAACACTGCATGCAGAGTGCTGGCTGCTGTGCTGTTTCCCTGTGCACACAGCCGGCTCAGTACTGCACAGAAGGCAGCTGCATGCTGAGTGTCCAGCAAGATCTGCATGAAAGAAGACACAGAGGAAGTAGTTTACATGGCACTGTTGTCAACTTCCCACCACCATCCCAGGTCTTGGTAGCCTTGGTTGAATAAACACTTCTTCCCTGTGGAGGCCTCACCTTCCTGTCCCTGTGCTGCCCAGAACTCTGTTTCATAGCCATTCCTTTCCTTCATGATCCTATTTAATGGAATCTCATAAAGGCTCTCCAACGAGTACAGAGCACCAGGCTTCTTGTATCTTGGATTGCCTTCATGTAGGCAAATTCTGGTTTCACAAACCCAGTTATCTGCATCCAGAGCCTGTACCACTGACAAGGAGAGTATACTGATTCTTAGCAGCTGTTCATAATATTTGAAGTAACTTGAGTAGCTTCAATTTAACCATAGAAACATTTATGGATTGTCTGTGTACTTACTGTCTACATATCTACATGCATAAAACATATACAGAGGAATATGTAGGAGCCCAGTATGTATTTTGTCTAAGATGTAATATATATATATATATATATATATATTTTTTTTTTTTTTTTTTTTCTTTTGTCTTTTATGAGACAGGGTCTCACTATGCAGCTCATTCTGGCCTTATGCTCACTTTGTAGCCCTGGCTGATCTTGAACTAGCAGTGATCCTCCTGCGTCAGTATCCCAAGTGCAGGGATTACAGGCTTGTGCCACCATGCCCAGCCTTCACCTCTCCAGTGCATAGTCATTTGCCAGGAATTTCCACTACTAGGGAATGTAAATACCACTCCCTCCAGTTATGAGTGTCTGTCTTTCCTAAAATTCACATAAATGATTGTGGAAACTTGTTCCTGGAAAACACTGAGGGTTGGGTGAAGGAACCCATGAGGGGGATTGCGCAAAAGCTTGGACAGTGCCAGGGAGAGTAGACCAACAGGAAGGAGATGAAGAAACAAGGCTGCATATGTTCTGCTTTTCAATTTTACTTAAGTCTGATCTTGACTATACCCAGTTCTGTCTCCTTGGAGGCTGAGGACAAAGTAAGATGAGCCATTGTATTCCTAGGAGTTTTTGAGTCTCTTTGTCTTTGTAGGTGTTTGTAAGTGATTATTTTCACTCCAAGGATGATGATGATGACTGGATTCCCTTCTGAGAGATTCTAATTGTGTTCATGGTCCATTTTAATTTTAGCTTCACACGCTACTTTGGTAATTGGAGTTTTAGGAAGAAGTATGAGGACAAGCACTTCCTTAAGTTCTTCTCAGTGTGGTAGAGCACTTCTCAATGGGAGGAACATCAGTGACTTCATACTTTTGGGTCTTCTATCTGATCGAGGTGGCTTATTTGGTTTGTCTGCATGTGTTTTTGTCTTACTGAAGTGCAGTCTCTCAAAAGAGGAGGATTGGTGTGTCTTTGAATAGGAGTGAGATTGCTGGACTCCTGTTGGATCCCCAATCGGGGTAGATTCCTTTCCATTGGGATCCTTGGATCATCTCACAGCTGCCATTATACCTAACAGGAGCTCAGAGGCCTGGGTTGTGGAATGGAGGTGCCGGGTCATTGGCTTTTATAGAATCATTCTTCCTGGGGTGAGATGTGGAAACTGACCCCAGAGAAAATGCATAATGGAATTAAGAGTCACACGTTGCTAGTTAGCAAGGAAAGGACTGGAATCCAGGTGTCACAACCCTGACTCCAGTGTTTTCCCATGCAACACCTGGTTATGAGGCAAGAGTACTTCAGAGGGAGTACTTAGAGCAGCCTCTTACTCTGTCCAGGTTGAGAATTTTTTCTTTTCATCTGACTCAAATGCTAAGATTTTCAATATAAAAGTATCATCCATTTCAGTGTTTTGTTTGAGTTGGCTGTCCTGTGCCTGGTTCTTATAAGAATGCTGCACTTAGGCATTTCAGAAACTATACATCAGACTAATAAGGGAACTTTTATTAATAACAATAGGAGGAGCAAGCCAGGTTAGAGCAGAGTGGGTATTAGCAATCTGAGTCTCAGTTTCACCATAGTAGGTGTGTCCTCATTCTGTCTCAGCTTCCACATTATTGCAATGGTGATGATTATTTCATGTTATGTAGGGTAGACAATTTTCTTATGTATTTAATTTGAGTGACTTGCACACAGATTTCAATATTTGGTTTAATTTGTTTTCATAATTGGAAAACATCCTCAGGATTTGGTCTTTCTGTTTTATTTTAATTGACAAGTAATAGTACATATTGATAGGGTAAAATGTGGTGTTTTAATTAACATATTGACACACTGTGATGTGATCAAATTGGGCTTGTCATTAGTCTATCCATCATCTCTAGTAGTTATCATTTCTTTGTGATAGGAACATTTAAAATCCTCTGGAAATGTACAAAAGATTATCATTTACTAGAGTCAACATATGTGCAGTACAACAGCAGAACTTACTCTTGTCTAACTGGAACTTTTGGTGTGTACATTGCTGTGAATCAGAGCAAGGCCTTCATGCATGCTAGGCAGGCACTCCGCAGTGACCTGTATCATCAGGCCTTTTTTGTGATGCAGTGCTTTATTTAGAAAAAGATAAACACCACTGATTTGATTCTTCTTTCTTTTAAATGGTGCACTAGTTAGACATAAGGCAGTCCAGGATAGTAGATGTATTCACATACTGAATTGGAAATAAATACACATAATTGGAAAACAGCTATCCATTTATTCATTTTGCACTTCCACTGTTCATCATATGTTTCAATTTTCTTTGCCTTTTGTAAATTCTTTTTGTCCTCGCTTTCAAGTCAACTTTTGGCGCTGGTTTTATCTACCATATTTCTACTGGTTTTTCCTCAGCTGGTATAACAAAATACCTTCAGTAGGACCATGTGGAAGAATAGTCTTTGGCTCTTTTTTCTCAGTTTCTGCACATCTTTTACTTGCTGTTTCTCTTTGTATTTTTCAGCTGTGATGGATCTTATGATCCACCAAAACATGTTTGTTGATTGGTAATGAGGATTTTTAGTTTTATTTTTTTGGCACCAAGGATTGAACTCAGGACCTTGTACTTGCCAGGCAAGCACTTGAGCCACTGAGCTATCTCCCCAGCCCAGTAGTGAGGATTTTTATATAAAGTTCATCTTACAAAACTTCCCTGAAAAATCTTTATCAGACTTAAGACAAAATGAGGTCCCATTTCTACAAGTTGAGCATCTTCATCTATGATCTGGAAGTTATGAAAGCATATCCTGTTGTCCAAAATGGTGAAAATAAATACATGGCCCCCAGATGGCTGGTTTTGGGGATGATACTGTGGTGTACTAAAAATATGATGAATTCTTTTAATAAAGCATAATGTGAGAATTCATCAAAAGCAGGGTCAAAAGACAAAAGAGATTGGAGAACCTTTCAATTTCCAGTCATCTTTAGTTCAGCTAGGGTATGAATATTTTGAAGAAGGAATTTGGTATAAGGCCCATGAAGTGAATTTGAAAGCCACATGTAAGGGCTGGCAAGATAGCTCAGCAGACTAAGCACCTGTTTTGCAAACTCAGGAACCAGGGTTGATCCCTGATCCTGCATGCTGTACTGCCCCCCCCCCGCCGGGTGTGCTGAGCCAGCTATCGAGTCTGGGCATGGTGATTCACCCCTGTAATCCCAGCCCAGGAGAGGCTGAAAACAGGAGGATCACTACGAGTCCAAGCTGTGTAGTGAGATCCTGTAACCAATACATAAATGGAAAAAAAAAAAGGAATGCCACATATAAAGATCTTGTTTTTTTCTTAGCTTCAAAATAGATGCATCTGTTGCAGTTTTTCATTTCACAGACCTCATTAATCAAAAATAATTTATCTTGTGATACATTTTAGCATTTGCTTTAGAATGAGGTATCAAGGTGCTCAAGTCCTCCATTAAATGGCTTGTTCTGAAATTTGTTCCTCTGCTAGAAAAAAAATGAGGAAAAATATCTAAGTTCCTTATTTTACCACTTTGCGCATGTGCAAAGAGGGCCTGGGTGGGATATGGTCTCTTTCAGATTCTTCTACCTCTTCTGTTACAGTAGATGACTTAATTGAAGGCCCAGTATGTTGTTCATTTCTTTTTGGCTTTTTTTCTTGAGCTGACAAGTTTCCTTGCCAGTTCCTTTTGGTTGCCATCTTGCCTCATCACCGTTGCTCTTGACTATACTCCTGTTATATAAGTACCACACATTAACCGATTGAGCCACTAAAGCTTCTTGTCTATACTCTGGTTCTCTTGCAAGCCTTTTTTTTTTTTTTTAAAAAAAAACTATTAATCATATGAACAAGAACCATAGAAATTGTACTTTTTTTTGGAAACCAACTACTCTGGGCCTTTTTGTGGGCCTCTGTTAACCTTGTTGAGATGTAAAGTTTCTTAAAGTTCATAGAAGTACAAAGATTTTTTTTTGTATGTGTCAAAGAAGAATGAATATACATTCTGTCTACTTTTTGTCTCACTTATTATTATTTTTTTTTTTAGAAATAAGGTCTTTCTATGTGATGTGTAACTCAGGAGGGCCTTGAACTCAGTGTGTAGTCCAGGCTGGCCTCCAACTTGTGATTCTTCTACCTCAGCCTCCCATGTACTAGACTAGGCTAGCAGAGCCATGAAACCATGCCTGGCTCACTGCTTTATAACTTTTGCAATAGTAAATTCTTAACTTTTGCTATATGAGAGACTATCAAGTAATATCCAGGACTTTTGTAAAGTACCCAAAAGCTTATTAAACTCTGATATAATTATTATCTCCTATTCATTTTGGTAGAAGAGGCCCACTTGAAAATAAAGTAAAACTATATTTTCTGGTTGAGGGGTTAAAGTTGGAAGTTCTGAAGAAGGAATAGGTTAGTGACTTGTAGTTTATATAGTTTTATGTAAACCATATAAGCCACTAAACTATATATGGTTTTGTGACTTTAGCAATTTTGTTAAACAATTGATGACATTATAAAAAATCAGCTCACTTCAGTATTGGCTAAGACTTAGGTATTTTTCCTCAGTATTTGTAACATTGTGTGGTTAACATTTTAACTTTTATAACCCTTTTGAAATGCTTTTATGTTTCAGACATTTTTAAAATTGTTAAAAATGATTACTTTTTTAATGAATATGATTCATTTCTGTATCAGTTTCTAAGAAAGCTGTTTTATAAAGGGTGGCGATTGAATAGAACTGATCTGTTGGAGACTTAGAATTCCATTTCATGATAAGTTCAATCATTTCGATTTAGTCTAAAGTTAGTAATGAAATGGTCTAATGTCAGAGCATCCAGGTTTACACAATGGCTGGTATGAATGATCAGTTTTATCAATGACATCACTGTCCTTTCTTTTTGTCTGTGAGTCTCTAATAAGTAAAGTTGCTTATGGAGGTGTCCCCAGAAGTCAGTGATTCTGTTATCCAGGGAGGATTATACATGAAGAGAAAGTGCTATTTAATTTTTCTGTGGAAAGAGGGCATTGCATGGAAGTGGAGAATCAGATGGCTGGAGGAACCAGTTGGATTGAGTTTTATTTAGTGACTTTTTTTTTTTTTTTTTTTTTTTTTTTTGTTGCGGTACTTGGGATTGAACTCAGGACCCTGCGCTGGCCAGGCAGGTGCTTATTCTACTGAGCTGTCTCCCCAGCCCTTTAGTGACCATCTTGACAAGGTATTATAAAGATCACGTTGTGTTGTGAATAGTGAGTATGAATTTTGTCTCTCTAAACCTTCTCAGGACGGTATATATACATATTCATAGTTAGAAACATTTTGTCTTTTTTCCAATTAAGGATGGTGTGTAGGAAAAAGGCTATACCCTTTCCTATTTGGTTACAAAACATCCCTCCCTCTGTTTCCCTGCCATTCCCTTTATCTTCACATCTGTGGAAGCCCCATGTGTCCCCTGGAAATTCTTGAACTCTCTTCACCTGTTGCCTAAGGGGACATTTACAGTTCTGTTTTCAGTGAGAAGTTGTTGGAAATCACTGGAAATTGATCATCTGTGGGAGGGCGAGATGAGGCTTCATTGCCTAAAGCAGTCAAGCTACCTCAGTCTTGAGGAAAACAGCCTGCTTGGACATTGTTGGCTATTAGTTGCTAGACAATCTTGATTCTTACAACTTTGTAAAGGTATAAATAATGGCCCTTACTATTGGGAGCAGGCTTTGCCTATTAGGCTTGCCTACCACTTGCACCACCTGACCTCAGCTATCATCGCTTGTCTTGGTTTTCTCCTGGGGACTACCTAGAGACCAATGGATCCTGACATTTGGCTCCCATGACAGGGACACAGGGAAGGAGATACAGTTTTCCTCACTTATTGGGGTGGTTATCTTCCAGACGCTCTTGAGATAAGTGAAAATCAGAGAAGTAGTGACATTGTATTTGTTTAGTATTTATATATTTTAAGGCTTTATAAACCCTTCCCACACTTATAAACTATTCCTGCACTTTTAAAAGTGCTTCTAATGTTCATAATCATTTTCTGAACTTGTAAACCTACATAATTTTAACAACATATGTGTACTGTACAGTACTGCAAAAGCCTGCAATATAGCTAAACTCTGCAATAAATAATTTAGATTAATATTTTATTTAAAACTCATGAAACAGCCTGCAAAAGTCAAACTGCAACATAGCGAGGGACTACTATATTGGTAGGTGGGAGGTCATTCCCCAGAATTTTGCTGCAAAACAGATTGGTGAGTCAATAGTAAGCACTGATGTGTTATATTGACAATTATCAGGTGAAAAACATGAGGCATGGAGGTCTACTGATCTTAAAATATATATACAAAATGAGCTTAAAGAGAGAAACAGGTTTGAAAAAAGCCAGAAGGCAGAAAGTTAGATTAAGTCAATAATAGGACAGATGGTGTGTCCGGAAGCATAGATGTCTCTCTATAGATGTATAGAGATATATATAAAAATGTTTGTTGTTTTCTTGGTTCCTGTATCCATGTTACTTTCTAAGACAACCAAAAAAGATTTAGTGTGGAGTACTGTATTAAAATCAAGTCCCAAATGGGACAAGGAGGGAGGAGCAAAGGTACGGCAAATAGAGTTTAAATCCTCTAGCTTTGCTCAATTAGATAAAAAAGGGAAAGGTTCTTTTAAATTGTAAGCAGCTGGTTCCAAGTGGTGCCATGTTGCCAGGGGGAGGGGCAGAAACTTGGCTTATGGGGGCCCCCATGTTTCACTCTTAGGCAGACCCAGCTGGGATTTCCCAGCTGCTTGTGCACCTGTGTGCCAGGTCCAATGGCAGAGGTTGGCACAATCCACAACTTCAGGCCTGTGCACCTGGTGCTAAGTAGGAGGATCACTATGGCTTTTTGTGGCCTTGGTGTTTTCAGTGGTTATTGCTGGCATGAGAAATTTGTTAGACTCAAGATACAGTATTGGCAAAAATAACCCATCCAGTGATCAGTCAGACACAGAGGCCGTGGCTACAGAGCCATAGCTCCCTTGACGCTGCGGAGGGGATGTGGGTCTGAAACAACCCATTCCAGGTCCTAAGACTGTGAAGCTGCTGGTAGCAGCTCGCCCAGCCCTTAGACCACAGAGTAAAAGCAGCGAC
>NW_004524845.1:2545002-2546642 GCF_000260255.1 Octodon degus | reverse complement strand
ACAAGATGAGCTTGATTGGAGCTGTGTATCATCTATCAGCCTCTACGCTCTATCCCGATGAAAGAGTTTTTCAAGTTGAATATGCTGTGAATGCTGTGGAAGATACCAGTATAGCTGTGGAGATCAGATGTATGTAAAGATAGTGGTGTCTCGGGGGTAGAAAAATTAGTTCTTTCTAAACTTTATGAAGAAAGTTCCAACAAATGACTTTTTAACATTGATCGGATGTTGGGATGGCAGTAGCACGTTTGCAGGCAGATGCTTGGTCTTTAGCAGACATAGCAAGAGAAGCAGCTTCCAACTTTAGATCTAACTATGGCAATGACATTCTACTGAAACATCTTGCAGACCGAGTGGCCATGTATGTACATGCTTACACACTCTACAGTGCCATCAGACCCTTTGGCTGCAGTTCCATGTTTGGGTCTTACAATGTGAATGATGGTGCATAGCGCTACATGATTGACCCTTCAGGTGTTTCATATGGTTATTGGGGCTGCGCTATTGGCAAAGCCTGGCAAGCTGCAAAGACAGAAGTAGAAAAAAATGATGAAAGAAATGACTTGCCATGATGTTGTTAAAGAAGTCGTGAAACTAATTTATATAGTACATGATGAAGTTAAGGATAAAGCTTTTGAACTTGAGCTCAGCTGGGTTGGTGAATTAACTAAAAGAAGACATGAAATTGTTCCAAAGGATGTAAGGGAAGCAGCAGAGATATATGCTAAGGGATCACTGAAGGAAGAAGTTGAATCAGATGATGAGAATATGTAACAGTTATTTGAGCATCTAGTCAGCTTTACATTTCTGTGACAGTCCCTTCTAACTGTCTAGCCCCTGGATTATACATATAGTATAGTATACCACTATACTCTTCTGCAGTTGTTTCTTTGCTTCAGTTGCTATTATTTGAAGAGCTTTTTAGGTGTGTGGCTTTCCATTTCTTCTGTGCTGTTGTGTTATGGGTTTGTTCTGGTTGGACTTGGAACCTGAAAATGCAGTTTGCTCCTTCTTGTAGTCATTTTCTATTTCATAAAGTGCTCTTCATTTTGATTTCTGTAATATCTTTTTGTGAAAGTTTGATAGTAGGTAGCTGTATTACTGGACTCAAACCCTCTATAATGAATGTGGGTTTTTTTGGTATCTCTCCTGTTTTTGAGATTCTTGTTGGTATGTGTCCCAATATTTTGCCTTCTCTATTGATTGAGAGTGAGATACTGATTTCTGTTTGGCATTGTCCTCTCTCCTTCAGTGTAGGGCTTTGGTGGAGTTATTACCCAGGCAACTCCCAGTATTAATACCCAAGTGAAAACATGTGTTTAAGATATATATGGTTTCCTGTTTAGAGTAGAACAATCAGCATTACTAATAACAGAGAGTGAAATTTAGAAATTGACAAACTTTTGTGATTAATGGGCTTGTACTGTAGACCATAGGAGCAAATATTATAGCTGTATAAGCAAGCAGATCTTAAATTGGGAATTTGTATTTAAATTAGTTGCCCTGAGTGCTGCCTGGGCACCTTTCCCTTATACACCTAGAGTCTTCCAGGCAGACTAGCTCCGTGCTGCCACCTCTGTGTCCAGGAAATGCTCCTGTAGTTTCTGGGCTTCAGTCTGGGCTCAGATGGGCCCAGCAGT
>NW_004524845.1:2538736-2544707 GCF_000260255.1 Octodon degus | reverse complement strand
CCTAATTTCTCTGCTGTTATTGTCATCCTTAAGATAAGTTAAATAACAGTCGGGGAGATAGCTCAGTAGAATAAGTAGGGCCTGAGTTCAATCCCTGGTTCTGAAAAAAAAAAACACATAAATTAATTTGTTTTTTTTACATGTCATATTAACTTAGAAGAGGCTATGTGATGGCTTCATTCTCCTAAATATAGGATACAGGTTTCTCACTGTACAGTAAAAATTCATTTACAAAACCAAAAGAGGGAATAAATCCCTCCAACTTGACTTGTCAGTATATATTATTAAATTTTTGAAATTCTACAAGAGATGGAAGCACAGCAACAGAAAGACAGTACAATCAAGTAAGAGAAGAAAGGGTAGGAAGGGTCCTTTGGAGAGATCTCCATGCTAGACAATGGAAGGGACCCAGTTCAGTACCAACCTGGACAGAGGATATGCTTATGTTTTTCCAGAGAATGCTAACCAATCTCTTTGGGTACCATAGTGTGCTTTTAGGCTGTACCAGTGAAGCCAGTTCAAAAAATCCTTGCACTGGCATCTGGAATAAAATGGTCTTGTTAAAGAGTTCTCCAAACCCAGGTTGTCCAACTGCAATGGAACACCCTTGCTCCACAGAACAAAACAGAAAAGGGAGATATGTTGGGAACCACTGAAGCTGACATTGACCCTATGTGGGAAGGCAGGATGAGGCCTGTTTGCCAAAAGCAGTCAAGCTACCTCAGTCTTGAAAAAAACATCCTGCTTGGATATTGTGGGTTATTAGTCGCTAGGCAGCCTTGTGTCTCACAGCTTTGTAAAGGTATAAATAAAGGCCCTTAGTGTTCTTAAGGGCTTTGCCTGTCAGGCGTGGTCTACCACCCATCCACAGCTATTGTCTGTTTTCATTTTGTCAGCCCTCTTACCTTCTCCCTGCACTATGGGACTACAGAGAGATCTGTTGGTCTTTTCAGGAAATTTGAAGCCTCTTTCAAAGAGAAATCTAGCTATTGTGACCTTATTTTGGAGATCTGCTTGAACAGTGATTCAGTTAAATAGCCTGGAAGCTGTTGGAATTACTTTGTTTACTTAGTGGAAGTGACTATTTGTGTATATTTACTATGGCTTTGGTTTTTTGGTAACTGCTTCATATTATAGCAATGGAAGTAGATAATTAAAAGATAATTAAGATCTTCAATTTAAGCAAAATGATTACTCACATCAGTTAATATAGGCTTCAGGCGATGTGCACTATGAAGGGGTATTTCTGCGTATAATTTTAGAAACTGTCACTTTTTTTTTTTTTGGTGGAGCTGGGGATTGAACTCAGGCCCTTGTGCTTGCCAGGCAAGTGCTTATTCTACTGAGCTATTTCCCCAGCCCTCAACTGTCACTTTTGAGAATACTTCTGTGTAGAATTTCTCATTGGGGTAATTACAAATAAGTACCTTTTACAGTGAAAATGTTAACATTTACTTTAGCGCTAATTACATTCCAGGCAGTATAGTACATACTTTTATTGTCTAAAAACAATCCTGTGAGCTTGATAACAAATTCTTACTGTTTTGAATACCTTCTGAAACATTTCAATAGATGCCTGTTATTTTTAAAGGGATATGATTATTAGAAAAAGAGGAAGATTACTTACAAATTCTAAATATTTGAATTAGTTTTTAAATGTTATTGAATATTAATTAATTTGGACTATTTTGATATTTTTTACTGTTAAGTGCTGTCTATTGCAGAAGCTGTGTACAGTGTTTTGATTAAAATGTGTTATTTAAGTGAGAGCTGTTCTCTCAGTGACCATAGCCTGTGTCTAGGCAGACACGTGTGGAACTGGGCTGAGAGGGTCTTTATAGCTGGGGCTGTTTGCATGAAGTTCTGAGAGACCTCCTGAGAGAAATTTTACTTCTGGGGAAAAAGCCTGTTTATTCCAGGCTGGCTTTAGGCTAGAATACAGAGAAAGAAATTTTGATCATAGAAAAATGTTCTTCCTATTTTTATACTACTTTAGCTCTCAATAAATTCATGTCTAACCTCTATGAAAATGAAGTTCTTATTGAAAACCTGCAAAAGTAAAAAACTTGTTTGTGAGCATGTGTGGAAACATGCCCTGGAGCCTCCAAGAAATATGTGGGTTCCAAAGCATGTATCAGCGGGCCAAGGGGTTGTTGATCTTCAAGTCATTATTATTATTATTATTATTATTATTATTATTAATTCTTATTTTTGGATTCCATCAGTGCCTCTAACTGTGTAAGGCCTGGCAACATAGAATTCATACAAATAACTTCTAACAGTAAAAATGAGGGGGATGTAGGGGAGGTAATATAGGAGGGTATAGGAGGAGGAGGAAGAGGAAGAGGAAGAAGAATAACAGAATGAAAGTGAACAGAATAAAAATGATAGATCCAGCCCTAACGCAGACTCGGTGAGTGTGTGGGAGAGCTTCCGGGTACCCTGCGCTGGCGGTACCTGTCTGGGCCAAGTCCAGGCACAGCATGGGCAAGACCCTCTTCCATCCCCTTAGGACTCCCCCACCACTCCACAGTCCCCCCACTCCCACCCAGTAAGAACTTCTGCCATGTTCTCGGGACCCCCAGATCCGGCCCTAGCCCAGGCCCGGTGAGTGTATGGGAGAGCTTCCTCTCCCCCCTACTCCACCTTGTCCCTTCCAGACTCAGCTCAGGCCTGGCATACAGGCCTGGGGTGAAATTCTGCAGCTGCAGTCCCTGCAGAGAGAGTAGGGGACAGAACTAACCAGCTAGTCCAGGAGCAGAACATCTTGCCAGAGGGGCACAACAGGTTCATTCCCAAGGGCGGCAGCAGAAAGGAGCTGAGCACAGCAGCCAGACCCAAGATAGGCACAGCTGGATAAATTCAAACTTTGTAGATCTGCATCTGAATTTCTCTAGGTGCTAAGGTTATAACTGCACCAAAGTTCTACAACAAAGGTCAGAAGACAGAATAAGAATGATTACTCCAGTCTCAGTAGCCAAGTGAGATTTCCAAGAGATAACCTTGAAGCATAGCTAATATTTAAGCATACCTGGATAAGAAAGAAAGAGGCCTGCAGACTTCACACAGGAAGATGGGAAGTGAGTGTGGATAAGGAGTATGCGGAAGGAGGGCACAGCAGCAGCCCTCATCTGGCTGCTCTAGCAGGACGGTGACAGACTTCCTGTGCAACAGGCCGAGGGTGCTGATTGGGCTGCTCTTTGGCATGCAGATTATATAGTGAAGGGTGATAGACAGCCAGAGGTAAGGAGTGCTTCAAAACTACTGCAGGATCTGGATCCTAGGTAGTGTAACACCTAGAGCAGGGTTGTGGGCATAGTGAAAAGGGAAAGTTTGTGTCACATTTGGGATTTAAGTCCTTTATGTTTTGCAGCTGATGTCCTTGGAAAGGAAAGGAAGAAGTGTGTGTAGGAGGAGCAAAGGTGAACTGAAAGTTTTGAGTGGACAGAACTGTGAAATACAGAAAACAAGAAAAGGAGAAGGAAAAACATTTGCTAAATGATCTCCAAGGCTGCTTGTATAAGGATTCACAGGACATGTGGATGGAGTGTTTAGCAGGCAGTGTGTTGTGTGAACCCTATAGAGAGTATTTAGCCAGGGACAAGGATTCGGAAAGCAAGGGCAGAAAGGTGAAAGGTGGCTAATGCTGTGACAGTGGGTAGAGTTGATAGTGTGCAGAGAGGAGAGCTGAAGTAAAGAGTAGAAAAGCAATACCTATTTCTCCAGCACTTGGGAGCCTGAAGCAGAAGGATCTCTATGAGCTTGAAGCCAAACTGGGCTTCAAAGTGAGTTCAAGGCCAGCCTGAACTTTGTGAAACCCTCTCAAAAAGACACACACACACACACACACACACACACACACACACACACACCAAAACCAAAACCAAAACAGAAAACTTTTTTCTTTAAAAATTTTTTACTTTGAACAGGTTCTCACTACACAGTTCACACTTGTAGTGATCCTACTGACTGAGTCTCCCCAGGGCAGGGATTATAAGCATGTGCCACCATGCCTGGTTGCAGGGCTGGTATGGCATACCTAGGGTTCTGGGCTGGCCCAGCATGTGGTACCAGGGATCAAACTCTGGTCTTTGCACTTGCTCAAGGCAGGTGCTTAGACCACTGAGCTGTCTCCCCAGCCCCACCTTTTTCCTTTTTGGGGTAGGTAATTTTTTAGAGCCGTTTTAGTTTGAATGGAGGTACAGCAATTTTCCATGTACATCTAAAGAATACTTATTTTAGAGAGCAAGAGGAAGAAGAAGCAAAGGAGTGAAGGAAGCAGCTGGGCAGGTGAAACAATTTCAAGAGAAGAACGTTGAAAGAAACCAGAGAAATTAAAATTTAGGGTAAAGTTTGAAATGGTTAAAAATATCTGTTCTTGTCAGCAACTCACTGAAATCTTTTTTACTAATATTCCCAGTGTAAAATATTTCTGTTCTCACTGTTCCTATAGCTGCTTTGAAACATATCTTGGAAAAGTAAGGGTAAAAAGAAATCTCAAGTTTTAACCTGTAAGTTTGGGGTGTTAGACGCCCTTCTGGATTTCAGCCATGACTCCTCTATAGTGGGCTTAATGGAGGGTGCGAATGTGCTGGTGGATACAATCTCCTATAACACCCCAAACTTACAGAGCAGTTTGGAGAGAGCATGGGAGCATGGAGTGCGTCTGTACAGGGGACTCACTGATATCTTTTAAGGTGTGTGTGTGTGTGTGTGTGTGTGTGTGTGTGTGTTCATTGCGCTCTGTGCATGCACTTTTTGAGTAGTTCTGTAAGTGGCAGGATATTATGGGTGGTCATCTCCATAGATCATATTGTCTTGTGGGTTTTGCATACTCTGAACTAGTGCTCACATGCTAGGCATGCACAAAGTAAATACGGCAGCGCGGGTGCATTAAAGCAGAGTGTAGATTGGCAGTGACTGGGGTCACCACAAGAAAGGGATAAAGAATTCTAGGTAGGAGGATGCACGAGGACAGCAGGTACAGCAGCTGTGCTCTGTAGTTCTTTGCCAAAAGTGACAGGATGACTTGAGCAGTCTCCAAAAAAACCCTGTATTTATTGCCCTGTTAAACACACAGTATTCCCACAGTATATATTTCACACCATTTTCAGCCAGTCACTGCCGCTTTTCTTTCTTTACTACTCTGGCTGACATTGAGTACTGCAGTAACAGCTACTTTTTGCTCTCAAAAAATTTGGTGAGATGTGAGGCTTCCGAGGACCACTGCTAAGGGTTCCATATGTAGCAGGTGCTGAGGCCAGCTGAGTACGGGAAGTTGTTTGGAACCTTCTGATGAGGGAAGTTCTGGGAAGTTTTTAGGTGAAGGATATATTCTGACATTTTTTTGAGGTGGAATTTGTACAAATTTGCATGAATATTGTTGTCTACTAGTAATGAGAAATTTTGCTGCTGTGGTTTTTTTTTTTTTTCTAACATGTTAAGTTTTTAATTTAGAATTGGGTTTAGTATAGTCATAAACACCTACCATGCTGTCAAAAATCTGAAGTTTTCACTATTTGTAAATACGTTGTTTTAGATATGTTGTCATTAACCACTAGGTTAATTGATCTGAATGCCCAGTGCTCTAATACATCATATATTCAGTCCTTTCAACCAATTTTACATAATTCCTAGTGTCCTTGACACTGTTCACAAGCTAATATAAAATTCCCAGAGCAGGCTTTTTTTTTCTTTTCATTTTTTTAAATTGCATGTGTGTTCTATTTTATTATTTTTTTCCATAATTTTATTGAGAATCAAATAGCAATGAGACAGTTTCAAACCAAACTGGTAGGACAGTTTCAATAATTAACACATTGCATACATTTTTCCTAGTGGTTAATTGCTGTACAAGATGCAGACGTGATATCCTATTTACAAACACTGTTAGAACAAATCCCTCTATTCATTAAGAGAATGTAACTATATATCTATCCTAGCCACTTTGAATACACAGATACAAAATGGA
>NW_004524845.1:2524313-2533311 GCF_000260255.1 Octodon degus | reverse complement strand
CCAAGGTATTTCCTTTTCCTCGGTGCTATTGTAAAAGGTATTGTTTCTATAATTTCCCTCTCAGTGTGTTTGTTGTCTGTGTAGAGGACATATAATATATTTAAAGGATGAAATATAGTTTACAAAACTTAGCTAAGGTCTTCTGCTATTCTTTGGTGTTAATTTTGTGGGTCATCTTCTGATATATTATTTTTAAAACTGGACACAATGTTAAATTGGAAGATTCTCTTTATATCTTTAGTATTCCCATAAAAAAGAGAAAGACAGAAAATTAGAAACTCTCAGAAGAGTATGCTAATACATAATTTTCCTAGAACAAAAGTGCTAACTTTTCCAAATTGAAATAAGGTGCTAATTGTACTGAATTCTGAGGCCTTGCTCATTCTATGCTTTTAATCATATGTCCTGGATCTTGTGGTCATTTCCAGAGTAGGAGTTTCTTTGGCCTTGAGTGATATGGCTAAAAGACATTTATACTTGTTCTTAATGTAGAACACTCTTAATAGCTTTTCTTTTCTTCCATTTAAATTTATGCTTATATAGAGACAAAACCTTTGATCAGTTGGTTCTTAGTGACTACCTTTAATCAGTCGTCACTTAGCGTCTGGTGACTTCTCTTTAAACAGAGTTGCTTTAAAGCATTTAATGCTCTGGCAGCTGCCAAAGGCAGGAACTGGGATGACAACTCGTAGCGCTGTTGATATTAACATTTTTGTACAATTGGAGAAAAGAAGTTCTTATTTTGAACTTTTAAAATATTAGTTCTGAAAGGAATATTTTTACTCTTGTATACTATGACTGTTAATCCTTATATATCAACTTTATTGGATTAAAAATGCCTAGCAGTATAGTGAAGAGTGCTCCTGTAGGTCTGATGGGACTACAGTGTTGTGTCCTTGGACACTGTGTCTGGTCATTCACCCTTTGCTTTCTGGTGCTGTTCCCTTTGCTGCTTCCTGGCTGCCACGAGCTCAGCAGCTTGCTTCCTTTCTGCCGTGATGTGCTGGTTTGGAGCCAGTGATTGTAAACTGAATCCATCTAAACGCTGAGATAAATTAAGATTCTCTTTCTTTGAGTTGTGGATGTTGTGTTGTGACAGTGGAAAAGCTGACTAATTTAGAAAACTGGTACTAGGAATGGGGACATTTCTGGTACTGTAACTGGCCTTGTGGTTTAAAATCCCTTGGAACGAGTTTCTGGGAAGAGTTTGGGAAGGTGTGGAGGTGTGGATAAGAGAAGCCTTAAAATGCACTAAGCAGAGTCTGTTGGCTGATTCTGGCCAGGGCTTAGATGACTAGAATGCTGATAATAATATGGATAGTAAGACCTAGAGTCAGGAAATTTCACTTGAGAACAAGTATTCCATTGGCATTTGGACTAGAGGCTATGTGTATTATACCTTGGCAGAAAATTTGTCTACATTTTGTCTGTGTCCTGAGATTTTTACAGGAGAGTGAAATTAAGGATGATGGACTAATTAATCTGGTAGAAGAACTATCAGAACTACTTAGTATTCAGGTATTTGGACTGCTGGCTACTTTTAAGCAGATTCAGAAAAGTCAAGGACAAAAAAGGAAAAACAAAAAATTTTGAAAAACTTCTATTTTGCTTAGCAAGAACCACTTCTAAGGTTTGGAAAAGGAGGTGTGACTGGTAAGGAGATAAGCACCATGAAAAAAGGAAACAAGTACTTTGTACATGGACAAGAATAAAGAGGGGGAGGCAGGAATCAGTAAGAACCCACTCCCTACAGGATCAGGGATACAAAAGTGTGAATGTTCCATTTGAGAAGAGCACCCTGGGCCCTCTGCTTTGTAAGGCCTGTGTTGGGATTGGTTCCTTTGGATTAATGTCACTGTGCTCAGCCATCCAGGCTCTCAGAGCACTACACCCATGGCCCATGGGGCCTGGCTACTCTTCAAGCTGACAGTAGGCCTTGGTGTTGTACATCTGATGCTGTTTTTTCTGGTACATGTTGCAGAAGTTGTGTTGGGGAGGCTTCCAACCAAATTTTAAGAGATGGTCTCTGAGAACAGGCGAAGAGTCCTTGAGAGGACATTGTATGAAGCTGTGAGAATGTAGCCAGAGGTGTAGCAGAGACTCCAGAAAGTTGGAGATGCCAGAGAAGTGACCATTGGCCTAGGAAAAATGTAGTCTGAGAGTGGTGTGAGCCCAAAGGAAATGCCATGTAGACTGGAATGAGCAAGGCTCTAATTGTGGAATTAAATCCTGTAGAATTCGTGTCTCAGCATCATAAGTCCTGGATGCCAAAACTGGTAATATGGGACTTAAATGTTTGCTCTGCTGGGTTTTAGTTTTGCTTTGGTTCAGTTCTTTTCTCTCCTCCTGTTTGTCCATGTGGAAATGGGAATGTTTACCCTGTCCCGTTGTACCTTGGGATTATGTAACTTGTACTTTTGCAGATGTTGACAGATAGTTTATCTTGAGTCTCAGAGGATGTAGACTTGGACTTTTGAAAAATACTCAGCTGTTGAGACTCTCAAGAAGGGGTTATTGCAAATTTGGCTGTATGTAGAATAGTTGTATTATGTTAAGCAGAATTATGAACTTACTATTTTGTTTATTTGAGGATTAAGTATGGTTTAAGGAGATGTGTTTATGAAGTTGACAAGGAGTGAATTGTGACATTCATCCTGATAATGCCAATTTAGCTGGATCGAAAAACACCTCACAGATTAGTGATGTATGTGGGTGTCCCAATGGGTCATGGATTTGTCCTCATGGGTAGTACATATCAATGATGGTGAACTTTTTAAAGCTTTCAGTGATCCAGTCTGTTGTGGCTTATATGCCAAGAATTCACCACCACTGGTACATATGGTCCCTCATGCATTCCTCTCTGGCACTGTTCTCTTGGCCTGATTCTGGCTTCCACGAACTAAGCAGCCTTGCTCCACCATACCCCTCTGCCATGATGTTACTATGTTGGAGCCAGCTGACCATGGACTGAATCCCTTCTAACTATGAGCTACATTGAGCCTCTCCATCTTTGAAAGTTGTAGCTGTTGGGTATTATGTCCTGGAAATAGAAGTTGACTAATGCATGCAGAAGAATGGTTGTTATAATAGGTGATTTTTAAAGTTATTTTTGAATTCAAGTATATGGCATTATAAACATCCTCTTTGTAAATCATAAACCTTCATAAAGAGGCATGTAAAAACATGACAGTCCACATAAAATGGGGGAGACTATTGCATTACTACTCTTCCATATCACAAGCTCTTAAAATAACCTTCCTCACTATGGTTAGTATCTTCACTCATAGAAATTTAAAAAGAATCTAAAGTAACTACAATCAGTTTCATTGATGGCCTCTGTGGAATATTTGGTTTGGTGGGGTGGGACATCTGAAGTCTGTAGAGGCAGTATTTATGGTGACACTGGGAGTGGACCATACCAGTGCTACTGCATTTACCACTTTCCAATATCAGTGCCTGATAGAGCAGTGCTGAGAGGATCACTTTCCGACAGGAAGCAATCATTCTGCAGGGTTTTAGGGGTTACAACAGGTCAAGTTGCTGCTAGTCCTAGCTTTGTGGAATTTAGTCAGATAAAATCTGAATGAAAAGATGGAGTTACTTTACACTGAGAAAAATCTCAAAAATGAACATTCAAATGAGCAATACTGAAACTTAGGCAGACCCTATCTGAAAATAAGAAAAAAAGGTGACCTATAACACTGCTACAAAATGTGAGGTTGTACAATGTAGAAGTAAGCTATTTTACTCTGGAAACTTGTAAAATAGCATGTGTCTGGAGGAAAGTCCTTTCCCACAGAAGAATCCCTGTTCTGAGTAATTTTAGGTATTAGTTACCAACTATGCAAGGACAGCTGTACTGTAGTAATAAATGGAATGGACAGTGATATTAAATCAAGACTATATATAAGTCACAGTGGATGGAGACCTGAACACTGCCCACTTGTGACTCAGCAGGACCATGGGCTTAGTGTTCCAAAGCAAACAAGTTTGAAAGCTTAGGTTAGGTAAATTTTTGGCTCTCATGTGAAGAAATTTGTGAATTCATATACAAAACATATAACATTTGAGTGTTTGATTTTCCTCATTTTGAACATAGCCAGAAGTAGATAGGAAAAAAGCCAATGTTTCTTCTTTTGTTGTTGTTTATTTGGACTATTAAAAGTTTAGCACAGTGGAACAAACATGGTTATATTTGGTCACAGATACTTCTTTTTTGCCCTTTCTTCAACAATTTGTGATTCTTGCCATTCTGTGTCAGCACATAGCCCTGCCTTACACTCAGTGTTTTGTTGTAGACATTAAGAGAATAAATACAAAACTGTGTATAGGGGAAAGTATTGTTAATAAAAGAGTGGAAAGGGATTGTGTCACTATACAGTTCAAGACCATACACCGGTACTGAAGCTGGAGCCTTAGGTAATACCTGTAGATGACACAAGTTCCTTTGTACAGACACAGGTGGGCATCTGTCTTATTTAGCAGAAGCTATTAAAATTTCACTTTGTGGATCAGTCATGTGACTTTCCTTTTTTCTCATCCAGTGAGTTGTTAAGTTCACTGATTCTTGTGGAAGTAAGATTACTTGCTGAAAATCATCAAACATTTTTAACTGTCCATGTTTGCAGTAATGTGTACAGTCCTCATGTGAAGTTGGCACATAGACATAACAAATCTTTGTTTCTTTTTTCACCCTTTTCTCTTCCTTCCCTTCCCCACCCCCATCTCTTGATCCTCATCCCATGTGGAAAAGATTTATCTCTACTTCCTATTTTCTAACTTCTGTTTGCTCTTTATGTATTTTGGGGGTTTCTCATGAGAGAAGCCATGTGAGATTTCAGCTTGTGCATCTGATTTATTTCACGTCAGTTGTAGGAAAAGGGTTGCACCATAAGACCATGATGTAAATTGGAAGGCCTACTTTAGCAGAGACATCCTTTCATCCATTTTAAGAGAGGAAAATCCGAGCTGGGGATATAGCTTAATGGCATAAGCACCTGCCTGGCAAGTACAAGGTCCTGAGTAATCCCGGGGAGGGAAGGAGAGAGGGAGAGAGGGATAGAGGGAGAGAGAGAAATCCATGTTTTCTTCATTTATTGTCTTTTACATGTTTTTCTAAATATTAATTCAAGATAGTTTTCTTAATGTGAATATTTTCAATGAGTCATGTATCCTGTAGAAAAGACGAAATGACCTGAAAGTCAACATGATTTTATAAAGAACATAAATCTTCTGTATCAGTGTGTGGCATATAGTAGGACTCTGCTTGTTTTTTTCTGGCTTTGGGAGAATTTCATCCTCTCATCATATTTTCCTGCTGTATATTTAAAATAGTTATAAAAGGGGCAGGTATAGGTGTTATCTCCCTTAAAGTAAGTTCTTAAATTCAGATATGAGTAGTTAATTTTTTATAAAATCTAGTCCATAATTGATAGTTTATTGAGCTTTGATTATTTACTTAGAAAGGTCCTGCTTGTTCTGTTAATTCTTGAAGTGACTGACATGAGAGAGAAATGAGGAAATGACTGAGCAGATGAGTGAGGAGCATCAAAAAGTGGAGCCATTCAGGCCCTCCCACGAGGGAGCGCTAGCTGTCCTAAGGTGGGCCTTGACCCTTGCTTGCCTATATTCTGGTCTTGAACTAAATAAGTACTTGACATTTGCTGAATTCTTTCATAGGCAATACATTCTGTCTTGGGGGGAAGGATTTTGCTCAGCAGGGTTGTAAGTAAATGCATATCCTGGTATGGTAGGGTCTAAATGCTTACCATAAAAATGATAATAGCTTTTGAGTTGCAAAGAAAATTAGAACTGGATACAGCTTGACTGGGCTATCTAGACTTTGATAAATTGGGCAGTTTAATTGATTTCTGTATGTCAGTTTTCTCATTTATAAAATACGGAGGGGCCAGCCTGATAGCTCAGCAGACTGGAGCGCCTTCTTAGGCAGAGTACAGAGGCCAGGGTTCAATCCCTGGTGTGCCATGCTGGCCCCCCCTATGGCATGCTGAGACGAGGATTGAGACTGGGTGTGGTGGCATGTGCCTATAATCCCAGTGCTTGGGAGGCTGAAAACAGGAGAATCACTGAGTCCGATGTATGTAGTTAGACTGTAGATCCTGTCCTAGATACAGAAAAAAAAATAAGGATAATATTTGATATACAATTTTTTTGATCTGGCTTAACTTAGATAATATATAAACATGTCTGAGACATATACTCAGTTGATGTCTTGTTTATTGCAGCTGCTATCACAGCATACCTTAGAGTAGATGTCATGGTTTATATCTAGATGTCCCCTCCATGTCTCCTGTACTCATAGGTAGGGCTTTGGGAAGGTGAGTGGATGCTGGAGGGTAAAGCCTGGTCTGAGGAGGTGGGTCACTGGGGGCTGGGCGTGAAAGGAAATATCACCTTCCCTCCTCCTCCCTTGATCTATCTGCTTTCTGTCTGTGATAGCATGTGCTCCTCTCCTCCACCATACATCTCTTTGATATTGTCCTGTCTTGGATCTGGGACTGAGCTTACTAAAATGTGAGCCTCCTACCCCCATCTCTTTTCTCTTGAGTGTTAGCAAGAGTCAGATGCTGTGTCCCAGGGAAGAGAAAGTAACTGAGATAGCAAGCGATTTATAAACAACAAAAATTTATTGGTCAGTGTCGCGGAAGCTGGAAAATCCAACACTGAGGAGGCATCAGCTTTGGTCTAGTGAGGACTTGCTTTCTGCTTGAAAGATTATTAGAAGCTTGATAAGTTTAAGTATACCGTTAGCAAATATGTGTCAGGAAGTTAATGAAAAGCTGTCAGATGTTAGATGTAAAGCTAGCTTTAAAAAGTGACAAGTTGAGAAAGGACTTGTAGATACGCACTATTTCTTTCCCTTCTTCCCTGCAACCCAGTCTTCCCTTCTTTCTTCCCATGCTAGAAACTGAAAATAGAGCCTTGCATATGCTAGCCAAATGCTCTAGCACCTTGGTACCTCTCTACATTGAAATATATTCCATGAGTGATTTAATTTTGAACATTGATCCCGGCTGATGTGGGTGAGGTAGGGCCATAGTGTTTGGCTGAAGCACAGCTGTTGTTGCCTGCTTCCTTGGTTGGCTGCCTTCTAGTGTTTGACTAGAGAAAACATACTTCTCTTGGAGTCTCCCTTCCCCTCTTATATGCTTGTTGATCTTTCTGAGTTGCTGGTCTTTCTGCTCCAAATTTGGGATACATGAGGTAAAATGGAATCCCAGAATCTCACTGTGGATCCCAGGGTCTCCTGCCGGTCTGTCCCTCTCTCTCCAATATCAGAGTCTTCTCAGATTTGTTGTTTATATAATATTTATCTTTACAGTTTTATGTCATGGAAATAATCTGTGTAGAATTTGAAATATCTTGTCCACTCTGCTAAGTATGGAAATCTATAGTCTGCATTTAACAAGATTGCTAGAATCTACTGCTAACAAGGCATAAGTAATTTAGTTATGATTTTAGTTAATAGTGGCATTGCATTCTTTTTAGAATACTGGAAATAGAGTAGAGAGTTGTCCTCCCTTACCTACTTTCTCTTTCCATGGTTTTGGTTATCAGATGGCCCTGTTATGGCTTGATGACCCTGCTTCTGACCACCACCAAAAGGCCAGGAGTAGCCTAGCGGTTTCTGACAATACCTATGTTATTCACCCTCTTCCTGTTGTCCTGTGGGCATTACATCATCTCACATCCTCACTACAAGGTAGGATACCTATAATTCAGTAAGGTAGGAGAGAGAGAACCTAACTTTCATTATGATAGGTAATGATGAGTGCTCTGTGTTTTGTGCTTGCAGTTGATTTCCTGCTCTGCCTAATTTATAAGATAAACTTTATTGTAAATATCTGCATATACAATAATAGTAGGGTGTTTTAAGCTTGGGGGGGTCTTAAAGTGTATGTCTGCCTGATATGGCTGGAGTACTAGGCCAAACTACCTTTGCCAAAAGTTGGAAGATTTTTTTTTTATGCCTTATAGTTTTTGATGAAGTTTTCTATCAACCGTACTCATGATTTTCGAATATCATAATTTGTTTTGAGATGCTTCAGGTTAGCTTGTGTTTTAACACAAAACAAATCATTAACAAACATTTCTGGGACACTTAAATCATTCTACAACTATCAACATGAACTGCCCATGGATAATCAGTTACTTTCAGTCCTCATTGTGACCATCTTATGTATGGATATCCAATAATTATGCCTCTTGAAGTATTTTTAGGCACAACTCTGTTATTCTATTGTATATTGGGATTCACTCAGACTGTAAAGGGAAAGAAGCAGTGCTTTTCTGGAATTGATTAACTTTTATCTTCACAGATTTGCTTTGATGAAAGTCAGTATTCTTAAAAGCAATTTGTAGTGTTGAGTAGTAGATTAACCTATTTTGGTGAAAAAAGTGAGAAACTGCTTTTCATGGAAGCAAAAATTTGACATATTTTTTATGTTCAAAAACACTATTTAGGTGTCTTTAATATACAGTGCAGAGCTCCACTGAAGTGCTTTGAATGTTTTTAAAATATATTTCTCAGGGCTCTTTCTGTACTTGGCATTGATTCTGCAGTAACAGAGGATAGCATTTTATTTTTAGAAGAAAAATGATCAGTTTGTAGTTTGTTTTTTTATAGACTTCTTCAAAGGGACATGGGATTTTGACCTGACCAAAAATCAGAGATATATTAGAATTGTGAGTATATGAATATCAGAATATTAATAAAAAGAGTATTTATTTGACTTGTCATTTATCTTGTCAACTGTAGATTTTTCCTGGACCAGGGTTTCTAGATGAGAAAACCTGTTCTCATTTCAAAAATCTTCCTTTTATTTATCTCAGAAATTCTCAGTGTCTGCTTTCTGGTACATAGTTGTGGACATTTTTTACTTCATATTGAGGAAGAAGAAGTGATCAGTCCTGGTAAGCATTTCTTTTGGGCAGTGGTTCTCAAACTTTTTTTTAACCTGGGACCCTTATACTATAT
>NW_004524845.1:2522615-2524213 GCF_000260255.1 Octodon degus | reverse complement strand
AAAAAAAAAGAAAGAAAGAAAAAAGAAATTTCATCCCATTATGAAAATACTAGACTACTAGTATTTCCAAATACTAGCTAAATACTAGCTAAAGAGTGACTGACTCCTACATTCTCAACTAGTATTTTAGTTCTAGATGCATTTCTTCTGTGTTAACTTTGTGTGTGTGTGTGTTGTGTATGTGAGAGAGAGAGAGAGAGAGAGAGAGAGAGAGAGAGAGACAGAGCCTATATTCTAGGCTGACTTAAAATGTCCATTTTCTTCTTTTTGCTGAGAATATGCTAGTATCCATTGATACATATACAACAGTGCACCAAGACTGTAGCTTGAGCCTTTTTCAGTATTCCCTTTAAAATTATATTCTCTGAGCATATAGTTTCTTATTCTGAAAACATTTTTTTTCCCAGGCATTTGAAATTAAATCTTTTCTATAATCTACTTTTTCTGAACTTGTGATGAGCTGAGTTGTGAGACGCCTTTGTTCTTAAGTTAGGAGTGGAGCTGGCACTGTCAGGAATCTGAGGGGTGGATGCTGGGAAGCCCAGTTTATATATGGGAGGTGAGTGGACGTATTATGGACAGCTATTAGAGTCGGGTGGAGCAGAAGTCAACTCAAAAGTGTTGACTTTTGAGCAAAATTAGAAATACTGCCAACCTCAACATATATTAGCTAGCTGTATGAGGTCTTCAGCAGAAATATTTTGCTGCATCTAATACAAAAAATGCTTGGCTATATACTAGTCTTTTGGTTCCTAGTCCTTATTATGCGAAATCATATATTTGTACTCATCTGTAGAAGCATCCACCTGTAAAAGGATTTGTTTCTAGAAAGCTTGGAACCAAATTTCAGGAGATGTTATATACAATTCATAAATAGCCTTAGCTTTTATAAGAAAAAGCAAATCTAATAGGTGTTACCTTTTATTAAAAATGTATTTGGTACAGAGTCTCACTACACAGCTCTCACTGGTAGTGATCCGTCTGTTTTCAGCCTCCCCAGTGCTGGGATTACCTGTGTGCACCACCATGCCTGGATTTAGTGGCCAGTATCAGTGCACCTGGGGCAGGGCACACTCAGCTTCTGGTGCCAGGGATGGTGTTATCTTTTAACTGAATAGAAAAAGGTCCTTGAAGCCTCCATAATAACATATTTTGTCATGTGAATTCAGCAGTACCTGTTTACTTTCTTATTTGTTCAAATTATTTAGACAGGGTTAGCCAAATAGCACAGCTGAATTAAAGCATCTGCTTAGGCAGACACCACAGCTGGGGTTCAGTCCCTGGTGTGCCTTCAGGCCTTGCCCTCTGGACGTGCTGAGACCATTTGGACTAGGCATGGTGGCGCATGCCTGTAATCCCAGCTTTTAGGAGGCTGAACACAGGGAGATCACTACGAGTCTGATCTACGTAATAAGACCCTGTAGACCCGTACTAAAATAAATAAAAAGAAAATTATTTAGACATGTTTCTAGATAACTTCAAAATTATTTGGTTAGCTTTAATATATAGACTTTTGTTCTAGTGATTGCTAATCTGTTATAAGAAAAACAGATTTTGTTGGAAGTGATATTGTTGAATTTTATATTCTATTTCAGTTG
>NW_004524845.1:2515746-2522264 GCF_000260255.1 Octodon degus | reverse complement strand
AATATTTTATTTATTTTCTGTTAATTTTTCATTTTTATTTATTTAATAATTTTATTGAGAAACAAATAACAGTGAGACAGTTTCAAAGCCTATCAGTAGGACAGTTTCAATAATAAATACACTACATATTATTGTCTCAGTGGTTATTCATTGTACAAGATGCAGACAGGAAATCCTGTCCACAAACACTATTTAGAACAAATCTTCTTATTCACTGAATTAAGAAAATGTAGCTATATATCTATCCTATTTTGAATATACAGATACAAAATGGTCATTCATTTGTATCACCTTTTTTGTTTAGCTTTGTCAGAGAGGAGTATTCCATTGGCATTTACATATTGTAAGAATAACATATCTCACAGAGCTAGAGAAATCATTCATAAAATTTATGTGGAACCAGAAAAGATCTAGAATAGCAAAGGCAATCCTGGCCAACAAAAACTAGGCAAGAGGCATTACAATTCCTGACTTGAAATTATACTACAAAGCTACTCTGATAAAATCACCATAGTACTGACAACAAAGTAGACCTGAGGATCAATGGAATAGATCAGAAGATACAGAGGCCTCTATTAACACACTCAGTCACCTGATCTTCGACAAAGGAACCAAACATGCTTACGGGAAGAAAGATAGCCTCTTTCAGAAATAGTGCTGGAAAAACTGGCTCTTTATATGCCCAGAACTAAAACTTGACCCCTGTCTATCACCATGCCCTAAGCTAAAGTCAAAATGGATTAAAGATCTAAACAATAAAACAGAAACACTAAATCTCCTGAAAGAGAAAGTAGGAGGAATACTTCAGGACATAGGGGTAGGCAAAGAGGTCTTGAACAAAAATCAAATCACATGGATAACACTTGAAAGAATTAACAACGGGACCATCTCTTATTGAGAAGCTTTTGCATATCAAAAGAAATTGCCAACAAAGTGAAAAGACAACCCAGAAATTTGAAAAAAATCTTGACTAATAAGCACTCAGACAAAGGTCTGCTCTATAGAATTTATAAACTACTAAAAACTATTAGGGCCCCAAAATTTAAAGACCCAATCCAGAAATGGGCATCCAAGATGAATACATACTTCTTGGGGGATGAAATTAAAGAAATGAAGAAATATATAAAAAAAAAAGCTCCACATCACTAGCCATCCATGAAATGCAAATTAAAACAATACTGAGATACTATCTCACCCCACAAACAATGACTGTCATAAAGAAAACAACCAACAACAAATGCTGGAGAGGCTGTGGGGAAGAAGGAACTCTCCTCCACCTCTGGTGGGAATGTAGACTGATGCAACCATTTTGGAAATCAGTGTGAAGAATCCTTAAAAAACTAGGACTGGAAATCCCATTCAAACCAACTATCCCCCTACTGGGAATTTCCCCAGAGGAACTGAAACGTCATATCATAGTGATATAGGTGTACCTGCTTCTAGCAGCACAATTTGTGATAGCCAAATCTTGGAGACAACCAAATGCCTGTCACCTGAGGAATGGATGAAAAAGATGTGATATTTTTATACAACAGAGTATTACTCAGCTATAAAGAATGATAAACTCAAAGCCTTCATATTTAAGTGGATTCCACTTGAAGATATACTCATAAGTGAAATAAACCAGACCCACATCTGTAAATATCGTATAGTCTCCATAGTATAAGAAATCAAAAGAAGAAATACAAGTAGAAAGATATAACACAATTAAAAGGAAAGTGAAAACTTGAGGATTGGAAAATGAGGAGAGGACAAGGAAAAAGCTGGGAAACATGATAAGGGCAAAGCCATACATTTATATGCACAAGATGGGTAAAACAAGGATCCTGAAAATCATAAGCATGTTTTAGAAACTAGCAGTTAATTGATAGGATTCTCACCCTAACTAGCTATATATGCTGATAACTGTGAACTAAGCAGCTGCACTGAAGATAGCAGTGTATAATGGCAGGGTCATCCTTGGAATGTCTGCCATTCTGGTCTTCTAAATATGTACTGTGTGTCATAACATGCCAGTTACTGCCATACTGTCCCCCAAGTAAATTTTTTTTAAAGAAGGGCAATAAATGAAAACAAGAGATAGGAAAAAAATGTCACAGTACAGTCCTGCTACAATGCTTTATATGATTTCTTAATTTCTGTGTAAAATTATGTATTTTTTGTTCATATTTTTTCAATTTTTTTTTTTTACTTTTCATCTTCATATTCTGCAGGGACTTAAAGTTTAACATATCAATACTAGATGGAAAATACCTGTTGCATGTTACGCCCTAGATGTTTTATATTCAGAGAGATAGTTAGGTTCAACCAAACTGCATGTTGTAGGGTAATAATAAGCTTCTCTTCTGGAGGGTTAAGGACAGCCAACATTTTGACGCTAGCCTTTCAAGGTCAGAGTGAAGACTCAGGATATAGGAGAACCTATCCTGTAACATCATGTAATTCAGTTGTGCCCCAAATTTTCTGATCAAGAAGATTATGGGGCCACATAGCAATGTGATCAATGACGTAGAGTATACCTAAGGAGAGTCACATGGAGAGAAAACATTCTCTCAGGCTTTCACAGAGAGCAATTTGGTCAAGCAATGGCTGTGACTCATCCATATGGCTGACACTGACAAAGGATCTACAAACTGCAGTACAAAGTTTCAGGTTAAATACTGAGGGGATTTGACTGACCTTATCAGATATAAAAGTTACATTTTTTGCTGTATAGTTCTTGATTTATCTTGGTCTTAACCATCCAGCAGAAAAGTATGAAAATGAAGTATAAAAAAGTAATGCCACATTATTATGCTGAGCTATAAAAAGCTTAAGTCAGCAACTTTGTACATTGCTAGTCTTACGGAAAACCCACTACTATTATGGACTATTGGACTATATTGGGAGATTCTGCTGAATTCATGCATCCTCAATATTTAAATTACAATGGAATGCCCATCTCTGTCAAAACTAACCAAAAAAGTGAGATAGAAATGAATGACCCTTTTGTATCTGTATACTCAAAATTGGATAGATATACAGCTCCATTCTCTTAATTCAATGAATAGAGAGATTTGTTATAATAGTGTTTGAGACAGGATATCATGTCTCCATCTTGCACAATAAATAACCACTCTAACAATAATATGCAATGTATTAATTATTGAAAATGTGCCAGTTGTGAAACTGTCTCATTGATATTTCTTTCTCAGTAAAATTATAAAAATAAATAAATAAATATTGTAGGTGCATGAATTCAGCAAAATATTCCAATATAGTCCAGTAGTCCATAATAGTAGTGGGTCATCCGCAGGACTGGCGGTGTCAGAAATTGTTGACCTGAGCCTTTTACAGCCCAGCATACTAACATGGCTTCACCCTTATACCTTGTTTTTATACCTTTCTGCTGGATAGTTATGACCAAGATAAAGCAAGAGCTATATAAAAAGAAATGTAACTTTTGTATCTGATAAGGTCAGTCAAGTCCCCTCAGGATTTATCCTGTAACCCTGTATCGCAGTTTGCAGATCTTTTGTCAGTGTCAGCCATGTGGACGTGTCATGGCCATTGCTTGACCAATTTGCTCTCTGTGAATGCCTGAGAGAATGTTGAAAAATAATATATTAATAACCTTGTAATTGAAAATGTTCTTTGATTTTATACTAAAACTTAGCAGATGAAAGCATTTGTAAATTAGTTACCATGTGAAAGCCATATCAAATATTTTATAATGTTTCATTGAATCTATGTTGTACTTGCAGTACATTGTTTTATGTTTGATTATGTAATTTCATGCATTGAGTATGAGGAAAATATTTGGCCTCTGGGTTATACTATATTATTGACATTGGCTAATGTATCTGCAGAGCACAGAACTGTGTTAGTATGGAGGTTTTTCAACTCACAGTGGGAGGTACAAATGTTTAAATATTTTAATTATTGCTTGAGAACTTGATTTTCATCATTGACAACAAAGTCCTATGAGCTGTTTTTCTTGAAAAGATAGGCTCACTTTATTCATTTTCAGAAAGATATTTTCCAGATACTTGGGTTTCAGTGATTATAATTTCTTGGCTGTTGTCTCAAGTGCAAATACTGTTCCCTGTAGCAGTGGCTATAGATTGCACTCTGCAGACTGCTATACCATGACCTTCTTTGAGATGTATGCAATTCAAGTGGTGTATGTTGTGCAGTACTCATTCATGTCACAGAGGTTTGTAAAACTTTGTATTTGAAGCTGAAGATTTCATAAAATTAATGTGATTGTTACTGTTTTATCAGAACATTAAGTGCGACTTAGAGAATTATTTGTAGAGCAGTTGTATGATGGTGGACAGCATGGTTATCATGCAGCTGACTTCTTGGCTTTGACTCACACTGACCCCCCCAAGCCCAGCAGTTTCTATTGTCTTTTCATAGTTCATGGAAAACCAGTGATGAGAAAGGTGGCAAGGACATGGGCTTCCTCATAGTAAGCTGAGAATAGTTTTGACTTTGTAGAGCCACTTCAGGTTGTCTCTCAATCATTGTGCAAAGCCATTGATATATAGGAGAACAGTTACAATTTAAAAAAATTTGTATAAACCATATGTATATAATTATGTGTGTGTGTGTGTGTGTGTGTGTGTGAGTGTGTGCACTGTTGCATCCTTTGGGGGAGGGTTTGCTTTGAATTGTAAAATAATTTTTTGTTGTTATTCTGGGCATTGAATCTAGTATCTTCACAGTGAGGTATATCCAATCCCCTTTTATTTCAAGACAGGGTCTGAAAATAGTCCTGGTTGTCCTCAGTGTAGTTGTGAGAGAAAGACAGACAGATGGTGATCAGAATATCTGCTTGAGAGGCAGTAGTTGTGAGAGAAAGACAGACAGATGGTGATCAGAATATCTGCCTGAGAGGTGAAGAACCCAAGTCAGTGTCGCTAAACTGTTTTGCCTATGATCAAGCAAAAGAAGAGAGCAGTTGCTTTCTGAAAGGGCTAGATCCTCTTTCAGAATGAAGTTAATAGTGGCGCCAGCATCAATCTGGAAGCTTTTCATTGTCACAGGCTCTCACTGTGGGAGAGCTGCTGTCAGATGAAGAGTACCAGAAATAAAAGTACGAGCATGCTGGGAAAGCATCTGGAGGAAGAAGGCCTGGGAGATGGGTATAGGCTGACTACTGAGAGCTACCAATTAGGCAGCAACAAGGAGACTGAGTTTGTGAATTTTATCTTGTTAGCTCCATTGCTGCATTCAGATTTCAGGTATCCCTGGAAGGCTCATGTGTGAAAGGCATGGTCCCTAGGGCAATGCTGTTCAGAGGTGAGTCTTGGGAGAGATTGGGTTAGGAGGGCTCTGACTTTATCAAGGCTGATGACTCATTGATGGGCTCATAACAAAATGGGATAGAAAGTTGATTGGCACCAGCACTGAGCCTTAGTTGGAGGAGTGGTTTTTTGAAGGGCTGCTCTTGGGGACTGTCTTGTTTTGAGCTCTTCCACTTCCTCTTTGTTTTTGCTTGCTGGCTGCCATGAGGTAAACATCTTCCTCTACCACAGGCTCCCTCTTTTGTGATATTTGGCCTTGCATTAGGCCCCAAAGTAGTGGTGCTCACTAACCATGGACTGAACCCTCTGCACTTATGAGCCAGAATCAGCCTTTCCTCCTGAAAGCAGGTATCACAGCAATGGTAGGCTGACTAACATAACCAGCTGCTGTGCAGAACACCACATATGATAGCTCCATTAATTTTCACAGCAACCTATCAAGTCACTAGTACCAGCCTTGTTTCAGAGATGATGAAGAATTGCATAGCTGGCCTGAAGCTATATTGCTCCTGTGGATTGGAATTGG
This sequence comes from Octodon degus, assembly GCF_000260255.1. Classification (NCBI taxonomy): domain Eukaryota; kingdom Metazoa; phylum Chordata; class Mammalia; order Rodentia; family Octodontidae; genus Octodon; species Octodon degus. The sequence continues at coordinate 2,516,447 of NW_004524845.1, read as the reverse complement.
AATTCAGAGCATCTCGCTTTTAATTGTAATATAATGTCTTCACATCAGTATTCATGAGCTCATGTGCTACCAGTATGTGTCTCCTAAATAACTATCTGAATATTTGCTCATGTTCCTCAGGTTCAATTTTTACCTTCCTAGGGAAAACAGACACATTTTTTATCCAGTCACCCACTAGGGGGCACAAGAGTGCTAAATTGTTCAGTGCATTAGGATCACTGAGTTCAAATTTTAAATTATGATTATAGAATATTTATACTTTCATATGTGTGTGTATATCTGTGTAGTGTAAGAAATTGTATGTACAAAATTCTGAACAACCACATAATTCTTGCTCATGGTAAGAAAGATGCTGAATAGGAAACAGGTTTTTTTCCCCCCTAAATGTGAAAAATGAATGAGAAGTAATTTAACTTGGAAGTGTGACTGACATTTGAATGTGATATAGACTGGCGAAATAAGCCATGAACAAAGTCAGAAAGATTAAATCCTGTGTTGTTGTCCTCGCACATATGTGTCACTTTAGCATCAGTGTGACTTCGTTATGATCTCTTTGAAGGAATGGAGTCTGTAGGAGCTGGTAGGATTTACCTAAGATGGGTGTAAGCTTCAGAGGCATGTGTCAGTTAAAATTTTATATTTAATTATCATTTTTAATTCATTATTATTTCATGTCTTTCACTTAAATTTAAGGTCAGGTA
>NW_004524845.1:2507569-2514482 GCF_000260255.1 Octodon degus | reverse complement strand
GAACCGCGGTCCCTGATGCTTTGCCAAGCTTGTTCCAAGTAGGTGCCTTAGACCACTGAGCCATCTCTCCAGCCCATCATTTCCAATTAATAGTAGAGTTATGAAGTGCCTTATGGAAAAAAGCAGAAATGAACTCTGAAATAATGGCATAATTTTTACCTTTAAAGTACTGTGTATTTGAATCGAATTTTGAACCTGGTTGCTCTTTCGACTCCTATAAGCTTTTAGATTTAAAGGTGGTAGTTGGCGGGTTCTGAGATTGCCTCAGTGTAGTACGAATGGGAAGGAATAAACTCAAGAAGCACTTATGGGTTTGTGTCCTTATAAACAGTCACTGGAAATTGGGCCCACAGACCCTGACCAAGCTGGGAGTGAGTCTAGGACTTCAAGTGTAGGTGACTGTGGGAAAGAGAAGAGAGAAGCAGATACTTTTAGCTGAGGACAGAAACAAACTATAAAGTATACCTTGGAGATCGTGTTTGAGTCCTGTTAGCATGCCAGAGATGCAGAGAGGTTCCTCACATGGTATGTTTATGATCTCATTCCCTCCAGTACTACAGGAGGAGGCAGGTTCAGAGAAGCCTTGTGTTCTACTACAGGATGTGTAGCTGAGGGTGGTGCAGCTATTGCCACTCTGTTAATCTGGGAGTCCCTCACACAGCAGTCATCACAGCAAGACATTTAAATGGTGTTGGCCAAGTGTATACAGACAGAAGAGAAAAGACAGCCAAGAGTACACATTGGGGCAACTAAATAGAATTCACAAGGGATCATTAGAAGATATAGCCAGACAGGTAGGAGAGATACTAGAAAAAATACTGTATCTGAAAGAGGAAATAGACTCCTTAGCATTTGTATTTTGAAACATGATTTCACTGTGTAGTGCAGGCTTGCCTTGAACTCACTGTGTAGCCCAAGCTGCCTGGAACTTAGGGTGATCCTCCTACAGACCACACCAAGCTCATTCTTTTAGAAAATTATTGTTTCCTTAATACAAAATGGTTACATATATTTCTGGGATATCAATTGATGTTTTAATACACAAATATATTGTATAAAGTTCAAAATCAGGCAAACATGCCTGTCTTCTCAAACATTCATCACTCTTATGGACTGTTCTCATTGCCCCTTGAAGTGTCCAGTACCTTGTTGGACAGTCCTATGCTGACAGTTCCCACACCACAGGCTCTTCCTCCTGACTTATCTGAGATGGTTCCAGATGTGGCTGATTTCCTGCTTGTTGTTGCAAATTGGATGATAAATTTTTGCTTACTGGCCTATTCTTCCCACTCTGGAACTTGTTTGTACACATGGGGAGGGCATCTACTCTGTCTGATCAACCTGCTTCCAGGGGTTAAGTTCCAAGAGACATAGTTGGAGACTTTATTCCTGTTATCTGAAATGCTTGAACCACCTCTTGGTCTCACACTATTCCAATAAATGTCTGAAGTATGGCTTAAAGACCATGCAGTGTAAATTCTCAGTCAGGAGACTGCTTTTCCATGCTAGTATACAGAAATTTTGCCTGCCACCTGATGGAGAGAGTTTTTGGTTGCATGCTTGTAGGAATCCAAATCTCCCAGTCCTTCTTGGTGTGACTTTTACTTAGTTGTTTTGTGGCATCTGACTGAATTTGATATCTGTTCCTTAAGGATAGTGATTCTTGTGTCCTCTCATGTCCCCACCATTTTGCACAGAGTTAACTCAGCACGTGTCCCACAAATGCCAGTTAGTGCTGATTTAAATGTATTTCACAATTAAAATTTTAGAATTTTCTATAAAAATCTTTTCAGATGTTAAAGATTTAAAGTCTGAGTCCCTGCCATCTCCATCTCTGTGGTACTTCACTGGTCAGAAATGTTTGGTTATTGAAAAACCATGAGCCATGTCCCATCCTCAATTTACAACCAGCCTGCCAGGCCAAGACAGAGGGGTGCTGTGCTCTTGATTCCCCTGCTGCACCTCTGTGTTTAGGTGGGGCTGGTGGAGATGGGTGTGCACGCTGTGGCCAGTAGGCAGCCTTCTTCCCACTACTGCTGGATGAAGCAGCCAGTGTTCAGTGTGGCTCCAGAGGCTCTGGTCTGGGGACTGAAGGCATGAGCTGCAGGTAGCTTTGACGCAGGTTTTGCTCACTTTTGAGCTACACACACTTCGAGCCAACAGCACCAGTGAAAGGTGGCAGTGTGTGAATAGAAGCTGTGCCTTTGAGATGGAGCAGTACCTTCTCAATAACAGCACATTTATCCCAACTCTTTAGAAGTTTTAGATGGAGCGCACCCCGCCCCCCCAGGCCAAGCCCTTATTTGTCTTGGCCTGGGGAAATGAGGGCTGGGCCAGGAACCTGGGGACACAGAGCTCTTGATCCTGTTCATCCAGGCTTCTGCTTAGTGAATGGTGGCTCAGGGCTCCCTGCCACTTGCCACCTGTAACTGGCCAAGTTAAAAAAAAAAAAAGGCAAAAGAAATTGATGCAGAGATGTAGAATAGTACATTTTCTTTAAAAATATTACAAAATGTTTTATTTTTTATTTGCCTGTTTATGTTCCAAAATAGGTTGAAGGACAAAGTAGTTTTAGAAAACATCTAAATTCTACCATCATTGGTGGGCAGTGGTTGGGTTTGGATGGAGATGGATGCTCTTACAGTGGAGGTTGTGGGAAGGGTGTTCTGTTCTGTTGCCTTTTCTTTGGTCTTGAGCTAGGACTTTTGGTCAGGGGATTGCAATGTAAGATTCTGCTTGGTGGGAATGAGAAACAGACAAACTGACAGATATGAAGGAGCTGGTTCTCAGAGCATGGACTCACCCTGAGATGAGAAGTCCACTATTAGGCACTCTGTCTCAGCAGCTAGGGCCAGTGCTCTGATGACTACCTTAAGAACAAACAGCATTGAAAGAAAGCATATATATTGCCTTTCTGGTTTACATTTTTGAGAAAAGATTTACAACAGTACTTAAGCAGTTACACATGTTGGTCATGTTGTGAGGTTCATGGCTTCATCAGTTTCTAGCTGTTTTAGGCTTCTGTGCAGCTGTCATCTATTGAGAAAGCCATTGCAACCAGTGGAACTCAACCCTTTCCTCACTTGAACACAACCTGATTGTAAGTCTTATATGTTGGCTTATATGTGTTTAATAGTTTGTATTTCCTCAGCTACATTCGGTGAGGATGAGAAGGATTTTTCTTGTTCACTGCTTAATCCTTATGCTGAAAGGTGTATCTGACACATAGTTAAGTTCCTGATAGATACTAGTGGGATGTTTGTGTAAGTAAGGAATGGAGCAATAATGAAGTAGCACAGGAAAATCGTCAATCTAGAACATGTGAAACATTTATTAATGTTTTAATAAAACTTATAGTACAAACTGGATTTTATGTAGCAAATATTATGCAGGTAAATGAAAACATTACATTAATCTAAGTTCAGGGAATATGAAAAGATGTCATTGTATGGTTGAACAGAGGGACTGAGCAGAGATACCATGTTTATCTTTATAAAGAGGCTGAGTGTCAGCTTGAACATTTTACCATGGTCTGTAACAGTACATTTAACATTGCTTTGCCTGCTGCACACCTTTCTTTGAAAAGGGGTAGGTTTGTCAGCTTCATAGTCTCTATTAGTTGCTCATTTCCATTCTCAAAAATATATTAACATTTCTGATGCTGTGCACCAGAATTTTGCTTTTTTAATAAGTTAACTTTTCCAGAAAGACTTACTACTTGCAGTTTCCAATTTTTTGGCTTTGAGACTGAGACTGTGTTTTGTCCAAAGCTATTGTAGCGAAGGAGTTTTGTGTAGAAGTTAGCTGTGTATTTAGTTCATGTCTGTTGAATTTAGCTGCATATTCCAAAGGTATTTAACCTGTGTTATTATTGGAAATTTAGCTTCTTTCTTCCTGATATAAGGAAATGGTGTAAACAACTACTTCAGTGCCTTTTTTGACTTGAATTTTATGATTAATTCCTAGCAGGGAGGCATCCCAGTCAAAGGAGATGAACGTTTTATCTCTTGATGTATGAATAGGTAGTATCCTTAGGATTCCTGTGTCCTTATAACATAAATGAGGATATTTTTGCATTTGCATCGTACTAATTGTCACAATTTCTTTTCTCTTATACATCATAGCTAGACATAGTTTCCAAATTTGTTTTTTTTTAATTTTAAATGGATATTTTTAAGTCAAAGAAGATAATTAACTAGTCCACCTAAAGTATGAATTCTACTATGGGACATTTAGTAGGAGGAAAAATGATGGAGAAAATAATGAGATTCATGGTTCCCAGCAGCCACAGCAGAGGGAGAGGTGAGTAACAGGCAGAGCATGGAGGACATTTAGGGCAGTGAGGTAATTCTGTCCGATATTATTATTGGGGCTGAGATATTAATGTATTTATGCAAACTACTAGAATGTACAACACCATGCTATAAGCAAACCTTAAGGTAAACTATAGACTTTGTTTGTTTTTCTGTTTTCAAGAATTTTATTGAGAAACAAATAGCCGTGAGAGAGTTTCAAATCCGATTAGTAGGACAGTTTCAATAAGTAATACATTGCATATTGTTCTCTTAGTGGTTATTCATTGTACAGGATGCACACATAATATCCTGTCAACAAACACTATTAGAACAAATCTCTGTATTCATTGAATTAAGAGAATGCAACTGTATATGTAGCCTAACTATTTTGAATATACAGATACAAATAGTCATTCATTTGTATCCCTCTTTTTTGTTTAGTTTTGTCAGAGAAAGGTATTCCATTGTCATTTAAATATTAAGTGAGCATGAACTCAGCAAACTATTCTAATATAGTCAAGTAGTCCATGATAGTAGTGAGTTTACCATAAGACTGGCAATGTGAGAAGTTGTTGACTTGAATCTTACAGGTCAGCATATTAATATGACTTTACTTTTTCTACTTCATTTTTATACTTTTCTGCTGGATGATTAAGACCAAGATAAAGCAAGACCTATATAAAAAGAAATCTAGCTTTTGTATCTGATAAGGCCAGTCAAATCCTCAAAGGACTTATCCTGAAACCCTGCATTGCAGTTTGTAGATCCTTTCAGTGTCAGCCATGTGGATAAGTCATGGCCACCAGTTTGTTCTCTGAGATAACCTGAGAGAATGTTTTCTCTCCATGTGACTCTCCTGAGGCACATTCTACATCATGGATCACTTTCCTCTGTGACCCCATAATCTCTTTGATCAGAAAATTTGGGACACAACTGAGTTACATGATGTTATACTATAGGTTCTTCTGTGTCCTGAGTCTTCATTAACCTTGAAAGGCTAGTGTCAAAGTGTTGACTGTCCTTGAAGCCCTCCTTTTGCTCTAATTTTTGGTCTGCAAACTTAGGTTGTTAACCCTCCAGAAGTCAAGTGTATTTTATTACTCTACACCCTAGGCAGTTGAGCTTAATCTCACTGTCTGTGAATATTAATCATTTTAGGCATGACATGGAGCAAGTTTTTTTCAGCAAGTATTGCTATGTTAAACTTTAAGTCCCTACAAAATATGAAGAAAAAATTAAAAAAATAAAAATGTTTTAAAAATACGAATGAACAATTACATATTTTTACACAGAAGTTTAGAAATCTATCCATATATAGCATTCTAACAGGAAAGTCCCGCAACAGCCCTTTTCCTGTCTCTTGCCTTCATTCACCACCCTCTTCCTTTTTAAAGAAACGTCTACCTGAGAGAGAGCATGGCAGCAAGCAATGTATCATGACAAGAAGCATGTATTCAGAAGACCACAAGAGCAGGCATTCCAAGTATGACCCTACTATTACAAATTGCTTCTTCAGTGCAGTTGCTTAGTTCACAGGTATCAGCATATATAGTTAGTCAGGGTGAGAATCCTATCAATTAACTATTAGTTTCGAAAAACTTTTGAAGATTCTCAGGATCATTGCCTTGCCCATCTTGTACATACAAATTTATGGCTTTGCCCTGTCATGTTTCCTAGCTTTTTTCCTTGCTCTCTCTTCATTGTCTAATCCTCAAGTTCTCACTTTCCTTTTAATTGTGCTACACCTTTCTATTTGTATTTCTTCTTTTGAATTCTTATACTAGGAAGACTATATTATATTTATACATATGGGTATGGTTTAGTTCAATTATGAGTATATCTTCAAGTGGCATCCACCTACATATGAAGGCTTCAAGTTTATTATTCTTTATAGCTGAATAATATCCCATTGTATAAAAATAGCACATTTTTTTCATCCTTTCCTCAGATGACGGACATCTTGGTTGTTTCCAAGATTTGTTTCTCACAAATTGTGCTGCTATAAACTTAGGTATGCACATATCATGATGATATGCTATTTTCAGATCCTCCAAGAAAATTTGCAGTAGAGGGATGGCTGCTTTAAATAGGATTTCCACTCGTAGTTTTTAAAGGAGTCTCGACACTGATTTGCATAATGGTATCACCAGTCTACATTTCCAACTGCAGTGGAGAAGGGTTCATTTTCCCCCACAGCCTCTCCAACATTTCTTGTTGGTTGATTTCTTTAGATAGCCATTCTTTCTGGAGTGAGATGATATCTCAGTGTTGTTTTAATTTGCATTTCATGAATGACTAGTGATGTGGAGGACTTTTTCCTATATTTATTCACTTCTTTAATTTCATCCTCTGAGAATTGTGTGTTCATCTCAGAGGCCCATTTCTGGATTGGATATTTAAATTTTTGGGCCCTTATGTGTTTCAGTTCTTTTTAAATTCTAGACAGCAGCACTTTGTCTGAGTGCTTATTAGTAAAGATTTTTTCAGAATTTGTGGATTGTCTTTTCACTTTTTTTTTGCCATAATTTTATTGATAAACAAATAGCAATGAGACAGTTTAAAATCAAATCGGTAGGACATTTTTAATAATTAACACACTGCATACATTCTTCTTAGTG
>NW_004524845.1:2506060-2506615 GCF_000260255.1 Octodon degus | reverse complement strand
GATGAACTTTAAGTCCCTACAGACTATGATAAAAAATATTTAAAAATTAAAATATATTTTAAAAATAGGCATAAGGAATTATATATTTCTCATGTTTGCACAAAAGTCCAAAAAATTCACCATATACAACGTTGAAGCAGGATACTCCCACAATATTTCTTTTCCTGTCTCTTGCTTTCATTCACCACCCCCTTCTTTCTGAACAAACATCTACCTGAGAGACATAATAGCAGCAAATGGCATGTCATGACAAGCAGCCCATATTCAGTAGACCAGAATGATAGACACTCCAAGAAGGAAACTACTATTACAAATTACCATCTGCAGTGCTGTAGCTTAGTTCACAGATATCAGTATATATAGTTAGTCAGGGTGAGAATCTTTCCAAATAAATGCTAGATTGAAAAATCTTCTGAAGATTCTCAGGATCATTGCCTTGCTCATCTTCTACAGATAATTGCATGGCTTGACATTGTCATGTTTCCTAGCTCTTCTCCTTTCCCTCTCCTGGTTAGTTAAGTCCTTGAGATCCTGCTTTCCTTTTACTTGTATTAT
>NW_004524845.1:2486449-2505960 GCF_000260255.1 Octodon degus | reverse complement strand
GCCAGAAGCTCTCCCACACACACAGGACGTGGGCTAGTACTGGTTCTGGGGGTTCCCTGAATGCGGCAGAAATTCCTACTCGGCTGCAGGGTGGGGGATGTGCTGTGGAGTCGTGGTGGGCTTCCCACGGGCGTGGAAGTCAGTCTCACCCACGCTGCTCCTGGGCTGGGGCGCGTAGTTGCTCCCACTGGCGCAGGGTAGCCGGAGTCTCTCCCACACACTCACTGGACCTGGGCTAGGACTGGGTTCACTTTGTTGATAATTCCTTTTGATGTACAAAAACTTCTCATTAACAGGAGGTCCCAGTTGTTAATTCTTTCAGGTGTTATCCATGTGATTGCATTTTTGTTCATGACCTCTTTGCCTACCCCTGTGTCTTCCTCCTACTTTCTCTTTAAGGAGGTTAGTGTTTCTGTTTTAATGTTTTGATCTTTAATCCATTTTGACTTTAGCTTAGGGCATGGTGATAGACTTGGGTGAAGTTTTAGTTTTTGGAATTTAGAGAGCCAGTTTTTCCAGCATCATTTGTGAAAGAGGCTATCTTTTTTTCCAGTGAGCATGTTTGACTCCTTTTTCAAAGTTGAGATGACTGAGTGTTTGTTTGTAGAGTCTTCTGCCTCTTCTAATCTATTCCACTGATCCTCAGGTCTACTTTGTGGCCAGTGCCATGCTGATTTTATCACAGTAGCCTTGTAGTATAATTTCAAGGCAGGAATTGTAATGCCTCCTGCCTTGTCTTTGTTGCCCAGGTTTGCCTTTGCTATTCTAGGTGTTTTCTAGCTCCAAATAAATTTTCGGAATGATTTCTCTAAGTCTGTGAGGTATGTTGGTAGTAATTTGATAGGGATTGCCTTAAATCAGTACACCAATTTTGGGAATATGGCCATCTTCACAATGTTGGTTCTTCTTTTCCAGGAGCAGGGAATATCTTTCCATTTTCTGAAATCCTCTGTGATCTTTTTTTTTTTTTCAGAGTAGTGTCATTTTCCTTGAAAAGATCTTTGACTTCTTTAGTTAGATTAATTCCAAAATGTTTCATTTTCCTCGGTGCCTTTGTAAAAGTTATTGTTTCTCTAATTTCCCTCTCAGTGTGTCTGTTATCTGTGTAGAGGAATGCTATTGACTTTTGAGTATTGATTTTGTATCCTGGTATGCTACTGAATGTGTGTATCAATTCTGGTAGCTTCTTTGTGAAGTTTTTTGTGTCTTTCAAGTAAAGCACTATGTCATCTGCAAATAGTGATAGTTTAACTTGTCTTTTGCCTATTCTCATTCCTTTTATTTTCTCTCTTTTTTTATTATTTGTCTCTCTTGTCTAATGGCTCTAGCTAATGATTCCAGAAGTATATTGAATAAGAATAGTGATAGAGGACTTCCATGTCTTGTAGCAGATTTGAGATTAAAAGGTTTCAGTTTTTCCACATTTAGAATGATGTTAGCTGTTGGGTTGTCATAGAAGGCTTTTATCAGATTGAAGTAGAGACCTTCTATTCCAATTTTCTGTAGGACTTTTAACATGAATGAGTGTTGGACTTTGTCAAAAGCCTTTTCTGCATCAATTGAGATGATCATGTGGTTTTTAGATTGGGCTCTACTGATAGAGTGTATTACATTATAGATTTTCGAATATTGTACCATCCTTTCATCACTGGGATGAATCCTACCTGGTCATGTTGCATCATATTTTTGATTTTTTGCTATATTCTATTTGCTAGGATTTTATTGAGGATTTTTGCCTCTATGTGCATGATGGAGATCAGCCTGTAGTTCTCCTTTTTTACGTGTATCTTTCTTCGATTTTGTTATCAGTATAATACTTACCTTCAGAAATGGTTTTGGTAGGATTGCTTCCTTTTCAATTTAATTGAAGATTTTGATTAGTATAGGGATTATATTTCCCAAAATTTTTCTGTAGATTTTAGCTGTAAATACATTAGGAACTGGCCTTTGTGGGTAATTTTTTAAATTTTATTTCATATTTCATTGACTGTTATTGGGTTATTGAGAGTTGTTATGTCTTCTTGATTGAGTTTTGGTAGTTTGTATCTTTCTAGGAATCTGTCCATTTTGTCTATGTGTTCTATTGTGTGAGAGTAAAGATTCTTAAAGTAGTTTTTGATAATCTCCTGAATTTCCACTGGGTCTGTGGTGATTACACCCTTTTCTTTCTTTATTGCTTGTATTTGAATTTTTTCTTTCCTCTTTTTGATGAGGTTTCCTAGGGGTTTATCGATGTTTTTTAATCTTTGAAAAAAAATCAGCTTTTTGATTCGTTAATTCTTTGAATTATTTTCTTCGTTTTAATTGAATTAATTTCTGCTGTAATCTTTATGATTTATTCCCATGTTTGGGCTTTGGGTTTGGTTTGCTTTTCCTTTTCTAGATGTTGGAGGTGCAACATTATGCTGTTTATTTGTTCCTGTTGTGTTTTCTAATGTGTGAATTCATAGTTGTAAATTTTCCCTATGGACCTCGGAGGGGTGGAGGGGTCCCTAGGGCATGGCATGGGTCTCACTAATGGGGCATGCATGGGTTTTGTCTGGAGAGCTCCAAATTTGGATATAAGTGTGTTTTTTGTTTGTTTGTTCTGTTTTTTTGCAATGTATTATTTATTTATTTTTCTTTTTCAATTAATTTTATTGAGAAAAAAATTACAGTGTGACAGCTTCAAAGCAGGTTGGTAGGAGAGTTACAACAATTAATACATTGCATATTGTTGTCTTTGTAGTAGTCATTCATAGCACAAGATGCAGACATGATACCCTTTCCAAACACTCTTCGTACAAATTTTTCTTCTTATTCACTTTTTAGTTAAGGGAATGTGGCTATATATCTATCCTAACTATTTTGTATGCACAGGTACAATATTGTCCTTCAGTTATATTACCTTTTTTTTTGTTCAGTTTTGACAGAGATGGGTATTCCATTGCCATTTAAATATTGTAAGTGCATGAATTCTGCCAAATATTCCAGTATAGTCCAGTATTCCACAACAGTAGTGGGTTATACACGGGACTGGCAATGTCCAAATCTGATGACTTGAGCCTTCCTCAGTTTGGCATATTAACAAGGCTTCATTTTTCATACCTCGTTTCTACATTTTTTTCCTGGATGGTTAAGACCCACATAAAGGAAGACCTATATAACAAAAAATGTAGGTTTTGTATCTGACATGATCAGTCAAATCCCGTCAGGATTTATCCCGAAACCCTGTACCGCACTTTGTAGATCCTTTATCAGTGTTAGCCATATAGATTAGTCAGGGCCATTGCTTGACCAATTTGCTGTCTGAGAAAGCCTGAGAGAATGTTTTCTTTCCATGTGACTCCCTTTAGTCACACACTACATCATCGATCACTTTCCTCTATGGTCCCATAATCTTCTTAATCAGAAAATTTGGGGCACAACTGAGTTAAATGATGTTACAGTACAGGTTCTCCTATGTCCTGAGTATTCACTGACCTTGAAAGGCTAGGACCAATATGTTCGCTGTCCTTGCAGCTCTTCTTTTTCTCTAATTTTTGTTTGCAAACATAGGTTGTTAACCCTCCAGAAGTGAAGCTTATTATTACCTACAACGTTTGCAGGTAGGTTTAACCTCACTATCTGTGTGAATATCAAATATCTTACGCATAAGATGGAACATCTTTAAAAAAAAGAAAAATATTTACTTGAGATACAGTCTGGCCATAATTGGTACGTCATGACAAACAGCACGTATTTAGAAGACCAAAATGACAGGCATTCCAAGCATGACCCTGCTATTACACATTGCTGTCTTCAGTGTAGTCACTCAGTTCACATGTATCAGCATATATAGTTAGTCAGGGTGAGAATCCCACCCAGTCACTGCTAGATTCAACAACCTGATGATAGTTCTCAGGATTATTGCCTTACCCATCTTGTACGTATGAATGTATGGCTTTGACCCTGTCATGTTTCTTAGCTTTTCTCCTTGCCCTCTTCTTGTTGTTTAACCCTCAAGTTCTTGCTTTCCTTTTAATTGTGCTATATCTTTCTATTTGTATTTCTTCTTTTGAGTTCCTATATTAGGAAGATTATACGCTATTTACAGATGTGGCTCTGGTTTATTTCACTTGTGAGTATATTTTCAAGCGGCATCTACTTAAATATAAAGGCTTCAAGTTTGTCATTCTTTATAGCTGAATAATACTCCATTGTATAAAAATACCACATCTTCATCCATTCTTTAGGTGACAGGCATTTTGGTTGTTTCCAGGATTTGGATATTACAAATTGTGCTGCTATAAGCATAGGTACACATATATCACTATGATTTGACATTTTCAGTTCCTCTGGAAAAATCTCCAGTAGAGGGATGGCTGGTTTGAGTGGAATTTCCAGTCCTATTAATATGTATGTTGCTCTGGTTTTTGCTTTCAAATTTGGACATGGTGTCTTCACTTTTTTCTTGTGGTCATTGTCCCCATTTTAGTAGCTTTTATTAATACTTTTTTTGTTATATATTGTGCATCTCATCAGTTTTTAAAGGAATTTAGAGGTTACTAAACTTGGATACGCCTTAATTTTTTTTTTTTTCTTTTGATGGAACCGGGGATTGAATTCAGACCCTTGTGCTTGCCAGGCAAATGCTTATTCTAATGAGCCATCTGCCTTATCCCTCTCCTTAATTTTTGTTGGTAGCTTTATTATTAATTTTCTGTATTCTTATTTGTGATGTCTCTATAAATGATAATCTGTGGCCCAATTTTTTTTCTCTTCCTCTCTTTCAATTTTCAGCATGGTTTTGAAATTTTTTCATGCTATTAAAACACATGCTCATGTGACAGTAAATGATTATTGTCCCTTCATCAGCTCTGTTACTCTACAGAGAAACTTTTAAAATTGACGTTCAGCAGCTTCACTAAATAAAATAAAACTGTGATTAACATTATCAAATCTTTAGTTAAACACTAGATAATAGCTGCTAAGAAAGTGATACTACTATATTTAACTTTTAGTTTCCTGTTTTTGTTTTTAAATTTTAAATACCGAGATCCTTCCAACTTCTTAACCATAAGACCTGTCAGTGTTTTTGTGTTATTTGTATAGTATATATTAATAGTAATACTATAACTTGAGATTGTTATATATGCAAGATACTGGATTTCTTACACATTTTGTCATTTAATCTTATTATTCCCTTTGCATAGAAGTTGAAACTGAAAGTTTTAGAAAGTAAGAAACACTAACTCTAAAAATGGCTGACAATGTTTATTTTTTGGATCTACCAAGTTGTAAACCTATCACTCTTATTGTGTTTTGAAGTCATATATATATATATATATATTCCAGAACTGGGGTTTGAACTCAGGCCCTTACACTTGCCAGGGACACGCTTATTCCACCAAGCCATCTCCCTGGCCCCTGTACATTGATTTTAATAACATACACTTATTGCAAAGAATTTTTTTTAAGAAAATATTTTGCTTTCTGATTGTGTGAATTTATATGATCATTTTTTGAGTTAAAATATTAATAATTTGATTTTTAATTCTTATCCAGCATGTGTTTGATGACCAGGTTTTGGTGGATCTTCGCAAAGCCACAGCCCTGGTCTTTGCACAGAGAAGTCAGAGGCTCACTGTGTGTGCCACACTGGCTTCACTTTCTCCCAAGCTCAGGCTTCTCCTCTAGAGGCCCCTCATTCTTGTTAGAGCACCAGGCCGTGGAAGAATAAACTGGTGTTGGTTCTTTTAGCAAACATCTAATACATTCACTGTGTAGTAGTAGTAGTAGTTTTTGTATTTAAGGTTTATTTAATGTCAAATATTTCTGAGAAGTTAAAAAAAAGTGTTCTTGTTGTACATAGTTATGTTTCATTAGTGTTTTTCATTACTATTTCCTATGTTTGCCAGTTTCTGGAAATCGATGCTCCATGGCTCATTTGTGGCTGGCAGTTACTAATAGAATATTTAGGTGTTCATTTAAGCCGCTTATGACATTCAGTTCCATTTGTATTGAAGATGGGATAATGTGCATTGATAGAAACTCTATCTGAGGTGTTCAGTCACAACCATGGTCGGCACTTGCTTGGAAAGTTTTTAACCTAAGGACTATGAAGAGTGCTTTGGTGGATCTTAGAAAAGTCTAGGATATTATGTGACAAGTTATGTGTAAGACTTTTTTTTGTTTTAAGTTTGCCATTCACTTATTCACTTAATAAATTGTGGCCATTCTTGTTCCAGTATACGCGTGAGTCAGATTACTTTACAAAGTACAAAGAAAGAGGCTTATTATGCACATGATAATTCTTAGTGTCCTTGTCCTTGACGACATAGCGGATCATGTGGCAAAAAACTGCATGTGTGTGTCTGGTCTTACAAAGATATTAGGATCCAGTCTTGGGGACTCTATTCTCCTCATCTAATCTATTTCCACAGGCTCCACAGCTAGAATTCTTAGCTGGATTATAGTTCTATGTTTTAAGGACTGACAGTGCCAATTGAATTTTATACATAACACCCTTGGTGAGTCAGAACAACTGTTACTCACTTCACCTCATTCAAACACCCATGTTATAGTTTGTGTCTAGGTGGTCCCAAAACCTCATGCAGCCATGGGGTCGGGCTTTTAGAGTTAGTGACTGAGTCATGATCCAACACTAGGGTTATTGGTGTGAGTGCTACACCCAGCCTTAGAGAGGTAGCCTATGTACAGTATAAGGGAAGGAAAGAGTCTTCTCTCACACTTCTCCCTTTTTGCTCTTGCTGTCTTCTATGGTCATGAACTGTTATTGCTCTCTCATGCCACTCTGTTTTGCAGCCAACTGATTACAGACTGAACTATCTACAAACCATGAGCTAAGTAAACCTTTTCTTTCCTCATTTTGGATGTGTGATATTTTGTCCCAGCAATGAAAGACAAGTAACTAAGATACTCATCATGAAACTAGACCCAAAAGAAGTTTTAAAACATCCTTATTTTCAAAACTTTATCACTTGTATTTATTTTATCACTTTCACTGAAAGATCTTTTAGATGCCTCTTTGGACCATATTTTCTGTTTTCATTCATCTGTCATTTTCTGTTTTCCTTTATGCATGGAATTTCTGCCATCTCCTTTGTATCTAGGCAAGGAAGGAGGGGAAAGACATTTTGATGTTGTTGTTAATTGTGTTGAATTTACATAGGTTAGCTAAATTTTAATAAAGTTTAATTTTAACGCTCTAGTTATATAAATATAAAGTCACGCTTTAGAGACAGTAAACTTTGAAAAAATTAGGTCTTGGAGGTGATTAGCTGTCCTGAACCAGCGGGTCAGTCAACGAAGGTCATCTGGGAGAGGAGCAGAGAATTGAGGAGGGGAGAAAGGACAGGAGATGCGAGAAATGGAGACAAGACAGGATTCTGATCAAGTCTCATTTATTCAGGGGAGGTGCTGGGTATATAAAGGGAGTGTAGGAATGAGGAAGTCTCAGCTCTTGGGGGTCAGCAGGTATCTAGGCAACAGGGGAAGGTGCCACCCCTGGAGCATAGCACGTGATTCATGGGGAATGGGCAAGGTGGGAAGGACCATAAACTTAACAGCGGAATAGAAACTTAAGAAAACGGCTGACACTATTATAAAATGGATACCACTTAATGGCTTCCCACAATTAGCTGGTGTGAATGTTTGAAAAGAATTCATATGTAATCTGTGTAGTAGACTTTAATATAGCTCTGAACACAGCCCTCAAATTCTGTTCCAATTGGAGAGTAGGAAAATGGGATTTTTTGCTTATTTTTGAATTATTTGTTTTTCTCATTACTTGGCAGCCTTCTGCACCCCTAGACATTGGCTATAGAGTGAAAAGCCTGCCTTTGAGTTGATGCTAGTACACTTGGGGCACTTCTATGGACAGGCAGTGTCCCCCTTGCTGTCTGACCCAACACCCTTAGAGACAAGGTGTAGCCCCTACCTTCCTCCTGATTGCCCAGAGATTAGGACTTAGTGAATCAGAAAGCAAGAGACTATAAAAGGCTGTAATAGGTGCTGAATGTTTTAAGCATGAAAGTTGATTGTGAGTCAGTCTCATGATTCTAGAAGATAGGGCTATATAGGAAATGCTGGGGTGTGGAGAAAACCCTGCCCTGCCTCACTGTGCCCCTTTACAACTGAAAGTTAACAGGGAACTTGCTGGAAAAGTTCTTAGTGTAGTAAATACTTGGTAAAGATTCGTTTAATGTAATGATAGGCATATTTTGTGTCTCTTGGTTTTAATGACTTACACAGGAACTGCAGTGTTCCACTCAAAGCAAAAAACTACTTCTGTGTAAAACAAAACATCCGTAGGAACTAATTTAGCCAGCCATGAAGTATCTCCTTTGAAGAGCTTGGATTTCTCTCTGCCTAACTTCTTGTCACTAAATATTGCAAGCCTATTAATGATACAGCTAAGTAAGTGAAATGGCACATGCTGTAATTATAGCCATTTAGGAGGTTGAGTCAGGAGGATCATAAGTTGAACCCATCTAGGGCAACTTAGTGAAATTCTGTCTCGAAAGAAAAGAAAAGGAGAAAAAAGCAACAGTTGGGAAGTAGTAAGTGTAGGACACTTGCCTCATGTCTGAGGTAACCCTACACTTAATTCCCATACATACATACCTATGTACATACACACACAGATTTGTTCCTTTTAGTTAATGTAAATTAGAATATTATTGCTATTTGTTTTTTATTAGTTTTTCAACCCATAAATATAAAGGGGTTTATGTTTAACTTTTTTGATATTCTGCCAGTGCTTTGTAAAAGTGATGGATAGTAAAAACCCTGGGTATGGTAAAATTCTCTTACTAAGGTAGGACATTTCGTGTTGCTAGTAAAGATTCACTTTGTTGACTTTCGTTTTTCATCATGTAACACAAATCTTACTCCATGAAATGTCTATCTTTTGTTTTTCCTCAGTTCTCTTGCATGTTCAGGCGGGGCACTACTTACTGTTTATGTCTTTGACCTCCTGGTATTATTATTATTTAAAAAATTCCTTTTATTTGTTTGGTATAGGGTCTTGCTCCACAGCTTGGGCTTATAGTGATCATTTTGTCTCAGCCTCCCCAGTGCTGGAATTACAGGTGTGTGCCACCATGCCCAGTTTTGGTGGCCAGCCAGGCATGCCCAGGGTTCTAGGGCTGGTGTGGCATCTAGTACCAGGGATCAAATCCAGGTCCTTGCACTTGCCAGACAGGTGCTTAGACTGCTGAGCTATCTCCCCAGTCTTGAGTTTCTGTTGCTGTGTGATTCCCTAAATAAATTAAAAAAAAATTAAAGATATCTGTTTAAAATCTCTAATAATATTATATTAACATATTAATAAAATGGGTGGCTCATATTTCCTTTAATATGCATAATTTTTATGAAAAATATTATTAGAAACATTTGGTCTTTGGCTTTGGTTTTATTACTTAGAAATTTTGAAGAATTTTAGATCCAGTTAATATAACAAACTCTTTTTTTCCTCCTAGTGAATTGTATTTCTGTGTCTGTTGTTAGAAATTTCTGGGTGTGAAATAGTTTTTCCACAAGTACTTCCATACCTATCTTTTGAAATTAGGATTCTTTTTTGTGTTTGTTTGCCAATCTGTTGTATTCATGATTTGCTACCATTTGGGAATCTGCTAGAAGGAATGACCTCAGACATTATAGAGAAATCTGTCGTTCTTTTCTCAGTTACCACCCCCCTCCCCGTGCACATACACACATCTGTTCTGAGTAGCTCAGACCCAGTCTGACCCTGTCTGACCAGGCAGTATGTAGATGCTCATTGACCTTCACAAGTCTGTATTTCCAGCTAGAATTGGGTTGGACTTGACCCTTTCCAGTCACAGCACTGGCTAGCTTTCCTGGCTAGTACTGGGCTTTGGCATTTGTAAAGATGTGTGAGCGATTTTATGAAAGGGTGTGTTGTCCTTTTACTTGTCTGTAGTCTGTCTCTCCAGTGAAAATGAGAGGAATTGGTATGATGCTTAGGATTTTCTTTTGGAACATTTTATTTGATGATCGATACTTTATCTTCTTTCTTTCCCCTTTCCTTCTTTTTTCCCTTCTATCCATTCTCTCTCCCTTCTATTTTCTTCCCCCTCCTGTCTGATTCTTCTGCCTGTTCCTTTTTCAAGTAGTCATGACGGGAGATGCTCACATGCTCTGCTGTGCGTCTCCTTGTAGCCTTGGTAACCCTGCAGGTGAGAGAGTCAGCTGGGATTGCACAGAGCATATGGCCAGACTAAACCTATAATTCTGGTGTTCAGACACTCCATGAAGTCTACATGTGTGCACTCGGGACATTTGCCACAGATTATACTTTCTTTGAACATGCTGTTGGAGCAGGCCTCCTATATATTTGTGGTATCGGCACAAATAAAATTCAAAGAAAATACTCCCCAAGACAAGACAGTTGTCACCCTTACCTAGGTGTGGTAAAATACCAGCTGGTATAAGAGCAAATAATTAAGTGGTCATTTAATGAATTGTTCCAGGCTTCCTAAAAACAAACTGCCCAGCATTTTGTGTCTATTTTCAGGCCCTGTATCATTATGGTCACTAAAGATGACAGTTCAGTGCCTCCAGAGTACAAGTGGTTCCAAGCAGTGGTCATGTGATAAAGATGTAGTGTGAGCTGGCCCAGCTCTTTTCCACAACAACGTACCATAAAATTAGAGACATATGGAGCTGGGGAGATGGCTCAGTAGAATAAGTGCTTCCCTGGCAAGCACAAGGGTCTGAGTTCAATCCCCAGTTCTGCCAAAAATAAATAAATAAATAAATTAGAGACATGTGTAAAGTTATAGGCACAAAACATTGTTGATGTCATGTTTCAGGGAAATGTTCTGAGAGCTTGAGAAGGAATTCCACACATTGTTCTATGTGGCATGACTGTGTTGCAAAGATGGCAGATGCGGTTTCTAGGATAAGATTGTACACTCACAAATACATAAGGAAACTAGGGTTGGAAGGGGTCTATGTGGTGAAAAGATGTAAAATATGGTGATGTAAAAGGTCTGAAGAGGGCTTCTGTATTCCAGATGTGTTGTGATATTGCTGGGAGTAAGGAGGGGATGGAGGTATAGACTGGACTGGGACATGTCTTGGAGCAAGACTGGTGGGACGTCTGTTGAGTGCAGTGCTTGGAGTGAGTCAAAGACAGGAACAATAACCACTAGATTTTAGATGTGAGGAGCACTGTTCTTGAGCATGTGCCAGAACATGGAGGGCAGTGGGTTTACACAGCAAGCTCATGACTCCTTTGTTCATAGAGAGTTTGAAGTGCCCTTAAGCATTCCTGGGAGATGTTGGGAAGATGGGTAAGGGTGTGGCAAAAGATACAGATCTGGGTGATGGAAACAATCGGAAAATGCTCTCTAAAACCATGGGATTTGGAGGTACCATAATGAAGGTGTGAATTCTCAGAAAAGCAGAGGTCCACCTACCCCTACTTTTTATATTTGAGGTATAGAGAAAGATTTAGCATATGGGACAAAGAGTTATTAGTAAGATGAAGAGAAAAGTGAGGAGAATATTACTTTCCAGAAACCATGGACAGATAGTACTTAAAGAATGAGAAAAAGTGTTTCTAGATTTTATGAGGTTTGAACCTTTAATCAACCTGGAATCCTTCTAAAGAAAACTAATGCAGAATTATCAATACTAAATTAGGTACTAGTATTCATCTTTGGAATGATGAACCATAAAAAATTATTACCTTATGAAGCTAAAAATTCCCATGAATATCACGCAGCTCATGTATTAGTTACTTTTTCATTGCTGAAACAAAGCACCCCAAGACTCACAAGTTAGAGGAGGGTTCCTTTCCCTTCACAGTTTGCAGAGGCTTCAGTGCATAGTTGGCTGCCTCCAAGACAGTAGCCTGGCAGAGGGGAATCACAGAGGAGAAACAGTCCATTGCAGAGCAAGCATGAGGTGGCAGAAGCCAGCAGCCAGTCTACCTTTTCCTTTTGTCCCATCCCGATTGCCAGTCTATTGGGTGGTACCACCTAGAACTATGGTAAACCAGTCAGTGGACTAGTTTACAACTGCACACATGCCCTTGATCCAACCTGCTGTTAAAGGCTACCAGTTGTGAGGTTATGGAGACATCTAGATACAATCTATAACAATTTGGGTAAAGAGAACTTTGGTAAACAAATAACTTTAGGAGCTTCTACAATACTTTTTCCCTGTCCTGATTTGGAGTAGGTACTTACTCTTGGGTTGCTTCTTAATATTACAATGGTTGTGTAGTATTTTCTGCAGAAATATTAGAAAGTTGAGTATTTAGCATATGTAGTTAAATTTTGTGTTACTATTGATGCTTTTGGGAAAGTTTCTTTTGGTACGATATTCTGTTACTGATAATGTCATATACCTGTTTACAATTGTTGCCAGTTGTAGAAATTTATATTCAGTTTCTTTTGTACATGACCTTTATAGTTGAGGACATTTCAAATTTTCTTGAACACTTTCGAAATAATGTTTGAGTTGATGTTACTCATAAACCAGTCTGTAACTGATATTTTTGTGTTATGACCCTGAAAAGCATTTCCATAGTGGGGACAACTACTATAAGAAAAAGTTGCTGTGAGTCGCAGAAACATATCCTACTTAAAGTTATTATATATCTCCAAAGTGCTGATCAGTGCTCCCAACATAAAGGGCAGATATGTTATAGGGGAAATCAGTATGAAAAAACAGTGGACGTAAGCAACCAGTGTTAAAATATCTTATTTTTGTAGACTTAGAATACATCATTGCATAGAAATATTGGGGTGCCTTCCATTGGGCCTTAGAAGTGACCTATGCAAATTTGGGGTACTGAACCTTAATAACTTTCTTTAGCTTCCTCTGGTAGGAGAGAGCATTCATCCTTTGTTCAATTTGACTTTCTATGTTTTTAGTTACATGTGGTTAAATTCCATGGTATTATTGAATGAAAACATTCTAGAAATAAATGTTTTATTTTAATAAATTGTAAAGTTTGCACTGTGGCAATATTTTTGTTTTTAACCTCTTACTGTGCTCATTTTATGAATTAAACTTTATCTGAGGTTTATGAATTATGGAAAACAATGGTATGTTTAAATGAAGTTTATTACAGTAAGACACATTGCGATCAATTCCCTGCAAAACATTTGTCCTCATGTCCCATATACTTAAAAGTTCTTTTTGTGAGAGTCTAGTTGTTTTGTTATGCCTGCCTTGATGTCCTGAATTGGTTCACAGCCGTTAGTTTTCATGGTCATTTTAGCTTTAAGGAAGAGCCAGAAATCTGCTGGTGCCAGATCTGGTGACTAAGGTGGACGAGAACACACCCATATGAGTTTATTTTTCTGTTGGATGGCACATGGTGGTTATGTTGTATTTTGATCACACCCGCTAAAGATGAAGGAGGACTTCTAGATGTGTGGTATGAGGCTGCTTGAGGGCCTGTTTTTGAGAGGGATTAATGCTGACTGTATTCCTTGATAAACCCGTGTGTGTGTGTGTGTGTGTGTGTGTGTGTGTGTGTGTACATATAAAAAAGAAATATGCATGTAATTTGGTGCTCTCTACAGTTCCAGACAGTCACTAGGATAAGGGGGAGCGAGAGTTCATACAGAAGTCTTGAAAGGTCAACTGAGGTAGACGAAATAAACAAGAGAGCTCTCTCCTGGATGGGTAGTAAAAATTATTTAGTATAAGCGGCCTTTGACAGGGTTCTGTGTGGTTAATACTGTGATACAGGCAATGGCCATTGCCTGGCAAAAGGCCTAGGTGATAGATAAATGGTTTCAGATGTGCACTACTGACTGTCTCCGAGTTTTCATTCACAAGTAAAATAAAAGGAAGTGCAAACTGTCTGCTGCTTGCTGCACTCGAGCCACTGGCTTTACATTGGGAGCCAGTTATGCTTCTTTTTTTTTATAATGTGCTGCAAAATGTGTCGATGAAGAAGATAGGTTAGGGTAGGTTAGACTCATGGTTAGGATGAAGTTTGTGTCTCTCATAGACTTTTGCCAATTAAATTTAAGTTCTCTTGTGCTGCTGAGATTTTAATGTCTTTCTAGTTTTTGAGTACAAGAAAAATCTAAGTTTTCATACCTATATTTTGTTAAATTTATTTTCAAATTTAGGAAAATCAAATTATTTTGGGCTGAGGTCATGATTTGTTTAAATAATCATCAATTGTGACCATGTCAAAGGAGGTCAGGATGGAGATTGATTTTCTGAATTCCAGTTAACTGCAAGCCAAATCATTAAGTTTATATTCAAATATACCAAAATTAAAACCAGATTATTCTCCCTATGCCCCATTTGAAATCCTGTCTGGGAGACCAGGGCGGGAGTTGGCCAAATGGCATTGGAAACAGCTTTTTCGTAAATCAAAAGAAATTTGAGGATATGCTTGCTGTGTGTGTGTGGTGTGTGTGTGTGTGTGTGTGTGTGTGTGTGTGTGAGAAAATGTTAATAGGTAATACGTACAACTGCTGCAGTTAGATTGAAAACATTAGGAGAGACATCACTGGCATATGGGGATGTAAGGTAACAACATCCAAGAGTCCTTGAGTCAAGTTGAACAGCCACATCAATCAATGGTTGTTTCTTCTGCTGAATTTACTCTCAATGACATGATGATCAATCCAACTTGCTAAGAATCAGAGCCAGGGCACCCTGGTTGCTAGGTAAGAGCTTTACCACAGATGTACATCTCTAGCCCCTTAAAGTAAGTTTTTTTCTGAGTCCTGGTCTTCTTACTAAGTTGCCTAGGCTGGTTTTGAACTTGAGATTGTCCTGCCTCCGCCTCCTGAGTATTTGGGAATTCACTGTATCTGGTTTCCTTTTCTTTTAAATTTGTTCTTCTATTAATTCAAGTTCAAAGCATGCTTTCTGGTTCATGCTCATTCCCTGATATTGTTTAATTCATGTGCAACTTTTGCTAATTGTTGATGCTTCTATATTGTTTCTAATGTTTTCTCTATGGAATGACTATTTAACTGAAAATTTTAATTATTCATAAACATAAAAGCACATAGCACATTTGATATAGAAATCAGTCTTCTACAATTTTACACTGAGTTTATAAACCAGCATTTTTCTGCAGTGGGTTTAACATCAAAGTGTTTGCTTGGACCTTAGATTCTTTTTATTGAAGCTTCCTCCCCAGTTTTTGAACTTGTTCAGAGAATCTGTTTTATAACTTATCTTACTGGTGACAGTAGCCCCCTCCCTTTTTTTTTCTTGGTGGTTTTCCCTTTCAACCTTTTAAAATAAATGCATTAGAAACTATTTTTCTCATAGTATCCATTTTTGCACAAACTGAGTTTCTTTTTTTTTTTTTTTATTTTTCTTTTTTTTTTGTTGGAACCGGGATTGAACTCAGGCCTTTGCACTTGGCAGGGAAATGCTTATTCCACTGAGCCATCTCTCTGGTCCTCAAACTGAGTTTCTGAGCAGGTTGAAAAGTTTTGCCACAGATGTTGGACATGATAGTCACCACACAGCTGACTGGGAGATGGTGTGTTCACCTGTGGCCTTAAACTTGAGAGAGAAACTCTTCTCCCCCAATTCTGCTTGCCAGATTCAGACTTTATAGATGTGAATGAGTCCTAACTTCATGTTCTTTCTAAACACAAAGTAGATGACTGTGTTACTTATTGCTATAGCACATTCTCTATTTTTAATGTTTTATAAAGGTATAATTCACATACCATACAGTTCACCTATTTAATAATCAGTACTTTTGAATATAACGTGCCACCATCACCCAGCTCAATTTGAAACATTTTTATCGTCTCAGAAAACCTGTGCTCATTGACAGCCACTTCCTGTTTTCTTCCCTTGATTTCTCTTCCTTCAGTTCTGTGAAGCTGCTGGTCTGTCTTCTGTCTCTAGACTGTATGTCCTACACGATTCATGGGGCCATGCAGGATGTGGTCTTTTGTGACTTGCTAGTCCTGTTCTCAAGGTTCGTCGATGTTACAGTGTATTGCCTCTTCATTACTTTTTATTACAATGAAGGACTGTACTGTATTTCACTTGTTTGTGGAGACAAATTTGGCTTATTCCGCATTTTCATTGTTAACAATTACCTAGTATTGTGACAAGATTTCACCTCTTAGATTTCTTCAGCTTGCATTATTGCATTGTAACTAGGAATGTCAAATAGCTAGCTGAATTTAAAAAATGATTTATTTTTTGGTTGATACAGGGTCTCACTATGCAGTTCAGACTCATAGTGATTCTGCTGCCTCAATCTCGCCAGCACTGTGATTACAGGTGTGCGCCACCCTGTTTGATTTGAGGGCCAGCACAGTGCACCTGGAGTTCAGGAGTCAGCAGTGTCTGCTGTACTGAAGAACAAACTCGGGGCCTTGTGCTTGCCAGGCAGGCACTTAGAATGCCGAGCCATCTTCCCAGCCCCTATATTATTTTCCTGTGATTATATATGCAGGACTTTGGGATACCATTTTCATGTGAAAGACCTCATTAACAGAACACTTAATTCCTAATATTTATTTAAAATGTATTTATAGTCTCTCTCTCTCTCTCGCTCTCTCTCTCTCTCTCTCTCTCTCTCTCTCTCTCTCTCTCTCTCACACACACACACACACGATGGGGGATGCTCAACACATACCCAAGCACAGATGCCCATGCACATAAATCCTAGGATTGCAAATGAAAATTCACACGTGAAGCCATTACTTATAATACAAATGGTAAGTGTAAACCTGGGTTTTAGATTTAGATTAGAAAAATACTTTGAGGTATATTATGGTTTTGTCTAGTTGTCCCTCCAAAGCCTCATGTAAGTTATGGGGCAGACTTGGCTGGACGAGCAACGAGTGGCTTGAAGTGTGGGGCCAGAGGACCAGGGTGGGGCCAGAGAGGTGCAAAGCATTAAACTGGCTAGCCTGTGCTTTCTCAGAGATGGACATCTCAGAGATGGTCATCTTGGACACGGCAGTGCCCCAGCCTCTCCTCAAGTGTCTTGAAATCTCCAGTAACTGTGAGCTAAATAAACCTTTTCTTTCCTCATTTTGAGTGTCAGTATTTGTACCAGCAATGAGAGAGGAGTAACTAAGACAAGGTGTTTAATGTTTATCCTTAAATGTCCAGGATAAGACCATGATGACAACTACCAACTTATTTTTTACAGCTTTGTAAAGACATGAGAGGAATAAATTTTTATTATGTGTCATATGCAGTGAGCTTTGCACCTCTTTTAATTCCCCACTTAGATTTTGGTGAGGGTGGCAGGGAAAGTTTGTATTTATTTTTGTAGGAATAGGAGAAGGAACTGTCTGTACATTTCTGGATTTGGGTGTTTTCCTCAGGGGGAGTTGTCACTGGCTCCATTTTCTGCTCAGACTCACAGGGGAGGAAGTGTGCAGTGTGCTTCCTTTTGCCTGCTATACTGCAGCTCACAAATGGTGCTGATTAGGATTCTCCAGGGGCATAACATTCACTGATGTGATTCCCTATCTCTTTAATCCCATGAGTGCATGACTCTGACTCAGCAGGAAGAATAGGGACTAGGGTGGCCACACTGTAGCTCCTTGTGGTCTGTGTGGTCCTCGGGGACTTGGAGGACATAAGCAGTGTAGATGTCCATATAATAAGCAGTGCCATTCTTTTTGATTGCCTGGATTTTGAGGAATAATTTACCTAATAATAGGAAATACATATAAAAATATTGGTTTAATTTTGAATATAAATGAAATGACTACCTTTATTTACTAAAATATAGATTCCTTTAAGTTTGGAATGTTACTTGTGAAAATTTTATTAATTTTTTAATATGGATTGTGCATGATTCTATAAAAAGCTAATTTTGAACAGGGCTTATGCTGTTATCTTCTGTTGAAAATTAACTCAAGTATTTATAGAATCTTCAAATTGTTGGAGATTGAGCTAAGATACTGAAATGAATTTGAATCAGATGATTGTCTAGGCACAGATACAGACATTTTTATCTGTGGAAGATAAGCTTCATGTAATGAGGAATCTTTTTACCAAGCATTGTATAGCTTCTGCCTGGAAGTATGTGACACATGATGACCCAATGGATATTTGTTAGGTAAAACAAATCCATAATTAGAACATGGTATTGAAGTAGTGTGGTGGAAGTGTTGAGGATAGAGAAGGAACTGACTTTTTCTGCTAAGGGGGCAGTTTATGTGTACACTTTTTTTAATGTATTTGGTATAGGGTCTCACTACCCAGCTCAGACTCATAGCGATCCCCCTGTTTTCAGCCTCACAAGTGCTGGGATTATAGGCATACACCACCGTGCCCAGACTTGGTCGCCAGCTCAGGGGCAGGGCCAGTGAGGCATGTGGTACCAGGGATCAAACCCCGGTTCCTGCATTTGCCTAAGCAGGAGCTTAGTCCACTGAGCTATCTTACCAACCCATGTGTACACAATTTTTGACGAGTTACGATGCATAAATAGAATTTCACTAGGTAGATAAGGTTATGGAGCTAAAGCATGAAAAGAAAATTTACAAAATGTCATTAAAAAACATGAATTCATGCCAAAAACATTAAACTGACTGAAAGAAGCCAAACACTTGCAGAAATCAGATGGACTATGGATAGCTACAGGGAGTTGGTGAGTCTGACCCATGTGCCTAAGCTTTGCTGAGCTTCAGCTGGATCCTGCCACCAGTCACAGGAGACTTGGTGAGTGCTGCACTGGCCCCACTATCACAGGAGACTTGGTGACTGCTCCCCACTTTTGTCCTATTGCTGTTGAGTCCAGGCGAACCTTAGGAGCTTCAAAAACATTAACAAAACAAAAAAGCAAAAAGCAGTCTCAGACCTCCAGTTAATGTAGAACAACATCAGGAGACAAGGACATAGAAGAACATCAAAGTCATAAACCTGAAATTTCTGAAATGATACCTATTGAAGTAAAGAAACAACTGCATCAGGCTGTAGAATAAATGAGATCGGAAATGATCCCTCAGGTAAAAAAAAGAAATGACAACAATAAAGAACTGCTCAGCACATCTAAAGGCATAAATAGATAAAGGAAATGAAAAAAATGATGAAAACATTGACAACAACATAGGAAAGAATTAGAATGCATGAAATGGCTTCATGCAGGCTTCCAGGAAATTAAAAATTCCATTGAAAGCAAACAAACTTGCTTGAACAAAACTGAAGGTAGAATTTCAGACCTTGAGGACAGTATTGCAACCAGCAATTTCAAAAGGAAAGACTTCTTAAACATGACAAAGAACCAATAAATAACAATTCAGTAGCTATACAGTGCTGCAGAGAAAAACAAATTAAAGCATCAATGAAACAACAGAAGTCAGCACAGATGATATAAAAAGACTGCAGAAGTAGCAGAAAATTTCCTAAGCATGCAAAAAGAATCTGAATACAGTTAGTGAGAGCTTACAATTAGAACTCCATTTAGCTATAATTAAAGTAAACCTACACCTAGACACATAATAATCAAGATCCCCCAGAAATTCACCAGGGGTGGCAAGTGCAGAGTTGTGTTGAATCCCCGGTACCACCAAAAAAAA
>NW_004524845.1:2449442-2485379 GCF_000260255.1 Octodon degus | reverse complement strand
GGTAAGGACAGGGTTTGATTCCTGGTACCACGTTCTGTGCCAGCCCTGAAACCCTGGGTTCTGTGCAAGCACAGAAACTGGGCATAATGGCACACACCTATAATCCCAGTGCTGGGGAGGCTGAGACAGGAGGATCATTACAAGTCCAAGCTGCATAGCTATATACTGTATAAAAGGAAAGGAAAGGAAAGGAAAGGAAAGGAAAGGAAAGGAAAGGAAGACAGACCATATGCTAGCACATAGAGTATGCTTAAGTGAATGTAAAGGAGTTAAAATTTTCCCATTTGTATTACCTGACCATAGTATAGTGAAACTGCAAATTACTGACAAAACAAACAGCAAAAGCTCTATAAACACATGGAAATTATATAACATCCTGAACGATCATTGGGGCACGGAGGAAATTAAAGAAGAAATTAAATAATATTTACAATCAAAGGAAGATGCAAATACAACTGACCTGAACCTGTGGGACTCATTGAAAGTTGTTTTAAAAGGAAAATTTATAGTGGTAAATTCACACATCAGGGACACAGAAGGAATCCTTTTTTTTTTTTTTTTTTTTTTGGCGGAACCGGGGATTGAACTCAGGCCCTTGCACTTGCCAGGGAAGCGCTTATTTCACTGACCCATCTCCCCGGCCCAAAACCCAAGTAATCTTATGCTGCATCCTGGAAAAAGAAAAACAAGTCAAGCCCAAAGCCCAAAGAAGGCAGGAAATTATGAAGATCAGAGCAGAAATTAATGCAAAGGAGATGAAGAAAACAATACAAAGAGTTAATGAATCCCAGAGTTGGTGGTTTAAAATAATAAACAATATTGATAAACCCCTAGCTAACCTTATTAAAAAATAAAAATAATAAAATTGATGTAATAAGGAGTGAAAAGAGAGAAATCACTACATACCCTATAGAAATTCAGAAAATCATCAATACCAACTTCCAAAATGTTTACTATCACAGGATGGAAACTACAGAAGAAACTGACAAATTCCTAGATACATATAAATTGGCAAAGCAGCATGAAAAAGGTATGAAAACCGACCCAGTAACAGTGAATGAAATTCACTATGTAATCGAAAACTTATTACCAACAAAGAAAATCCAAGTTCCTGATGGATTCACAGCTAAATTCTACAACAAATTTAGAGAAGATTTATTGCCAGCTTTTCGACGTAAAGTTGGAAGGGAAGCAGTTCTCCCAAACTCATTCCTGGAGGTAATTATTCCGATACCAAAATCAGAGATAGATCCAAACAAAAAGAGAGCTACAGGCCAATCAACCTAACAAACATAGATGCAAAAATCCTCAATAAAATAGTAGCAAACACAAAGCAGTAAATCATCAAGAAAATTATACATATCATGACCAAGTGGAATTCATCCCAGGAATGCAGGGATGGTTCAATATACACAAATCCATACATGAAATACACTACGTCCACAGAGCCCAAGACAAAAACCTCATGATCATCTAATAGATGTAAGAAAAGCTTTTGACAATGTCCAACACTCATTGTTTAAAAAAAAAATTTAAAGAGGAACAAGAAAAATAATAAGAATAAAGATAAAAACAAAGCAGTATAAAACAACAAACATGGTTCAGGATTTCAAAATAAAAATACAAAAATTAACAATGGTTCTTATATATTACATATTTTTATCATCAAATTTGTTGCTCAGATTGCCAGATATAAGCTTGTAAGATTTTTTCAAGCAAGTAAACTCTTTCTTTCAATCTTATTTTTTTCTTGGCATTGTTTTTTAAAATTTATTTTAAAGAGTATATTAAGACATTAGAAACTACATTTTAAGAAATAAGATGAAAGCTGTTCTACAGTGGTTCTATTGCATATTGTTGACTTACATAATTGCTCAGATTACAGATATTAGCAAATTTCTATCAGATTTTTGAATGTAGGAGTTAATGTTTAAAATTTTTACTTTGACCAACACTCATTCATAAAAAGCTTGCAAAAAATTGGAACCAAGTTCTTTACCTCAACTTGATAAAAGCCATTTATAACAAACCAATAGCCATCATCACATTAAATGGACAATGAGTGAAAGCCTTCATTTAAAATTCACTAACAAGGCAAGGATGTCAGCTGTCACCACTCCTATTCAATATAGTTCTGGATAGATTATCCAGAGCAATTAGGTAAGAGATTGAGAAGTAAAAGGAATAAAGATTGAAAGGAAGAAGTGAAATTATCATTATTTGTAGATGACATGATACTCTATATAGAAAGCCCCTGAGTCTCCCCCAGACACTAGTAAATTTAATAACCAAATTTAGTACTACAGCAGAATACAA
The DNA here is from genome assembly GCF_000260255.1 of Octodon degus. Classification (NCBI taxonomy): domain Eukaryota; kingdom Metazoa; phylum Chordata; class Mammalia; order Rodentia; family Octodontidae; genus Octodon; species Octodon degus. The sequence continues at coordinate 2,483,063 of NW_004524845.1, read as the reverse complement.
AGTCAACACTGAAAAACCAATAAATATCTGTATGCAAACAGTGAATCCACTCAGAGAGAAATTAGGGAAGGCATACATTTCACAATAATATTCCTAAAGAATAAAATACTTAGGGAGTAAAAGATTTATATAATGAAAATTATATATTTATATAGTGAAAATAGTATAGTATGCTGGAAGAGAAATCAGAAAATGGATAGGTATTTCTTGCTCTTGGATTGGAAGAAACAACATTATGATAATGGCCATACTCCCAAAATTGTTATGCATATTCAATGCAATCCTGATTAAAGTACCACTAGCATACATTACCAAAAGAAAACATTCTTAAAATTGATATTGAACCATTAGAGACCTAGAATATTGGAAAAAATCCTGGGCAACAAGGAAAAACAGGAGACATCACAATCCCTGACTTGAAACTATACTACAAAGCTACTGAGATGAAATCAGCATGGTACAGGCATAAAGATAGATCTGAGGTTCAAAGGAACAGATTACATGATGCAGACACAACTACAAACACACGAAGCCACTTTATCTTTGACAAAGGGGCCAAACATGTTCAGTGGAAGAAAGATAGTTTCTTTGACAAATGGTGCTGGAAAATCTGGCTTTTCATATGCCAAAGGCTCAAACTAGACCCATGTTATCACCATGCACTAACCTACAACCAAAATGGATCAGAGTTAAATATGAAACAGAAACACTAAATCTTGTGGAATAAAAAATAAGGAAAAATCTTGAAGACATAAGTGTAGGTAGAAATTTAATGAACAAAAACAATACTGCATGGGAAATACATCACAGAATTAACAACTGGGATCTCATCTTTTTGAAAAGTTTCTGTATCTCAAAAGAAATTACCAACTATGTAATTAAAAAAAATTCAGGCTCCCGAAATTCAAAGACACAATCCAAAAATGGGCATCTGAGATGAATATAAATTTATCAAATAAATATGTGAAAAAATGTTTAATATCATTTGTCATTCAAGAAATGCAAATTAAAACAACAGTGAGATTCCCATCTCCATAGAGAGAGTGGCTATCATCAAAAGTCAACCAATAACATGATGGAGCGGCCGTGGGGAAAAAGAACTCTTCTCCACTGTTAGTGGGACTATAGACTGGTACAACCACTGTGGAAGTCACTGTTGAGATTTCCTCGAAGAACTAGGATTGAAGGTCCTATTCAACACAGCTGCTCACTTTTTGGGTATTTTTCCAAATGAACTGAAAACATCCTAGCATAGTGATATATGTGCATCTGTGTTTATAGCAGCCCAGTTTGTCATACATAGATCTTGGAAAAAACTCATATGTCCATCAACTGAGGAATGGATAAAAATGATGTGGTATTTTTATATAATGGAGTTACTGAGATGCAGAAACAGTTAAATTTGGCTTTTATACATAAATGAATGCAACTAGTGATCATACTTGTAAGTGAAGTAAATCAGATCTGCATGTGCAAACCTTGTATCATCTCGCTAGTGTAAGAACCTGAAAGAGTAAATAAAATCTGAAAGGTACCATGGATTCTGTGAAAGAGAAAGAATCTGCTCAAAAGAAAGGAAAAACTGTGAATAGGAAAAAGACAGGAGAGGAAGGGAGTGGGGCAAAGAGATATATTTATGTTTGTGTGCAGAATGACTTGGATAATTATACTGCTGATCCGTTGAAAGAGGTTCATGCTTAATTTTTTAACTGTATTGTATTCTCTCCAAAAATATAAAATTATACATACAATGTTATGAGGTTTTTATGAGGTTAAAAATTGAAATTATTAATTTGGGAAGGGGCAAGAAATGCACTTGAAAGAGGTATAAAAGATCTTTTTGAGACTGACAGATAATATGTGATATATTCTTCTTAAGTTGCTACATAAGCACTTGCAGTTACAAAATCTTTTGGCATGAACACTTCAAATCTGTGCCTGCCTTTGTGGTATGTTCATTTCAGTTCAGTGAGAAAAATGACATGCAAAAAAGTGGAAGCAGCTTTCTCAGAATTTTAGCTAAATTAGAAATCAAAATTGAGTAAGTATGTTCCCTACCATGGAACTTAATGAAATTACTTTGAATTTAATTATAGATGAAAAAATTCACATGGTGAACATTTTAAACTTTATTTTGTTCATGTTTGTACAGTTCTTACCTGCACTGTCCTCTGATTTCACTGGACCCAGGGGAAGTGCCTCAAACTAGTGAGAAACGAACTCTCTGGGTTGCTGTGCTGAGGCGTGGCTGAGTGCTATGGCCAGGTACAGGGAAGTGGATGAGCCTACCCTTTGAAAAGCTGAACTGGCAAGAGATAAGGTGGTTTGGGAATGAGAATCATATGCTATACTAAAATGTTCAGATTGTCATCGAGAAAGCAAATATCTATGTCTATTTTTGTGTTGCTGAGAATTGAATCCAGGGCCTTGCACATCCCAAGTCCCTTTTAAATTTTTTATCTCGAGACAGCGTCTTGTTAACTTGCCTAGATTGGGCTCAAACTTGCAATTCCCTACCTCTGCCTTGCAGGGTACTGGGGTTATAGGCATACAGCACTATACCTGGCTTCCACTTTTTTTTTCCATTGAAAATATGACTGTAGAACAACCTTAAATTTATGTAGAATAACCTTATTTGAAGAAAGTGGTGAACTGGTGGGAGGAATATTAGTGTATGGATGTGATGTTTCTGCTATACAACAATTGGCCCACAATAAAAATACTTTATATATTGATATTTCACTACATTTTAATGTCCAATTGTAAAGTGAGATTTAGACCTTTATCATCTTTGAAATATGTTTGAAAAATTAAAGCAAAAACCTTCTCACTGAGCGACATCTCCAACCCTTCTTTATTTTTTGACAGTGTCTTACTAAAGCTTTCTAAGCTGTGTAGGCTGAGCTATAATTTGTAATCCTCCTGTCTCCTGTAATCCCAAAGTAGCAGAATTACTGGTGTGCACTGTTGTGCCCTGCTTCTGTCACTCATCTCGATAATATTATGCATGAGTATTATGTAATGATTATTCTTTTGGGCAATAATAAGTGATTGTTATCAGAATTTTGAAATTTGAAATTATGATATTTCATTTTATTTTGCTTTTTTCCATCTGAAGTTGAAGACAGCTGCTAACTTTATTTTGTATGTGTTTTAAAACTTAGTATTAACATTGTTATACATATTTCTTCTAGGACGAAATAAGAATTTTACAAAAGTTCCCCTAAAATTGAATGTGGAAGGCACATTTTTTTTTAGGGAGTTACTGCTTTTGGAACTACGTTTTAGTTTCAGCAAACACCTCGCAGAAAATTACTTATTTAAACAATATTACTTTGCCAGGGCAAGACTTATGCTAGTATCATAGCAACTATACTTACAAATTTAATTTTGTGAGAAAAATGGCAAGAAAAATATCTTGAATGTGAAGTGACTGTCTGTTGCCAATTCAATAATGTTAAATACGTCACATGAAAGAAAAACAGTGGTTACGATGGCAATTTCTTATAATTCATTTTAAAGAATATGATTTTTGTCCTTATGTTTAAAAATTAAAAGAATGCCAGGAATTGTGAAAAGGTCATACAAGTCACTGACATATCTAAATATATATAACATTTAAAAAATGCTTCATCTTAAAAGCAGAAAAATATTATGGAAACAGATGACTAATGAGTTAATTATGCTCAATTTCATTTAAAAGGAACTGAAGATGATGGAGGGAAAATGTGGTTTGATATTTGAATGTTATAAAGCAGGGCTAATATACTTTATTCAGCAAAAGCATTTTGATAAAAATGATCTAATTTTGAGGATTCTAAATAGTGTTTTTATTGCTGAGGGTAATTAGTTATTGTAAAAGTAACTGTGTTGCACTTTGTGAAAAAAAAATCCTTAATGGAATGGTATGTATTACTTTACTTTAGAAAATAAATACATTTTAGTGGCCACTTATTAAGTTACATTGGTTCAGTAACCCAGTATTCCAAACCACAGAAAATTAAATTCAGCTTAATTTTGACTTTACCTACTGCAATGTCAAGCCTTTACTGTGATTATGCCTGGGCATGTGCTAATAGAAGATCCTGTTGGTTTCAAATCAGTGTGCTACTAGTAGGCACTCTGACCCTGAGGATGGTACATGGCCTGAAGTGGGAGCTCTTGTGGTTTGGAAGTACAGCAGATGTTGTGATCTTAAACAAGTGTATCTTTTGAGATGCGTTTGGTTAGAAGACAGCTGATCCTTCTGGCTTGCCCTGGAATGATCAGTGCCTAGAGCATGTGACTTCCATGGTCAGCCTTGGACTGGCTTAGGCCAGCCTGCAAGGCTGATTATCCTGGGTCCTTAAGAACCATCAGGAGATCTGTGAGGTTAAAAATATTCTTGTCATAATACTTACTTTTTTCACTCTAACTTTCATTCAATGGTACTGGAGTTTTTCAGAGATGAGGTGTATAGCTATCTGAAAGCAGAAGCTGGAGGAAAATCCACTTGTTTTCCATTTAGCTGGACAGAAAGATTTACAAGAATGTGGAATAGCAGCACTCTGATTGAATTTTCTGTGTTTAATTGGAAAGCAATTATTTTTTCTTAAAAATATTACATGTCATCATGTAATTGACTTTTTAAATGAGTTAAATATTCCATAAATTTCTGCTTTAATTTCTAACATAATGAGTGTCAGGAAGCATAAGCTACCTAAGTATACTTTGGTGGCCCTATATGATCTTAAAATAATGCAAAAGGACTTTGAAACTAGAAAGTTTTAGAGAACAGCTAGAGTGTTTATACCTAAAAGCAGGCACTTTTGTTTATGAGCAGTCTCTGTACTGTCTCTTTAGTAAGCTTTATTTGTGGGCCCATGAGTCCTTATCTCAGGACTGTTACCTTCCAGGGAGTTTATGCTGCTCCTCAAGCCTCCATCTTCACATGTTGAGTGATGGGAGTCACCTACATTTGTTCTGTTTTAGTGTCACCGAGTCATTATAGATGAGACCATCTGAACTCAAAAGGCTCAACAAAAATGCTCTGGGAAAATAAAAGGACAAACAGTTCAATCAAGCCCATTGTCTACTCAGTTTAACAGGAAGAATGTTATGAATAGCCAGAGTTCCTTTTTTTTTGTAAACTACGTGCTTTGGCCGTTACTACTTTTATTGTGCTACCTATGGTTAAGTTTAGCCTGAGTGAAGAATGTGACTCCACTGAGTGGTTGCGGCACTGTGGATTCTTCCTTTGCTTTCTAGGCTGGATTATTTGTAGTAGTGAAGATGGAGCCATCTTTTGTACTCAAAAGAGCTGAGCACTGTCCTCTTAGAGTGGCCATGTGGAGGATGGGGCTGTCGATTGGTACTCTGATCAGTCCCTGTGTTGTATCTTCTTCAGCCTCACTGATGAGTCGTCATTAGTGATAGAAATTAGATTAGGATCATGGCCATAACGTCCTTAACTTTCAACTAAGGGCAGTCTGATCTGTGTGCACAAAGCCAGTAATCTGCTTGTCTTGTATGTCATAGTTGGTGCAGAGCCCTCTCTTATAAGCATTCAGTGACAAAATATACTTTAGGAAGTTTGACAAATCTTTGATCTAGATGCCTCTTGTGTTGAAGATATTTTTCATACTAATCCTTACCAAAGAAAATAATTTCCTTTTCCAAGGACTTGCCTGTTCTAATGAAATTTTATGATGAATGAAGGTTTCTTTTTGAAGTTTACAGAACTCATATTGCAACTTTCAGCTTTGTTTTGTTATTATTTGAGGAATAGTAAAGTGAATAATTTGGAAAACTCAATTTGTACATTTATTTAGCATTTTCTAGGCCCTTGTTAGAGTCCTGAAAGAATTGACAATGAGGATTTTCAGAAGTAAATAGATAATGTTCATACAGAGATCGTAGGCTAAACACATGGTGCGGAATTTTGTATATCTGAATTTTAAAGTGTATTTCTTTTCTTTTTCAAATGGAAACTTATAAAAAATACATGTTCACTATAAAATTTAGGGCATAAATATAGCTTCAGGTTTTTTTTTTTTTTTTGTTTTGTTTTGTTTTGTTTTGTTTTGTATTTTAGGACATAGTCTACAGGGTCTCACTGTGTAGATTAGACTTGTAGTGATCCTCCTGTTTACAACTGCCTAAGTGCTGGGATTACAGGCATTTACCACCATGCTCAGTCTCAGTCTCCATCGCAGGGTGCCCCAGTGGTGGAGCTGGCACCGCAGGTCCAGGTATTGAACTCCTGGCCCCTGGGTCTGCCTAAACAGGGCTTTAGTTCGCTGAGCTATTCGGCTGGCCCCAGCATCAGTTATTTTGATATACAGTTGCTCTGTATACTCTCTCATTCATGAATTCTCTCAATCCTCTATAGCCCCAAGGTAAATGCCTGGGGTACTTTGTGGTCACATAGAGAGACAAACTCTTTGAGTCACCAAAACTTGCATTAACTCCGCCTAGGATCAGAGGTGCAAGGGGGAGGGTGTTGGGAGGATATGTTGTGTGTTTCCTCCTTGAAGTCAGTATTTTGCTGGGCTTTTCATAGTTCTTTATGCTTGCTAGAGGAGCCAGGGCCCACTTTGAGTTAAGAAGCTGTTGGCCATTAGGTCAGAGCCAGTGAATTAGCATTGCCTTTCAATAAGTACCTTTTACTGAAACAAAACTGAAACAAAGTGAGGGGGAGATAGACATTTGGTGACCAGAGTACATCAAATCCTGTGTTTTCTCTAGGAGCAGTGGTTCAGCATCTGGTAGTTTGGTGTTCCTGCATAGAATAAAACCATTGTGGTTAAGGAGAATCAGCTACCTCTTTTTAAAGATTTACAGAGATTTTTAGAACTACAGTAAAATAGAGCAAATTATATGTGGAAAGAAGTATGATATTTACTAAATGTTAGCACTCTGCTAGCATCTTTTCATGGTGATTAAAAATATATCACTAACCTAATTTTAATGTGGTTAAGCTGTGATTGATTTAATCACTTTTTTGTTTCAAATTTTATTATGTATTCAATAATAGTTATACTAGTCTTTTTAGGTACATATAAATTTTATTTCTTAGACAAAACATGCTGTTTGATAAAGATCGTGATGTTAGAAGACATTTTTAATAGAAGTGTATATTTTTATTAATAGTTTTGCTGTGGAGTTGTAACATGTTTGTGTAACATTTCACTTTTCCACAGCAAAGGTGTGGGAGAATATCCTGAGGAATAAAATGTGTAAAACCTGTCATACAACAGACTTAACAGTCTGACTATTCTAAATAACAGATGCTTTATTTCAACCTTGAATGCACCCAGCCAGGCTGCCTTGAAATACAGCATGGCTTTCTTGCTAGTACCTTTATCCTTTCTTAGAATGACAGCTACTAATGTTACTTTTCAAAACAAGAATATGAGCAGAAACTGCCTTGGAGTGTGAGAGGGTACCACCAAGCAAGGGTGAATTGGATGAGAAGAAAGGAAGCTAGAAAAAGTGTCTTTGGGAGTTTAGGAAGGGACATCTGCCCTCTCTACTAAGCTCCCAGCTGGTGAGCGCTGGAGCTAATGTGATTTTCAGGCTAGGTGGGGCTCTTGATCAGGGGCTGACATTCAGGATCTGTGTTAGCTTTGGTTACAGCTTGTGTTTTCCATCATAAGATCATCAGGAAAGCGTCTATAAACTGTGGGGCTGTAAACATTTGGCAACCCTATAAGGAGAGTAGTGTTTCATTAAAGAGTGAGAATTGAGAAATATAGTATATGCTTCCTTGCCTTCCAAGTGAGGGGACACTGCTGCTTTATAGAACTAGTTTCTGAGTGTTAAGAATCAGGTCTTACTACTTTTTCCTTAAAAATATTATAAATAAAAAATAAGATATTATAAAACAAAAAAGTTTGACATACATCTTTTTATGAACTCAGTATTAGGTTATGTAGAAAAGGGAAGAACTCACTCTTTGTTTCAATTCATGATTGATTCTTGGTACCATCAGTGTGAAGTGAGAAAGACAGGCTCAAGGTGATTTTGTAGCCAACCCTGAATCCTGAAGCTATGCTGTTGGTATAGTTCTGTCTGATGCTCAGGTCCTATCATCTGCAAATCTTGGATACCAAAGTGCAAGAGAGCTCTCAGGCCTTGGCTGTTGTGACTTGGAGTGGTTCCACCAAAGCCGCCTTCTGGGATGTAGGCAAAGTAAGAAGCCACCATTAGACAGGGAGACACCAGAGCCTTAAGGATCAGGGTCCTTGTTGTCCCTAGGCTTCAGAGGCCAAGGCTGACCAATGGTATTAGAACTAGAGCCTTGGATGAGCAGACATTGCCACTGTCAGGTCCTAGCATGACAACTAGGGTGAACAAACCAATGTGCATCCCTTTTTTCCTGGGCCCTGGAAGACAGCAGGCAAGAAGTGAGTATGTCACTCCTGACCAGTATAGCTGGTCTGGGACACCAAACAAGTCTGGGACACCAAACTGGCAAATGCAGTTCTGCTGAGTGCTTGGAAACAAAGTCCTCTAAAAGCTAAATATTGATGATTTGGAGCCTCTTCTGTGGAACGTCTGGAGCTTCCACTTACCATGGGAGGTGTGGGGGGTACACTTGGATTGTGGCTAGGAAGATATCTCAGGCCTCCCCCCACCATTGGCTTGTAATTGCTGCATCATAATGCTTAACTTTTCCCTCTCACTGTCTCAGTTTTGGTTACATTTAGGATAGTTAGATTTTCTATGTCTTATTCTATTTTCCCTCTCTGAAGTGTGGTGTCTGTCCTTTGTTATTCTTGTTCTTTATTGTTTTTGAATTTTTTTTTTATTTTAAAAAGAATAGAACAATCTTGATATTAGAAATGATACAGTTTCAAAAAGAAAGACCATTGAACAGTGGTTGTTATATTGCACATTGTTGTCTTCAGTGTAGTTACATTATGAGATATAAGCATGTAAAAGTGGTCAAAGTAAAAATGTTAAGCATAACTGCTGCCTTCAAAATGTTGATATGAATTAGTAGTTCAGTCATCTTAGCTATACTGTGTATATACATACATGATTTTTTTCCCCTTTTCTCCTTTATCTCATCCCAATTGTTCGTTCCATTTGAGAAGTTTCTTTCCCTTTTACTATATCTGTTGAACCTTTCAGATTTTATTTACTTTTTCAGGTTGTTATACCAGCGAGATAATACAGTGTTTGCACATGTGGGTCTGATTTATTGCACTTAAGTGTATAGCCCTAGTTGTATCCATTAACCTATAAAAACCTCAAGTGTCTTTATGGTAGTTAGTCCTTTGTGGTAGTTATTCTTGCTGGGTGAGATGGAATCACAGTGATTTTTTAATCTGCGTTTTTTGAATGACTAGAATTGTTGAGCATTTTTTCATATATTTATGTGCCAGTTGCATTTCTTCCTTTGAGAAGTATGTTTTTCCCTCGGATGCCCATTTTTTGATTGGTTCTATAAATTTAAGGACCTGAATTTTGTTTTAGTTATTTATATATTCTAGATACAAATCCTTAGTCTTAGTGACAGTTGGTTAAGCTCCCCCCACCCCCCGCCAATTCGTAGATTTTCTTTTTACTCTATTGGTGATTTCTTTTGACATGCAGAAACTTCTGAATAAGAATGCCAGCTATTGATTCTTTGAAGCATTTCCCATGCAATTTGCTCTTTGCGCATGAAATCTCTGCTTTCCCCTATGTCTTCAAATGAAATCTAGGGCTGGCCAGATAGTTCAGGAGATTAAAGTGCCTTCTTAGGCAGACATGATGACTGGGGTTCAATCCTCAGTGTGCTATGCTGGCCCCACTCTGGGGGTGCACTGAGACAACGATTGAGACTGGGCTTGGAAGCATGCAACTGTAATCCCAGCATGTGAGAGGCTGAAAACAGGAGGGTCACTATGAGTCCAATCTGTGTAGTGAGACCTTGTAGACCCTGTACTAAATACTTAAAATAAATTATGTAAAAAAAAATCTAGATAATTTCTCTTCCATTAGATTCAGTATTTTTGTTTTAATGTTCAGATCTTTAATCCATTTTGATTTCAGTTTCATGATGGTGAAAGACCTGGATCTGGTTTTGGTTTTTGTCATGTGGAAAGCCATGTTTTCCAACACCACTTATTAAAAAGGCTATCTTTCTTCCAGTTAACCTGTTTGGTTCCTTTAAAAATACAGTGGCTGCATGTGTTTGTAGTTGTGTCTAAATCTTGTAGTCTATCCCACTGTCCCTTAGGTCTATTTTTGTTTTTGTTTCTTTTTGTCGTACCAGGATCTGACCCTTCTGATATTATCACAGTAGCTTTTTGGTATAATTTCAAGTCAGGGTTAGTGAATTGTCCTGCCTTTTTTTGTTAGCCAGGACTGTTTTTGCTATTTTAGGACTTTTCTGGTACCAAATGACTTTTAGGAATGTTCTCTCTACATCTGTGAGGTAAGCTCATGATATTTTAATTGGGATAGCATTAAATTTGTGTAACAGTTTTGAGAATACAATCAATTTAACAATGTTGTTTCTTCCTAGCCTATAAAAGTAATCCAAGGATTATTTTTCCATTTTCTGAAATCTTTCCTTCATATCTTTTTTTTTCAGAGTATTGTATTTTCCATTTTGTAAATCTTTTACTTTGTTAGATTAAGTCCTAAGTATTTCATTTTTCTGGATGCTGTTGTGGAGGGTATTGTTTTTCTAATTACTTTGTCAGGAAGTTTTTTTTTTTTATTTTAGGGAAGGGTCTACAGCGTGTTGAGGGTCTCACTGCTAGATCGGACTTGTAGTGATCCACCTGTTTACAGACTCCCAAGAGCTGGGATTACAGGTGCATACTACCACGCCCAGTCTCAATTGCCTTTTGAGTACACCCTGGGGGTGGGGCTGGCATGGCAGGCCCAGGGATGGAAACCCTGGCATGCTTTAATCTGCTGAGCTATTTGGCTGGCCCAAATTTGCTGATTTAATAGAGGAATACTGTTGATTTTTGGGTGCTGACTTTATATCTTTCTGCACTGCTCAATTTATTTATTAAATCTAGGAGTCTCAAGAGTTTTTTGGTCTTCCATGTAAAATATCATGTCATCTGCAAATAATAATTTTACTTCTTTCTTTCTAATCATTACTCCTTTTGTTTCTTTCTCTTGTCTAATTGCTCTGGCTAATATTTTTAGCACTATATTGAACAGAAGAGGTGACAGTCGAAATCCTTGTCTTGCTCCTGATTTAGACTAAAAGCTTTCAGTTTTTGTCTATTTAGTATGTTGTTGACTGTTGGTTTGTCATAGATGGCTTTTATCAGATTGAGGTAAAGACCATGGGTTCCAATTTTCTGTAGGTTTTTATTATGAAAAAGTGCTACACTTTGTCAAAAGACTTTTCTGCTTCTATTGAGATGATGATATAGTTTTGACCTTGGTCTGTTAATATGATGAAATACATTTATAGACTTTCATATGTTGAACCATCTTTCCAGAATGAATCTCACTTGGTCATAATCATTTTCTTGATGATTTCCTTTATTCTATTTGGCAATATCTTAATGAGAATTTTTGCATCTATGTTATTAGGGAGATTGGCCTGTAGTTTTCTTAGTTGGGTCCTTCTCCAGTTTTGGTAATAGGGTAATGTGTGCTAAAGAGTTTGAGAAGTATTAATGTTAAGTGTTCTCTAAATTTCTCATACGGTTCAGCAGTGAATCTGTGTTAGATTGGCATGTGGTGTTCAACTTTTAACATCCAGATGAACTGCACTATCATGATTTTGGGTGTAGTAGGTTAACCTCAGGACTATTCCTAGCAGCATAAGAAGTAGAGGCTGTTGGCAGTTGTATGAGGTTGTTAGGAAGGTGTTAGGAGCTATTTAAAGCTGCTGTTTCTCCTGGCTTACACTACTGGAGGACCTTGTCATGCTGACATTCTTCATGAACTTGGCTTTTCTTACCACAGAAAGAGCTTGGGACCTCATTGTTACTATGTTAGCTCAGGTCATCATTTTGAGCATTGCTTTCTGGCTCCAGAAGGGGAGACTGTGCACAGCTCAGTCTTCTGAAGAAGTTTGTCACCTTGACTTTCTTGGTGGGAACTCAGCCTTCCTCATCACTGTAGGAGCTCAGGCCCTCACTGTTGCTGAGGATGGCTGTGCTTCTTTCTGGAGAAGCTCTGGTTTTTACGTCGAGCATTGCATATTGGCTCCAATTTAGATTCCCCAGCCTGGAGCACAGATCCTTCATCCCGCTGGTGTACTCTATAGCTTCTATCACTGACCTTTTGGCCCCCTAGTACATATCTGTGAGGCAGGCCTGCATGAGACATTATCATTGGCTCTAGGCCTCCATTTGGACTTGTGTGTGGCATTATGATGAACACTAGGTTTTCAGCTGGACTCATGTACTATATTAGGATCCAGGCCTTTAGCTGGAATCTTTGGTCTTAGGTGTGTGGATAGATTCCCTGCATTTTTGTACATGATGCTTTGGATGAGGGGGATTCACTATAAAATTATCCATAAAATGTCCTGTATGGTATTGTTCCCCTTGCAAGAACCCCAAACCGTGACAGAATCCATCACAGACTGGATTTTTCTTTGTTGGTAGGTTTTCAATTAGATCTTCAATTTTATTGATTAACATTGTTTTATTTAAGATGTATAGAGCTGATACTGATGGCTGGCAAGTGTTCAGGAGAGCTTCTGGCTGACCTGTGACCACAGGACCTCTCCAGACCAAAACCCAGGCACACTGTATCCAGTGCAAGCCTAGGCCAAATGAGTGTGTGGGAGAGCTTCCGGGTTCCCTCTGCCTACGGGACTGCTCTGTACCAAAACCCAGGCACGCTGCATCAGTGAGTCCCTGTGCAGCGCCCTCAGGACCCTTAACCCCCCAGAACTCTGCCCCTGAGTGCACCTAGTGAGTGAGAATTTCTGCAATGCTCTCCAGACTCTCAGATCCAGCCGAAGCCCAGGCATGGTGAGTGTCTGGGAGAACTTCCTGCTACCCTGAGCCCGTGGAACATCTCCAAACAAAACCCAGGCATGCTGCATGAATGAGACACTGACATGCCAGTGGGACCCCCCAAACCCTCTAGAGCCCATTAACCAAGCCCATCAAGTGAGTAACAACTTCTGCTGTGCTCTCCAGACCCACCAGATCCACCCCTAGGCCGGTCACGGCTAGTGTATGGGAGAAATTCTGCACTCCCCTGTGTCCCCTGGGCCAGGGGCACAACAGAGGGACACCACAGCTTCACTGTTGTGCCAGAGGGACACAGTAGGTCCAATTCCAAGGGCTGCAGCAGAAATGACTTGAACACAACATCTAGACCCAAGCCAGGCACAACTGGATAAACTCAAACTTAATAGATCTGCACCTGAATTTCAGTAGTGCTAAAGTTATAATTGCGCCAAAGGTCTACACCAAAGGTCAGAGGTCAGTGCTATATGAAATGACAAAGAGAAGGAGGAAAATCAATCCTAGGCCTTGAGCCCACCCAGAACAAGTGGAGAGAACACAAACTCAGCTGAAATGGAAGAATTAATAGTGTCGGAAGTAAAGAAACAACAGCAGAAAGGTATAGAGGAACTCAGATCAGAATTAATTTATAAAATAAAAAAAATCTCTGAATAAAGAGCATCTGAAGTAAAGAATCAAAGGCAGAAACATATGGGGGAAACCCAATCTGAAAAAAAAAAAAAACCTGTGCAATAAAAGAATTAATAACTGTTTCTAAAGAAGAAATTGATAAAAAATAGAAGATATTAAAAAAATGATGAATTCCTTGAATCAGCAATACAGGAAAGAAATAGATTGAATGAAGCAAAGTCAAACAGATATAGAAGAACTTAAAATCTTAATCAAAAGCTTGCAAAACCCTTTGAATGGAAGTGAAGACAGAGTTTCAGATCTTGAAGACTCCAGTGCAGCTAGTGAGAAGATAAGGAGAGATCTCTTAAAAATAACTAGGATGCAGGAAAAAAAATAATTCATTACCTGCAAGATGATGCAAAAATGAGCATCGTGAGACTAACAGGCATCAATGAGAAACAAGGAGTCAATACAAATGATATAAAAAGAATATGGGCAGAAGTAATATCAGAAAACTTCCCAAATATGAGGAAACATTCTGACATTCAGGGAACTGAAGGATACAGCACTCCAAATAACTTCAACCCAATTTAAAACAGACCGAGTCATATAATAGTCAAGATCCCAGAAATTGAGCACAAGAATAATATACTGAAAGCTGCTAGAAAAAAGCAGATCACATTCAAAGGAGAACGCATTGAAATAATGGCAGTCTTCTCTTCATAAGCCATGCAGGCAAGAAGAGCATGGAGCAGAGTACTGTACTTCAGGTCCTCTATGAAAACAAATTCCAGCCCAGACCCTGAAAAATTCTCTTTCAAAGTTGATGGAGAAATACAATACTTTCATGAAAAAGAACAACTAAAAAATTTCATGATGACAAAGCCAACCCTACACAGACTACTTAAATATGTTCTAGAGAGGGACCAAAATGATCAGAACTCCATGAAAGGGAACAGAAGGAAGGCACTAAATAGGGCAAGCAGTTAAACACAGGACAAATAGTAAAGAACAACATGTAAATAACATGTCAATCGTAAGTCAATACATCTCAATTATAATCAATAACGTAAATGGACTCATTTCACTGATTAAGAGAAATAGACTGGCACAGTGGATTGGGAAACAAAATCCAGCAGTATGCTATATACAAGAAACATACTTAACTCATAAAGAAATTCATAAGCTGAAAGTCAAAGAATGGAAAACAATACTACATGCCCCAGCACCTCAGAAAAAAGCAGGGGTAGCCATCTTGTTCTCAAACAGTCTCAACTTCCAAACAAGAATGATCAAACAAATAAAGAAGGCCACTATATAATTTTAGGAGAAAAATTCAAGAGGAAGAGGTAACACTCATAAGTATCTCTGTACTAAACAAGGGAGCACCGAGCTATAAGATAAATCTTAATGGACATGAGCAATCTATTATCCAATAATACAATCCTAACAGGAGACCTTAAGACCTATCCCAAAAAGATAGGTCAACCAGACAAAAAGTTAGCAAACACATAGCAGAACTGAACCAGAGTTTGGAACAAATGGACTTGGTATACATATACAGAGTGTTCCACCCAAATACTGCTGAATGCACTTTTTTTTTTTTTACCTGTACATGGGTCGTTTTCTAAAATAGATTACATACTAGTCCCTAGGTCATGCATAAGTAAATGCAGGAAAACAAATTATGTGATGCATATTATCTGACCACAGTGCAATGAAACTGGAAAAAATCAACAAAAGAAACCAGAAAAGCCCCATAAATACATGGAAATTAAAAAACATCCTACTCAGCAGTCAATGGGTCTCAGATGAAATTAAACAAGAAATTGAACAGTATCAACAATTCATTGAAAATTGAAGCCCAACTTATTGGAATTTATGGGCTGTGATGAAAGCAGTTCTCAGAAGGAATTTTGTAGCTGTGAGCTCACACATTAGGATAACAGAACAGGAACCAATAAACACACTAATGTTGAACCTCCATCATCTAGAAGAAGAAAAGCAAACCAAACCCAGAGCCCAAAGATGGGAAGAAATCATAAAGATTAGTGCAGAAATTAATTGAATAGAGATGAAGAAAACAGTTCAAACAACAAATCAAAAAGTTGGATGATTAAATCAAATCGATAAGCCCCTAGCTAACTTCGTCAAAAAGACAAAAGAAAAAATTCAAAAACAAGCAATAAGAAATGAAAAGGGTATAATCACCACAGACCCAGTGGTAATTCAGATGATTATCAATAGCTACTTTGAGAATGTTTACTCTCACACAATGTAAGACACAGACAAAATAGACAGATTCCTAGAAAGGTACAAATTACTAAAACTGAATCAAGAAGATGTTATAACAACTCTCAACCACCCAATAACAGCCAATGAAATATGAAATGTAATAAAAACAACTGACAAAGGAAAGTACAGGCCCTGATGGATTCACAACTGAATTCTACAAGAAGTTTATGTAAGATATAATCCCTATACTCCTCAAACTCTTCAGTGAAATTGAAAGGAAACAGTTCTTCCAAAAACATTCCTGGAGGCAAGGATTATACTGACACCAAAACCAGGGAGAGACACAACTATAAAAGAGTATTACAAGCCAATTTCCCTCATGAACATATATGCAAAAATCCTAAATAAAATGTTAACAAATAGAATACAGCAATTCATCAAGAAGATCATACACCATGACCAGGTAGAATTCATCCCAGGGATGCAAGGATGTTTCAATATTCAAAAATCTATAAATGTAATACACTATATCAATAGAGTGAAAATGAAAAATCACATGATCATCTCAAATGATGCAGAAAGGCTTTTGACAAAGTCCAACACTCATTCATGTTCAAAGTACTACTGATAATTGGAATAGAGGGCCTCTACTTCAATTTGATAAAAGCCATCTATGACAACCAAACGACTAATATAATTCTAAATGGGGAAAAACTGATGTCTTTTAGTCTCAAATCTGGTACAAGATAAGGATGTCATCTATCACCCCTCCTATTCAATGTAATTCTGGAATCACTAGCTAGATCCATTAGACAGGAGGCAGATATAAAAGGAATAAGAATAGGTAAAGAAGTTAAATTATCATTATTTGCAGATAACACGAAACTTTACTTGGAAGACCCAATATACTCCACGAAGCTACAAGTGATACACAAGTTCAGTAGCATAGCAGGATACAGAGTTAATACCCAAAAGTCAATATCAACTCTCGACACAGATAAGAAACACACTGAGAGGGAAACTAGAGAAACAATACATTTTACAATAGCACTGGGGAAAATGAAATACCTTGGAATTCATCTAACTTAAAAAGTCAAAGATCTTTTGAAGGAATATGTCAGTATTCTGAAAAAGAGATCACAGAGGATTTCAGAAAATGGAAATATAGTCCCTACTCCTGGATAGGAAGAAAAAACATCGTGAAGATGGCCATACTCCCAAAATTGTACAGATTTCATGCAATCCCTATGAAACTAACACTATCATACCCATGAGACCTAGATTCCTTAAATTTATTGGAGCCAGAAAAAGCCTACAATATCAAAGGCAATCCTGGGCAACAAAGACAAGATAGGAGGCATTACAATTCCTGACTTGAAATTATACTACAAAGCTACTGTGATAAAATCAGCATGGTACTGACAATGAAATAGACCTGAAGATCAGTGGAATAGATTAGAAGATGCAGAGGCCTCTATGAACACTCTCAGCCACTTGATCTTTGACAAAGGGGCCAAACAGGCCTAGTGGAAGAAAGATAGCCTGTTTCACAAATGGTGCTGGAAAAACTGGTTCTGCAGATACCGAAAACTAAAAGTTGATGTAGGTCTATATGCATGCACTAAGCTAACATGAAAATGGATTGAACATCTAAACATTAAAACAGAAACACTAAATCTCCTGGAGACGAAATTAGGCGGAACTCTTGAAGACATGGGGGTAGGCAAAGACTTAATGAACAAACATCAAATTGCAAGGGTAATACTTGAAAGAATTAAAAACTGGGACCTCTTATTGAGATGCCTTTGCATGTCTAAAGAAACTGCCAACAAAGTGAAAAGACAACCCACAAATTTCGAAAAAATATTGACAAATAAACACCCAGACAAAGGTCTGCTGTGTAGAATTTATAAAGAGCTAAAAAACATTAGGTGCCCAAAATTTAAAGACCAATCCAGAAATGGCCATCCGAGATGGACACACATTTCTCAGAGGAAAAAATTAAAGAAGAAAATCAATATATGAAAAAATTCTCCACATCACTAGCAATCCATGAAATGCAACCTGATCCCGGAAAGAATGGCTATCATAAAGAAATCAATCAACAACAAATGCTGGAGAGACTGTGGGGAAAAGTAACCCTTCTCTACTTCAGGTTGGAATGTAGACTGGTGCAGCCATTATGGAAATCAGTGTGAAGACTCCTTAAAAAACTAGAACTGGAAATCCCATTCAAGCCAGCTATCTCCCTACTGGGAATTGTCCCACAGGAACTGAAAACATCATATCATAGTGATGTATGTGTACCTATATTTATAGCAACACAATTTGTGATAGCCAAATCTTGGAAACAACCAAGATGCCCATTACATGAGGAATGGTTGAAAAAGATGTGGTATTTTTATATAATGGAGTATTACTCAGCTTTAGAGAATGATAAACTCGAAGCCTTCATATATAAGTGGATGCCACTTGAAGATATACTCATAAGTGCCATGAACCAGACCCACATCTGCAAATATCATGTAGTCTCCCTAGTATAAGAACGCAAAAGTAGAAATAGTAATAGAAAGGTTTAACACAATTAAAAGGAAAGCAAGAACTTGAGGATTGGAAAACTAGGAGAGAGCAAGGAGAAAGCTCTAAAACATGATAGGTGCAAAGCCATACATTTATATACACAAGATGGCCAAGGCAATGTTCCTGAGAAACACCAGCAGGTTTCTGAAACTAGCATTTAATTGGTAGGATTCTCACCCTGACTAATGGTCCAAGCAGCTGCACTGAAGATAGCAATGTGTAACAGAAGGGTCATACTTGGAATGCCTGTCATTCTGATCTTCTAAATACATACTGCTTGTTATGAAATATCACTTATTGCCATACTGTCTCTAAAGTAAATGTTTGTGTTTTTTTAAAAAGAAAAGGGTGATAAATGAAATAAAGAGACAAGAAAAAGAACTGTCACTAGATTGTCCTTCTACAATGCTGTATATTGTTAGATTTCTAAATTTCTGTGTAAAGGTATGTAATTGTTTATTAATATTTCTTAAATATTTTATATTTTTAAATTTTTTCTCTATATTCTGTAAGGACTTATAGTTTAACATGTCAATACCTGGTGGAAAAGACCTTTTCCATGATATGCCTAAGATGTTTAATATTCAGACAGATAGTGAGGTTAAACCAAACTGCATATATTGTAGGGCAATAATCAGCTTCTGTGCTGCAGGGTTCACAACCTAAGTTTGCATTCCAAAAATTAGAGAAATAAAAGAGCTGCAGATTTCCAACATTTTGACCCTAGCCTTTCAAGTTCAGTGAAGGCTCAGGACGTAGGAGAACCTATACTGTAACATCATGTAACTCAGTTGTGTCCCGAATTTTCTGATCAAGGAGATTATGGTGCCACAGAGCAATGTGGTCAAGTCACATGGAGAGAAAATGTTCTCTCTGGCTTTCACAGGGAGCAAAAGGGTTAAGCAATGGCCATGACTCATGCACATGGCTGACACTGACAAATGATCTGCCAACTGCCATAGAGGACTACAGGATAAATCCTAAGGGGACTTGACTCGCTTTATGAGATGCAAATGTTACATTTCTTGTTATATAGGTCTTGCTTTATCTTGTTCATGTCAATCCTAAGTCAATATGTCTCAATTGTAACCAACAATATAAATGGACTCAATTCATCAATTAAGAGAAGTAGATTGGCACAGTGGATTAATAAACAAAATCCAACAATATGCTGTATACAAGAAACACATTTAAGTCATAAAGACATTCATAGGCTGAAAGTCAAAGGATGGAAAAAAACATTACTTGTCCCAGCACCTCAGGAAAAAAACAGTGGTAGCAATCGTATTCTAAGATAGTCTCAACATCAAAGCAAGAATGATCAAGTGAAATGAACGAGGCCACTATATACTTGTTAGGGGAAAAATTCAAGAACAAGAGGGAACACTCATAAATATGGATGCACTAAACACTGGAGCACTGAACTATACAAAACAAATCTTAATGGACTTGAAAAATCTAATATCCAATACAACTATCTTAACAGGAGAACGTAACACCCCCTTATTCCAAAAAGATAGGTCAACCAGACAAAAACATAGCAAAGAAATAACAGAACTGAACCAGAACTTGAAACAAATGAACTTGGTGGACATATGCAGAACAAATATACAATTGTTTGTTCTACCCAAACACAGCTGAATGCACATTTTTCTCAGCTGCACATGAGTCATTTTCTAAAATAGACCACATACTCATGCACAGGTCTTGCTTAAGTATAAGCAAGAAAACAGAAATTATCCCATGTGTATTATCTGACCACACTGCAATGAAACTGGAAATAAATGGCCAAAGGAATCCGAAAAAACCCTGAATACGTGAAAATTAAATGACACCCTATTGAGTAACCAATAGGTCACAGATGGAATTAAGCAAGTAATTCAAGAATATCTGTAATTCAATGAAAATTTATGCACAACTTATCGGAATTTATGGGATACAATGAAAGCAGTTCTCAGAGGGAAATTCATATGTGAACTCACACATTAGGAAAACAGAAGGGGAACAAATAAATACCCTAATGCTGCACCTTCAACAATTTCAAAAGGAAGAGCAAACTAAACCCAGAGCCCAGAGACAAGAAGAAATCAAAAAGATTAGAGCAGAAACTGATTCAAGTGAGACAAAGTAAACAGTTAAAAAATTAACAAAACAAAAAGCTGGTTCTTTGAAAGATTAAATGAAATCGATAAGCCCCTAGCTAACCTCATCAAACAGAGGAAAGAAAAAATTGAAATACAAGCAATAGGGAATGAAAAGGGTGTAATTACCACAGACCCAGTGGAAATTGCAAAGATTAGCAATAGCTACTTTGAGAATATTTACTCTCACAGAATACAAGACACAGAAGAAATGAACAGATTCCTAGAAAGGTACAAATTACCACAACTGAATTGACAAGATATAACCACTCTCAGTAGCCCAATAACAGCCAGTGAAATACAGGATGTAATAAAAATCCTACAGACAAAGCAAAGTCCAGGTCCGGATGGATTCACAGCTGAATTCTACAAGAAATTTACAAAAGACGTAGTCCCTATACTACTCAAACTGTTCAACAAAATTGAAAAGGATACAATACTTCTGAAATCATTCCTGGAGGCAAGTTTTATACTGATTCTAGAAACAGGGAAAGATGCAACAAAGAAAGAGTACTACTGGCCAGTCTCCCTCATGAACATAGATGCAAAAATTTTCAATACAATCCTAGCAAATAGAATAGAGGAAATCATCATGAACAGCATACACTATGACCAGGGAGGATTCATCCCAAGAATGCAAGCATGGTTCAATATTTGAAAATCTATAAATGTAATGTACTGTATCAAAAGAGTGAAAACTAAAAACCACATGATCATTTCAATCATTGCAGAAAAGGATTTTGACAAAGACCAACACTCATTCGTGTTCAAAGTCCTATAGAAAATGGGAAAAGATGGCCTCTACTTCAATCTGGTAAAAGACATTTATGGAAACCCAACGGCTACCATAATTCTAAATAGGGAAATCCTGAAATCTACTACTCTTAGATTTGGAATAAGATAAGGATGTCCTCTATCACCAGTGCTATTCAATATATTTCTGGAATCTTTAGCTATAGCCATTAGAAAAGAGAAAGAAATAAAAGGGATAAGAATAGGGAAAGAAGAAGTTAAATTATGATTTTTTGCAGTTGGTATGATACTTTACTTGGAATACCTAAAAACTCCACCAAGGAGCTACAAGAATTAATACAGAAATTCAGTAGCTTATCAGGTTATAAGTTCAATACCCAAAACTCAAAAGAACTTCTCTACAGAGATAACAAACAAACTGAGAGGGATACTATAGAAAAAATACCTTTTACAATAGCAGCAAGAAAAATGAAATACTTTGGAATTCATCTAACTGAACAAGTCAAACATCTTTTCAAGGAAAATTGCAGTACTCTCAAAAAAGTTATCGTAGAGGATTTCAGAAAATGGAAAGATATTCCATGCTTCTGGATAGGAAGAAGCAACATTGTGAAGATGTCCATACTCCTTAAATTGCTGTACAGATTTAATACAATCCTTATCAAACTACTAGCAACATACCTCACAGAGCTAGAGAAATCATTCATAATATTTATTTGGAACCAGAAAAGACCTAGAATAGCAAAAGAAATCCTGGGCAATAAGATAAGGCGGGACGCATCACAATTGCTGATTTGAAATTATACTACAAGCCTACTGTGATTAAATCAGCATGGCACTGGCAACAAAATAGACATGAAGATCAATGGAATAGATTAGAATACCTTGAAGCCCCTATGAACACACTCAGCCACCTTATCTTTGACAAAGGGGCCAGACATACTCACTGGAAGAAAGATAGCCTCTTTAACAAATGGTGCTGTAAAAAGTGGCTCTCTACATGCCAAAACCTCAAACTTGACCCAGGTCTATCACCATGCAGTAAACTAAAGTCAAAATGGATTAAAGATCTAAACATTAAAGCAGAGACACTAAATCTCCTGGAAGAGAAAGTGGGAGGAACTCTTGAAGACGTAGGGGTAGGCAAAGACTTCATGAACAGAAAGCAAATTGCACGGGAAACAGTTGAAAGAATGAACATCTGGGACCTGCTCTTACTGAGAAGTTTTTTCACGTCAAAAGAAATTACTAACAAAATGAAAAGGCAACTCACAAATTTGGAAAACATCATGACAAATAAGTACTCAGACAATGGTCTGCTCTCTAAAATTTATAAAGAACTAAAAAACGCTGGGGCCCCAAAATTTACATACCCAATCCAGAAATGGGCATCCGAGATGAAAACATCCTTCTCAGAGGATGAAATTAAAGTAGCGAATAAATATATGAAAAATGCTCCACATCACTAGCCTTTTGCAAAATGCAAATTAAAATAACTTTGAGATATCATCTCATCCCAGAAAGAATGGCTATCATAAAGAAATCACCCAGTAACAAATGTTGGTGAGGCTGTAGGGAAAAAGGAACCCTTCTTTACTACTGGTGGGAATGTAGACTGGTGCCAACCATTATGGAAATCAGTATGGAGACTCCTTAGAAAAGTTGGACTGGAAATCCCATTTAAACCAGCTATTCCTCTACTGGAAATTTTCCCAGAGGATCTGAAAACATCATGTCATAAGGATATATGTGTTCCTATGTTTATAGCAGCACAATTTGTGATAGCCAAATCTTGGAAACCCCCAAGATGCCCATCACCTGAGGAATGGTTGAAAAAGATGTGGTATTTTTACACAATGGAATATTATTCAGCTATTACGAATAATAAAGTTGAAGCCTTTATATTGAAGTGGATGCCAATTGAACATATACTCATACGTGAAATAAACTAGACACACGTGTAAATATCGTATAGTTTCCCTAGTTTAAGATCTAAAAAGAAGATATAGAAATAGAAAGGTACAAAGCAAGTAAAAGGAAAGCAGGATTTCGAGGACTAACTAATCAAGAGAGAGAAAGGAGAAGAGCTAGGAAATATGACAATGTCAAGCCATATGGTTATATGTAGAAGATGGGCAAGGCAATGATCTTGAAAATCTTTAGAAGATTTTTGCATCTAGCAGTTAATTGGAAAGATTCTCACCCTGACTGACTATATATACTGATACCTGTGAACTAAGCAACTGCACTGCAGATGGTAATCTGTAATAGTTTCATGCTTGGAGTGCCTGTCACTCTGGTCTTCTGAATACGGGCTGCTTGTCATGACATGCCAGTTGCTGCTATGCTGTCTCTCAGGTAGATGGTTGTTCAAAAAGAAGGGGCTGGTGAATGAAAGCAAGAGACAGGAAAAGGAATATTTTGGGACTGTCCTTCAAGGTTGTATATGGTTATTTCTTTGGACTTATGTGTAAACGAAAGACGTATATAAATCTTTATGCCTATTTTAATAATATATTCTAATTTTTAAATTTTTTATCATATTCTGTGGGGATTTAAAGTTCAACATATCAATACTTGATGAAAAATACCTGTTCAATATTATTCCTAAGATGTTTGTTATTCAGACAGATAGTGAGGTTAAGCTTGATAGCCTAAATCGTTTGATAATAACAATAAGCTTGTCTTCTGGATGGTTATCAACCTAAGTTTGCAGACCAAATTAAAGAAAAAGGAGGGCTGCAAGGAAAGCCAACATTTTGGCCCTAGCTTTCCATGGTCAATTAAGACTCAGGACATATGAGAACTTGTACTGTGACATCATGTAACTCGGTAGTGTCCCAAATTTACTGATCAAGGAGATTATGGGGCCAAAGAGGAAAGTGATCGATGATATAGAGTGTGCCTAAGAAGAGACACATGGAGAGAAAACATTCTGTCAGGCTTTCACAGAAAGCACATTGGCCAAGCAATGGCCATGACTCATCCACATGTCTGACACTGACAAAGGTTCTACAGTCTGAGGTATAGGATCTCAGGATAAATCCTGAGGGGATTTCACTGACCTTCTCAGACCCAAAAGCTACAACTCTTTTTTCATAGATCCTGCTTTACCTTGGTCTTAACCATCCAGCAGAGAAGTATGAAATTGAAATATAACAAGTAAAGCCATGCTGTTAGGTTGAGCTGTAGGGAACTCAGGTCAACAGTTTCTGACATTGCCAGTCAAGCCGAAAACCCAATACTATTATGGCCTACAGGACTTTGTTATTATATTTAGCTGAGTCTACACACCTATAATATTCAAATAACGGAACTTACCAAAAAATGGGGATACAGATGAATGTCCATTTTGTATCTGTGTATTCAAAGTGGTTAGGGTAGATATATAATTACATTCTCTTAATGAATAGAGGGATTTGTTCTAATGGGGTTTGTAAATAGGATATCATATCTGCATCTTGTACAGCAGTTAACCACTAGGAAGAATGTATGCAATGTGTTAGTTATTGAAACTCTCCTACCAATTTGATTTGAAACTCTCTCATTGCTATTTGTTTCTCAATAAAATTGTGAAAAAAAACCCAAAACAACCATTATTGAATTCCTAAATATAAGAACGAAAAAGATAAAAAAAACAAAAAACAAACTGAATAGAATCACAGCATAAAAAGGCTAGGTACCATGTTCACACTCATGTAAATATAAATTAAAACAAGGAATGAGACAGAAGAAAGAAAACAATCCTAAGAACAGAACATCTTCAACAATATAAATGACAAAAACCCAGAAACATCACAAAGTACAGCTATAGCAATAAAAAAAGAGGGGAATGGTGTGGAAAAGCCCACTTCTGGGTTTTTCTCTGTTATCAGTAAACAACATATTGAGAGAGCATCCCCATCCATGTTTGTTTATCCTCAAAGCCCTGGGAGCCTGCACCCTCTGGCAGTTTGCAGCTGTCAGTGCAACCTACTTGGGACTAGCCCAGCTAGGCGCTGCTAGGTAGAGCCTGCAGCCACTTTGAGGTTTGAGTTTTATGTGTCCCTCTCCAAATTGGTTTTTGGCCAGTTTCTGTCTACTGCAGGATAGCTGTGCAGTGTTTCATGTCCCCTATTGCCCTTCACTGCTCCATCTCTCATTGGAGACCTGTTTGGTTTGTAGGTTTGGACCACTCCTGTCAGGCAAAAACACACATACACACACACACACACACACACACAAAAAAACCCAAAAAACATCTTCAACAACAAAAAAACAATACAAACTACAACTATAACAACAGAAAAGAGAATATTTCTCATCGGGAAGAAGGTGCTGTTGGGTACCTCCTTCACTGAAGTTTTTCTCTTCATTCTCTCTATGGCCTTTAATTCATGCCTCAGTTCCTTTCTAGGTCCAGGATGACTCACTTCCGTCCTAGTCTTCCTCACATTGCTGCATTTCAGCATCTGGATGGCAGCACTCCGAGAGGTTGTTTCAGTGCTATTTAGCACTCTGCAAGCTTGCCCTGTCCCTCCACCAGTCTATAAAGTTGCCAAAGCTTTCTAAAAATTGTTAAAATTTTTCCCCACCCCTCTGCAAATCTAATTCCTTTTGCACCTTTCTTCCTTTTCTATCTTATGCCCCAGCTTTCCCTCTGTAAGTATATATAATTATTGTAGCTATTTAATGGGCCACAGTACTCATGTAGGTGTTCGATTTAATTGACTTTTAAATGAAAAAAGATACAAAGAATTGCATAATTTCAGTTCAGCTTTCTATTTCGTTCCACAAGCGAAACAATATCCAGATAGTTTTTCATCCTTTAACATATTTTATCTTTATTTGAAGAACTTATGTAACTTTCTGGTGCCTGGTAAGGCACATCTGTATTAGGCATGCAATACATTAGGAGATGTGGGAGTGCTGTGGTGGATTTTCACTGTGCAGAGTGCTTAGGATCTGCTCAGTAGTATACCTTCTGCCTCTTTGCCTTTTTTTCAATCTTGTGTTTGGTACAGGGTCTCTCTACACAGCTTGGACTCATAGTGATCTTCCTGTCTTAGCCTTCTCAGTTCTGAGATTACGGGAGTGTGCCACCACACACTCATACCTACTATGATTATATAATTACAGAGGGAAAGCTGAGGTATAAGACAGGAAAAAAGGTACAGTGGAATTGGATTTGCAGAGGAATGGGGAAAAGTTTTTTCTTAACACCATACACTCTGTTGCTGACCTGGCACACGCAGGGTTGGGGCTGGCAGGGCATGCAGTACTGAGGATTGAACCAGGTTCCTTGTACTTGGTAGGCAGGTGCTTAAACTGCTGAGCCATCTCCCTAGCCCATCTTTGTCTCTCATTTGTGCTCTTTCATTTGCTGAGCCTCTGAATTTGGAGCATGGAAGTTGAATAGCTCTAGGATTTCCTGGACAGGCCCCAAATGAGTGCCACTGAGGCCCTTTGTCAAGGGTAATTTATGCAGCAAAATAACAATGTGATGCAATGTGAGCCTATAGTATACAACTATGCAAGCATACAAATATACCCACTTAGGTAATATTGATCCCATAGGGAAATGATTAACAACACTGGTGAATGGCGGGTATCATTCATTTCAGCTACCTATAACTTCTAATTGTAGAAAGGACAAAGAAATCTCTGGAGAAGGGTGGTAGTGTGGGTTAGACAATTTGATTCCCACCTCTGTGTCTGATCACTGGGCCAAATGGTGCTGATTACAGTAGAATCTCAGGCTGTCCTTTATCTCCAGAGAGGCTTCCAGGACAAGTGTATCTCTATCGGAGTCTTCTTCAGCCACAGTCTTGGAGTCTCATCGTCTGCAGTGCTGCCCCTGAGGAGCCACACTGCGTCTGCATGCCTGCTTATTTCTAGCTCTCTGTAGTAATGAGTGGATCTGGGCTTGCCTCAGCACTATCCCTCTGGGTCCTTTGTCATGGGAAGGTAAAGTGTGCTTCCACCTCCACCACAGTCATCTGGACAAAAGCTCATTTGCAGAGGCTCAGAGAAGGAAAGGCTGCTTTCTGACTTAATCTTTATGCAGAGTCAATCTGGAAATAAATAGAATGGATGACTGCTTTGATAATGGATTACTTGTCTTTTATTTTTTATTGCATAAAGCAATGAAGAGAAATAAATAGCCCCCAAAAGTGCTGCTTTGATTTAGATTTGCCTTTTTCCAAAATAACTTAGATTACAATATATGCATTTATTGATATAGATAACTTCCCAGGAAGGTAGGAGCAAACATTCCAATTAAAGCAAATATATTTTATATGTTTTATGTAACCATTCTATGGTGTGAATCATTAAGAAATTAGGAAAGGGGTTATTTAGGACTCACATTAGTGTCACATTCTGCTAATAGTGATAAAAATGATAATTTATACATCTTCAGTTTTCCAGAAGTAGTCTCATTTGTGAAATATTGCACAATGCTAAATAGTCTTAATACATTTAATGCAATTCATTAAATTTAATAATATAATTTTACATTTAATTTACATATCTAATTTATACATCCATATAATTTATACATTTTTAGAAATTATCCTTTCATATTTCAGATTAAATTATAATATTTTCATTTTATTTTGAAGTATAGATTGTGTATTCACTCAATGTGCATCATCCCTTTCGGTCAGTGTGTGCCAATTTGTATGTGTGTTCACATGAGAAGCAACTGAAAAGAGGAGTAGCAAGAAGAGGAGGAAAAATCATGTTCAAGGAAAGGTCCTCAAAATTCATGCACAAAGTTGATCCTAAAGGAAAGTTGTGGTTTCACTTTATTTTTTTTCAGACACTGATTAGCTATGTAATACACACTGTCTGTAACATAAACACAAACCAGGTTTTCAGGAGATACAAACTGATTTCTCTTACTAAAGTCTGAGTTTGTTGTTGCTTTTTCCTGGATTCTCACATGTAAGCAAAATGTAAGAGAGGTCTCAATAACAGCAGTGACAAGAGCTATTTTTATAACATTGTCTTAACCAGGGGTCAATGTTTTGACAGTTTTATTGAATGAATGCAGTTCTACCATGTTCCCAAATTAACTATCTCCTGCTTTAATGGAGGCAGAGGCCTGCAGTAGTCATTCAGAGTATGAAAAGAATTGGACAGGACATATGGAAAATTGGTCTTCAGGAAGTCATCTAAGAATTTTATTTCTTGTAACATGTATTTTGGTATGAGGTATCATAGGCTCAGAGGTTATACTGTGGAATTAAGGAACTGATATGATTTCTAAAGTGAAGATTAAAGTTAGAATCGTGACTTTGTTTTATCAGTTAATTAAATTGTGAGTACTAATCCTTTTTTTCAAAAAAATTGATGCTAACCAAGATATACACATGCACATGCAGACTATTCTCTCCTTTTCTGAAGGGGATTCTTCCGTGTTAGCCATTTGCAAAGAGTTGTGATTTTTAGATGTTGAGATGAAAGCATCTAGAAGCATCACAGTTGAATAAGATTCCAACAATACTTAAACATAAGTTTTAATTACTGACATTTTTAAATTTCTAGGCACAGTTAGCAAGGTAATTGATTTATGGTGGTAAGTAATGTAGAAAAAAATTGAAAATGTTGGGAGTTCAACAGGGGTAAAAAGTATTATGGATTTGATGCTACGACAGGTTTTATGGGATCCAGTAGCATGGCTTGGGAGGGGTCTTACATATCCCCAAGTCTTTCTAAAGTCTATCTGAAGGCCTTCCAAATCACGAAGCTTCTTTAAATAGAGAAGTAATGCTCTGATTTCAAATCAGTGCTACTCACTTTACCTTCTAGCCCCTTTCAACTGTTACACATTCCCTAGTGCTGTCTCTGGGAAAATTATGATATCATCAAAATGCCTCCAAAATTCAGGAAAGAGGTACAAAACATCTTATATAATAATAGTTGTCTCTTCTAGTGATACAATGAACCAGGCAATGTGCTTGTCTGGAACGTTGATAGAGTAGATGTTTTTAAGATTGAGTACAATGAAGTGTATTTTCATGGAGCCTTAGTAAACTGAGATGATACTGATCGTGTGATGATACTTTTCTTGGTTGTTGTACTTACAATTGTTTTCTCTCACATGTATGTATATTAGTATAATTTCTTTGTGCTGTCTCTTCTAAATGCTTCAAACTTAACTCTTAAAACCTAACTACTGTTTTTCTATATTATGACCTAGTATAAATAATTTAGCACAAGATATTGGATGTTTAGCTGGTTTCAGCTGCAGTTATATATTTTGTATTTGGTGTACATTTCATAGGACACCAAAAGACCTAACTAGTTTTGGTGTCCTTCTTTAGGTTTGTGAAGATTTACAGTAAAACATATGGATTTCACAATTAAAACTGCAATGCTTAAATGGCATAAGTTTTTTAGACTATCACAGAATGTCCAAGGAAACCTGAATAATCCTTGGCAGAACTTTTTAAAATGAGTTAGACTAATTGTCATAAATAAAATCAGGTTAAATACAATTTAATCTTTTTTGGTGGCTGATATTTATTATTAGGACCTATAAGGAATAAGGTTCTACATTTATTATAGAATATTATTGTTTACAAAAAGAAGTTATCTGCAACTTCTGATCCCGTTATTCACACTTGCTGCTTGTACTCTGATAGGGATTAGAAAAGCATCCAATCTGGTGTGTTAGATCAAGTGTTAGATGTAACTGTAGGGGCTGCTGGTGAGGCAGACATGTGTCATGTCCTGAAGCTGACTTCACTGTGTATTCTTGGCATTTGTGACCAGAGTGATGGAAGTGGAAGAGATGGCCTCATAAGAGGGAGTTGTGAAGTTAGCTTTTCAGCATAAAGAATTGTTAAGAATATTACCTCCAAAATGCTGTTAAAAGGTCTATCTGAAAAATTAATCACAACGAAACTCTTAAATTAGTGTACTTAATAGTAGATTAAACATGGTAAATAATTTTTTAAAAAAACATAAATTTTTGGAAATAATTTGAGAAATTTAACAAATATATGATGTCTTATATGAGATTAAAATGGTACATATGAAGGGCTTTGTTTCATAAGGGGACATGTACAAATACTGTCTTGATAGCATATTTCAGTTGTTATATTGAAGATAAATTAAAACTTCCTGCATTGGTTTAGATAGAATTCCTTAGGCATATATGTCATTTTATGTGTGACATTTCTAAAGACTTTTAAGTTAAAATGTAAAAGTTGTAAATTTCTGGCAGCCTTATATATAATGCTAGTACTTAGAATTTAGGGGCTGGAGAGATTGCTCAGTGGAATAAGCACTTCCCTGGCAGGTGCATTAGCCTGAATTCAATCCCTGGTTCTGAAAAAAAAAGAAAAAAAGAATTGTATTCATTGATATCAGTCAGATTGGTTGGCTAAGATAGGCACTAGTTTAGATGAGTCACCTAATTCTTATGGGAAAAGGAAGTAAGGAAAACTTGTAAGGAAGTAACATTTCAGATATGCCCTGAAAACAGGATAGCCACTCTAGCTATTCCACTGTTAAGACACAGTACTTGGCACCCACAACTTAAAGAAGGAGCTTTATTCTTATTTATTTTTATTATTTCTTATGTATTTGGTACAGGGTCTCACTGTGCAGCTTGGATTCATAGTGATCCTCTTGTTTTCAGCCTCCCCAGTGCTGGGACTACAGGCCTGCACCACCATGCCTGGACTCAATCACCAGCTCAGTGTGCCCGTGGGCAGTACTAGCATAGCATGCGAGAACTGGAATCCAACCCTGGTCCTTATGCTTGCCTAGGCAGGTGCTTAGTCCACTGAGCTATCTTGCCAGCCTGGAGAGCTTTATTTTGGCTCAGAGATTCCCATGGGTTCAGTCCATGGCTGACTGGCTCCAAGGCAGAAATGACATAAGGCAAGGCCTAGAGGAAGAAGGCTTCTTGCTTTGTTGCAGGCAGGAAGCAGAGAGAAAAGCAAGGAGCTTGAGACAAAAACATACTCTTGTAGGTCATACCATCAGTGACTACCTTCTTCAGCAATGTCCTACTCTGAAACATGAGACTTTGGTAGATGGTTTCCATCTAAACCATATTATAGCATAGTTCAGAATGTCCTTAAACAGAATAAACAGGATTTGAAAGGCCTGAGGCTGCAAAGAGCCAGGACACACCAAAGGAAAAAGGACTGGACAGAGCCCCAAAGCTGCTGAGTGCAGAATAGTGGTACCGCTTGAGGCTTGTGAGCAGTCCCATGGTGAGGGATCTTGTAGGCTGTGTGATAAGTGTGGTTTTACATGTAATGGGAAACAATTGAGATGTTTTATCCAAAAGAGTGACATGAACTTCTCTAAGGTTGAAACTTCCATCTGTTCATCGAGATCTGTTTGTCTCTTTGTTGGGCATGCAGCCAAATTACATTTCCTTCCCTGCTTTGCAGTTGGCTGTGAGCCATGGAACTGTGTCTTACATAGTGAAAGTCAGAAATGGCAAATATCCTGACTAGGGCTGACACCAAAGAATGTCCCATGTTGGCCTTCACATACTTTTTCCTGGCACAGGTGGGAACCTACCTATGTCCATGCCCAAGTGGCAAAGTCACTGATGGTTGGTCTGGACACTTGCGTTGCTAGGTGGATCAGAACTGTCTCATGCCCACCCTCAGCTGTGATATGTGCAGAAATGAAACATCTTCTTGTTGAGCCTTCACATGCTTAGTCATTTTCATATCACATTCATCGTTTATTCAGATTAATATGGCTACTTGAATGAATAGTGTTGGCTGATATGTTCTATGAGGATTGAAAGTGTGAACTGAAGGTATGGTGTGCTGTGCTGTGTACTGGTGAGATTTTAGTTGAAATAGATGTCAAATGATTTTGGATGGAAAATCACTAATCCTATTCCATTTCAGTCTTTAAAAATTTTTTTATTGAGAAACAAATAGTAATGAGACAGTTTCAAAACAGGATAGTAAGACAGTTACAATAATTAATACATTGCATATTGTTGTCTTTGTAGTAGTTATTCATAGTACTAGATGAGGACGTGATATCCTGTCCAAACACTATTAGTACAAATCTTACTTCTCATTGAATTAAGAGAAAGTAGCTGTATATCTATCCTATTTTGTATACACAGGTACAAAATGGTCCTTCATTTATATCCCCCTTTTTCATTTAGTTCTGTCAGAGATGGGTATTCCATTGTCATTAAATATTGTAGGTGTGTGAATTCAGCAAAATCATCCAATATAGTCCAGTAGTCATAGTGGGCTATCCATAGGACTATGCAGACCTCAAAAGTCATCTCTAAAATTGCTTAGCTCCAGAATTTGTTCTCTGCTCTAGCTGTGCTTTCTACCACCCTCTTTTTTTGTTTCTTTTTGCTTTTAGTTTTTTTCCATAATTTTATTGAGAAACAAATAGCAATGAGACAGTTTCAAATCAAATTAGTAGGACAGTTTCAGTAATTAACACATTGCATACTGTCTTCCTAGTGGTTATTTGTTGTACAAGATGCAGACATGATATCCTATTTACAAACATGATTACAACAAATCCCTCTGTTCATTGAAGTAAGAGAATGTAGCTGTATATCCCAACCATTTTGAATGCAAGGATACAAAATGGTCCTTCATCTGTACCCCTTTTTTTCTTTAGTTCATTTAAATATTACAGGTGTGTGAACTCAGTAAAATATTCCCAAATAGTCTGGGAATCCATAATAGTATTGGGTCTTCTGCATGACTGGCAGTGTTACAAGTTGGTGACTTCGGTCCCCTACAGCTCAACATGACAACATGGTTTTATTTTTTATACTTTGTTTTTATACTCTTCTGCTGGATAGTTAAGACCAAGATAAAGCCAGACCTGTGTAACAAGAATTGTAGCTTTTGTATCTGATAAGGTCAGACAAATCCCTTCAGTATTTGTCCTGAGACCCTCTATGTACCTCAGCTTGCAGATCTCTTGTCAGTATCAGCCATGTGGATGAGTCACACACATTGCTTGACCAATTTGCTCTCTTGTAAAGCCTGAGAAAATGTATTCTCTCTATGTGACTCTCCTTAGGCACACTCTACATCATCTGTCACTTTCTTTTTGGTCCATAATCTCCTTCATCAGAAAATTTGGGGTACAACTGAGCTACATGATATCACAGTACAGGTTCTCATATGTCTTGAGTCTTAATTGACCTTGGAGGGCCAAAATGTTGGCTGTCCTTGTGGTCCTCCTTTTTCTCTGATTTTTGGTCTTCAAAGTAAGGTTGTTAACCCTGCAGAAGAGAAGCTTATTGTTATTACCATGCAACCTAGGCTGTTGAGCATAACCTCACTATCTGTCTGAATATCAAACATTTTAGGCATAAAATGGAACAGGTCTTTTTCATCAAATATTGATATGTT
>NW_004524845.1:2448030-2448523 GCF_000260255.1 Octodon degus | reverse complement strand
CTGCTTTTTTCTGAGGTCCTGGGGCATGTAGTATTGTGTTCCATCCTTTGACTTTCAGCCTGTGAATGTGTTTATGACTTAAATGTGTTTCTTGCATACAGCATATTGTTGGATTTTGTTTCCTAAGCCCTGTGCCACTCTATTTCTCTTAATTGGTGAATTGAGTCCATTCACATTGATGTTTAGAATTGAGGTGTATTGACTTACGGTTTAGATGTTATTTACCTCTTGTCGTTTACTCCTTTTTTTTCTGTGTTTAATTGCTTGCGCTATTATTGGTTGCTTCTGATCTCATTCGTGGATTTCTGATCATTTGGTTCCTCTCTAGCACATCTTTCATTAGCCTGTGTAGGGTTGGCTTTGTCATCACGAAATTCTTTAGCTGTTCCTTGTTATGTAAGTATTTCACTTCTCCATCAAACTTGAAAGAGAGTTTTGCAGGGCATATTAGTCTGGGCTGGAATTTGTTTTCATAGAGGACTTGAAGTACTCT
>NW_004524845.1:2440511-2447930 GCF_000260255.1 Octodon degus | reverse complement strand
TTCATTCACCACCCCATTCCTTTTTAAACATCTACCTGAGAGACAGCATGGCAGCAACTGGCATGTCATGACAAGCAGCATGTATATCTTATTGGTTCAGTTTTGGCAGTTTGTACCTTTCTAGGTATCTGTCCATTCCTTCTGTGTCTTCTATTCTGTGAGAGTAAAGATTGTCAAAGTAGCTTTTGATAATCTTCTGAATTTCCACTGGGTCTGTGTTTATTTCAAAGAACCAACTTTTTGATTCATTAATTCTTTGAACTCTTTTCTTCATCTCAGTTGAATTCATTTCTGCTCTAATTTTTATGATTTTTTTCCCGTCTTTTGGCTCTGGATTTGGTTTGCTCTTCCTTTTCTAGTTGTTGGAGTTGCAGCATGAGGATGTTTATTTTTTCCCATTCTATTTTCCAAATGTGTGAGTTCACAGCTATAAATTTTCGTCTAGAACTGTTTTCATCACATCCCATAATTTCTGATAAGTTGTGTTTGAATTTTCTTTGAATTGTAGATGTTGCTGAAATTCTTGTTTAATTTCTTCTGTGACCCACTGATTGCTGAGTAGGATGTTGTTTAATTTCCATATATTTATTTTTTTTCTGATTTCTTCTTTCGTTTATTTCCAGTTTCACTGCACTGTGGTCAGATAATATGAATGGGATAATTTCTGTTTTCTTGCTTATACTTAAGCATGACCTATGGACCATGTGTGTGGTCTGTTTTAGAAAATGACCCATGTGCAGCTGAGAAAAATATGTATTCAGCTGTGTTTGGCTGGAACCCTTTGTATATGTCCACTAAGTCCATTTGTTTGAAGCTGTGGTTCAGTTTTGCTACTTCTTTGCTAATTTTTTTGTCTCATTGGCCTGTCTTTTTGGTATAAGGGGGTGTTAAGTTCTCCTGTTAAGGTTGCAGTATTGAATATTAGAATTTTCATGTTCATTAAGATCATTAAGATTTGTTTTGTTGGGTGTTCCTTTGTTTGCTGCATACATATTTATGTGTGTTACTTGTTCCTCTTGAATTTTTTCCCTAACCTGTATATAGTGGCCTTCTTTATTTCTCTTGATTATTTTTGCTTTGAAGTTGAGACTGTCTGAGAACAGGGTTGGTACCCCTGGCTTTTTCTGAGGTGGTAGGGCATGTAGTATTGTTTTCGTCCTTTGACTTTCAGCCTATTGAAAGTGAAATATTGACTTTATGAGTTAAATGTGTTTCTTGTGTACAACATATTGTTAGATTTTGTTTCCTAATCCCCTGTGCCATTCTGTTTCTTTATTTGGTGAATTGAGTCCATGTACATTGATGATTATAATTGAGATGTTTTGACTTCCGGTTGACATGTTATTTACCTTTTGTTATTTATTCCTTTTTGTCCTGTGTTTAATTGTTTGCCCTATTTCGTTGGTTTCTTCTGTTCTGTTTCATGGAGTTCTGATCATTTTGTTCCCTCTCTAGAACATCTTTCAGGAACCGGTGTAGTGTTGACTTTGTCATCATGAAATTCATTAGTTGTTCTTTGTCATGGAAGTATTTCACTTCTCCATCAAACTTGAAAGAGAGTTTTGTAGTGTATAGTAGTGTGGGTGCATTTCAGTCTTTAGAGTGGAAAATCTGTCCACTGTATCTCAGCTGCCATATCACTTGCTTTCTAGATATTTCCTGACTGCTTAACTGAATTTCTTTATACATATATTTTATTATTTGAATAGGTTTAATCAACTGGAGGATAGGTGTTTTTGTTACTCCTCTCTGGTTGCTGGGACAAGTACCTGACATCCAAAATCAAGGAAGGTAAGTTTTATTTAGCTCACAGTTACTGGAGGTTTCAGTCTATATTCAACTAGCTCCAAGGCAGAAGCATACATGGCAGAGGTCAACTTTTCTTGGCAGCAGCAAAGAGCAAAAGGGCAAAAGAAGGAGTAGCCCCAGCTCAAGCAGCTAGCTTCTCTTATGTCCTTATATTGTAATGCAAAGTAGCTGCCCCAGGGCAGACACAGAGTCCCCATCCACAATAATCAAACACAAACTGCCCCATGACTGCATGAGGCTTCCCGAGGACAATTAGACACAAACCGTAACAGAAGATGAACTGTACTTTTTGAAGTTTCTTATTTTCTATGATATCTAACATAGTGCTTTATACAAGCTTCCTTTTTCATTGAACTTAATGAATCAGAACAGATTCTCTGATTTCTTGTCCACCCAGGTTATGTGATCCAGTATCTTATTCTACTGAGTTGCTATTGAAAATCTCAGACTTGGCCCTTTGTAAGGGAAAGAAGTTTATTTAGGTCATTATTCTGGTGGTAAGAAAGTCCAAAAAGCATGGTGCCAGTATCTGGTAAAAGGGCTTTCACTGTGTCTGATGGCAGACAAAGGAAGTAGTTGAACGTGGAAGGGGCTGAGTACATGGGTCATCTCACTTTGTAGCCATCTGCTGTCTTGAGAACTCACTTGATCCTAGGAGAGCTGCAGTGCATTCTCTCATTCTCTGGGCTGGTCAGCTGCTAGGAGGTCTGAGCTCTTAAAGTCCACATCACTTCCAAATACTGTTAAATTTTGGTCCACCCTTCTCACGTGAGCCTCTCTGAGAGCACATCATCTGGGAAACCATTCCACCCAGATCATGCCTTCCTACCGATGTGGCCTCAAGCTAACACACATACTTTGCTATCTAAGGAAAATTTTAGTTGTATCAAATTTTGTTTTAGCTGTGATTTGGAAGGAACTTTAGTATTTGCTTACACAGTGTGGAGAAATAATTCCAAAGGTATGTTGACTCATTGTTGTCCCATATCAAACCTTGGCCTGCCGTTTAGTGTCGCTGACTGCTTCAAGGATACTCTTTACACTTAAAGAAGGGAGGCATCTCAGGGAGTCACTGGGATCTATGAAGTGTCAAGATAAGTTTCTATAATTTAAATGAAGTTAAATGATAAGTTTCTATAATTTAAATTCTCAGTTAGGTTTCTTACTGAGAATTATCAGTGGAACAGAAGGATGGGAGCAGATTGTAAATAAATACAACCCAAGATAACTGAATGGTTTTAGACTAAGAGAGGACAGACAGAAAGATGAATAATGAAATACTCATGCTGATGAACTGCAACTTATAAATGTAAAAATTTATCAGAAGAATTTAGTAAGGTAAGCCAGTTAATGTTTCTTGTTGCCAGTGGATGGTGTTAACTAATGTGTTATTTTCATCTGGAGCAAGGTGCTATTTTATTTACTGGTATATTTGTTATCTCTGTCTAGTTTGGATGTATTTTATAAACAGGGAAAAAGCAATGAGTGTGGAAATTACTGGTACTAAGATGTGAGATTTTCACAGTTTTGAAGAAATTAAAGTGAAAATCAGTAAACTTGAGAATAATTGTGGAAATTGGATTTGTGAAAGAGATGAATCCACTTGGGATTATTTATTCTTTTTCTGTATTTTAGGAAAGGATCTACAGGCTATTCAGGGTTTCACTACTAGATAAGACTCATAGTGATCCTCTTGTTTACAGCCTCCCAAGTGCTGGGATTACAGGTACATGCCACCGTGCCCAGTCACAATTGCCCTCTCAGCGTGCCCCAGAGGCAGGGCTGGCAGGGCAAGCCCAGGGATTGAACCCCTGGGCCTTACGCCTGCTTGCAGGCACTTTAATTCACTGAGCTACTTGGCTGGACCCTGACTCAACTTTTGAGGAGGAAAAAAATGTATATCTAGCATAGCTTGAAATTCTAGGGGTAAAGCATGGTGGAGGATGAACAAATAAAAGACAGAAGTCAGAAAAGAGTTAGAGAACCTTCTCTTTAAATGGAAAAAAGGAACTTCTCAATAACCAAAGCCTGTTTATTTATACATTTGGCATGTTGATGTCATTTGATATCCTCAGCCTTGTAAGTTGTTTGCTTGGCTTGCTTCAGGGACCTGGTATTCTCTGAGCTGGAGTAGCTTGTTCGTGTCACTCATCTTGGGTGCTCTTTACTCTTTGTTCTCAGGGCTGGCCTTGCTCTGGACCCCCACGTGTGATTGATCTTCAGCTTCAGCTGCTCCTCATACCTTCTCATTTTCTCTTTTGTAGTTGCAAGCAATGGGTAGCCTATTGAAGTTGGAAGAACTGTGTTTGGAAGACTCTGTAGAAGACTTCATTTTTGATCTCTTTCCATCCTCAATGAACTTACTCATTTAAACTAAAACTTCCCAGTCCAAGAATTTTAGGTCCCTTTCATTAATTTAGCCCTGTGCTGCACATTAATCCATAACTATAGTCAGTTACTAGTATAGCTGGAGATTGTGAGAACATGTTAGTGATTTAAATTTCTTTTATATTAGCATATTACTATGGCATTTTTTCATAATTCTTATAGTCACACTTTCCTGCTGGATGTTCAAGATAAGGGGAGACCTATATTTATTAAAATTATTTTTTGCTGTCTATTAAGGTCAATTAAGTCTCCTGAAGATTTACCTTTGAATCATGCATAGCAACTTTGAGTACTCCTGTCAGTGTCTGCTGTCTGGGTGAGTCATTGCCATTGCTTGAGTAAGTTGCTTTCTATGAAAGCTTGGGAGATTTTTCTTCCCTGGTCACCCTCATTAGGCACACCATACATTGTGATTACTTTTTTCTGTGGTCCCACATTCTCCTTGGTCAGGAGTTGTAAAACTTACCAGAGTTGTAGGATGTCACAGTGTAGCAGCCGAGTTTATTGTCCATGGGAAACCAAATTATAAGAAAAACAAGAGTGTTAATTTGCTTGCATCCGCTCTGCACTCTCAATAATCAGGAGCATACATGGCACATTTCTATTGTTCTTTGCTTATATAGGTTCATGGTTGGTATGGAGACCATGCTGGAATGTTGTGCCTACGTATGAGTGTGAGTTCATAGCTTGGGCATTGAGATTTATGGCTCCATATAGGCATATAGCTTGGCTTTTACTCCGTTAATTGGTCCTGCTTCCTCCCTTATCTCCTTCATGTTTGGATATTTTGACAAGGCAAGGGAAGGAGTGAAGGATGGGACAATTTGGGCAAGGCCAAATGGGGAGGTGACCCAGCTCAGGTTTCTTCTATCTAACCATTTCAGGCAGGAGTCAAACTAAGTTGATTTATGCCTCAGTTTCTCCTACTTCTAAGGTGAGTAGGGTACTATGCTAGAGTTCCTTTGGCTTAGGACACCATCTCCTACAATAGAAAATATTCCCTCATGTCTTGGGTTCTTATTGATCTCAGAAGATTGAGGCCAGAATATTTGCAATCCTCCTACTCCATTGATCTTTCTAGTGTTTGGTCTCCAAAACTTGGTTATTGAACATCCAGAAGAGAAGATTAATGATGTTACATTCTATTGGGAGCAGTGAGCTTAATATTATACAAAATAGAGCTGTTATTTCCTACCAAACCTGAATGGTCCAGTATTTGAATGCTTGTAGAATATTAACAGACAGCAATTATATACTTTGCACAGAAAATTAGAAACCAAAAGCCATACATAATGTCATAGTATGACAATCATAGTATTTTTTGTAATGTACCTGAATTTCTATTTTGACATAAAATAATTCTTTTAGTCCATCATCCTTTTCTAGTATAAGAAACTTTTACTTAACATGTTGACCTTTAATGGAATGTATATCATGTAAGCTTTTGTTAAAGGCAGATGTCTGAATCTGAAAGAAAAGTCTGGTACCAGAAACAGTCCCTGTTTTATGTTATGGAAAGACCTGTATATCTGAATATATTTAAT
Organism: Octodon degus; assembly: GCF_000260255.1. Taxonomy (NCBI): domain Eukaryota; kingdom Metazoa; phylum Chordata; class Mammalia; order Rodentia; family Octodontidae; genus Octodon; species Octodon degus. The sequence goes on along the minus strand of NW_004524845.1, from coordinate 2,442,189 downwards.
ACACCATGAGATTTATATCAGTTGTCATAGTCATATGAAAACTTTTGTACAAGAGCATCTTTCTTTTTTCAGCTCATTTATTTGGTACAGGGTCTTGCTACACAGCTCACACTCTTAGTGATTCTTCTGTTTCAGTCTCCCCAACATGGGGATTATGGGCACGCACCACCATGCCCGGTCTCAGTGGCCATATGTCCTGCCTGGGGCAGGGCGAGCACAGCATGTAATACAGGGGATTGAACTTGGGTCCTTGAGCTTGCCGGGTTGGGCACTTAGCATCTTTCAGTCAAAAACCTTATAGTTTAGAAAAATTAATATTTTTACATTCAGTAGAAACATATAACAATAATATGTTTCAAATAATATTTAATGGGGTGTCTCCTATAAGACTATCAATATCACTGGAGGTTCCTTTTTTTTTTTTTAATGAATTTTAGACAGGGTCTCACTATGAATATTGGACTTGTAGTGATTCTCCTGTTTTCAGTCTCCCAAGCACTGGGATTACAGGTTTGTGCCACCATGCCCAGTCTCAGTCACTGTCTCAGCTCACTCCACACAGTTCAGGATTGAACCCAGGTCTCTGTGCTCTGCCAAAGCTGCTGAGCTATCAGGCCAGCCTAGAGGTTTCTATTACCTCTACGCAGTTGGTTTCTTATTCATCAAAATGACCCTTGACCAATAATTTCACACCAAGCATGAATGGTACCTATTTAGTTACCTCAACAAATTTCTGTTGGCTGCTGAGAAAACCAATTTTAATATCATAATGACCACTGGCAACCTAGGTGAGTGTATGCTTTTCAGATCTGTCACTCAAATTAAATTTGAAACAGCGATCCGAAATGCAAATGAAAAAAGGAAAAAAATGGAGCTCAAATAAAAACAGCTGTTCACAGAGATATGACAGAGAAAGAAACAAACATACATTTTGCTTATAATATCTGACTGTACTCAAATATAAACTTTTTGAGGGCTGACCAGGTAGGTCAGCGGGTTAAAGCATCTGCATAGGCAGACACAGGGACTGGGGCTTGATTTGCCCAGTGTCCCGTGCTGGCCCCATCCCCAGGGCATGCAGCGAAAACAGTTGAGACTGGGCGTGATGGCACGTGCCCGTAATCCTAGCACTTTGGATGCTGTAAGCAGGAGGATCACTATGAGTCTGATCTGTGTAGTGAGACCCTGTAGACAAAATTATGTTATCTCTTACAATTTTAGAAGTTTGTAATTATAAGTAGATTAGTCAGATTTTTTGTTGGTTAATAGCAGAGATGTCTTAAAAGAAGAATTTGGAAGGTACAAAATCTTTTATCTATAATTAATAATTTTTGTATTTTACTTTTATCTGAAGACAAGTTTGCTACCTACAAGCAGTCTACCACCTACTTAGACCTTCAACTCTCATTTTTGGTAAACATCTCCTGGGTATATATCAGTTTTTTTACTTGGCTGCGTCAGGTCTAGCCCCATCCTTGTCCATCAGCTGTGGCACAATCTCCAAGGTATCTCTGACATCAGAGTGAGTGTCAGCTTCTTTTTTTTTGATATTTAATTTAATTTAATCTTTTCCATAAATTTATTGAGAAACAAATAGCAATGAGACAGTTTCAAACCAAACTGGTAGGACAGTTTCAATAATTAACACATTGTATACATTCTTCCTAGTGGTTAACTG
>NW_004524845.1:2422257-2434661 GCF_000260255.1 Octodon degus | reverse complement strand
GTTCTGTATGCTTCAGTTACCTGAATGTCAGATTGTTTCCTCATATTTTGGAAGTTTTCTGCTATTACTTCTGCCCACATTTTTTTAATGTCATTTGTGTTGACTCCTTCTTTCTCATTGATAGCTATTAGTCTCACATTGTTCATCTTTGCATCATCTTGCAGGTGATGGATTATCCTCGTTGTTTTTAAGAGATCCTTGCTTACCTTTTCAGTAGCTGCACCAGCATCTTCAAGATCTGAAACTGTCTTCACTTTCACTTAAATGGTTTTGCAAACTTGTGATTGAGATTTTAATTTCCTCTATATCTCTTTGACTCTGCTTCATGCCATCTATTTCTTTCCTGTATTGCTCATTCAAGGAGTCCATCATTTTGCTAATCTCTCTCTCTTTTTTTTTAATCAATGTCTTCTTTAGAAGCAGTTATAAATTATTTCACTGCAGTGTTTTTTTCAGCTTGGGTTTCCTCCCAGTGTTTCTGTAGTTGCTTCTTTACTTCAGATGCTATGAGTTTTGAGAATTCCTTTTGTATTTCAGAAAGAATTGCTCTCTGAGTTCCTCTATAACTTTTTGCTGTTGTTTATTTACTATCGACACTCTTAATTCATGCATTTGAGCCGAGCTAGTGTTCTCTGCACTTTTTCTGTGTGGGCATTGGGTTTCCTCCATATGTTTCTGCATTTGATTCTTTAGTGCAGATGTTATTAATTCAGGGATTTCTTTTTTTATTTCCAATCTGAGTTCCTCTATACCTTTCTGCAGCTGTTTCTTTGTTTCAGAAGCCGTTGATTCATTGCTTCCTACTGTGTGATTCCCAATTTGTTCTGTGTTAGTGTCCTCTGCACTTGTTAAGAGTGGGCTTGGGTTCTGAGTTTGCATTTTGTTTCTTCTCGTCATTTTGTGTAGCACTGTCTTCTGACCTTTGTTGTGGATCTTCGTTGTAATTATAACCGCAGCACGTACTGAAGTTTATGTGCGGATCTACAAAGTTCGGATTTATCCAGCTGTGCCTGGCTTGGATCTGACTGCTTTGCTCTGCTCCTTCCTGCTGCTGCCCTTGAGGGTGAACCTGTTGTGCCCCTGTGGCAAGATTTTTGCTCCTGGACTAGCTGGTGGTTCTATCTTCTACACTCTCTGCAGGGATTGCAGCTACAGGCCTGTGTGCCAGGCCTGATCTAAGCCTGGAGGGGACAAGGTATAGTAGGTGGGAGAGTGCTCTCCCATACACTCACTTGGTCTGGGCTACGACTGTTTCTGGGGGTTCCGGAATGCGGCAGAAATTCCTACTCAGTGGCGGGTGGGGTGGGGGAGGTGCTTTGGAGTGGTGGAGCCTGGCCCAATGGGGTGGAAGAGGGTCTCACCCATGCTGTGCCTGTGCTGGGACCAGTAGTAGGTCCCGCTGGTGCTGGGTAGGAGGAAGCGCTCCCACACACTCACCAGACCTGGTCTAGGACTGGGTCTGGGGGTTCCTGGAACGCAGCAGAAATTCCTACTCAAGTGGGCGGGGTGGTGGACATGCTGCGGAGTAGTGGGGGTTTTCCCAAGGGGTTCAAGAGGGTCTTACCCATGCTGCGCCTGGGCTGCTACCAGTAGTAGGTCCCGCCAGGCGCAGCGTATCAGGAAGCTCTCCAACACACTCACTGGACCTGGGCTAGGACTGGTGCCATTAGTACCTTTGGCTGCCTGTGGGGACTTAAAACTGACAACAGGCTGACTTTTACAAGTGCTGCCTTCCAAACAGCATGTCTCTTACGAAGCATGAAAGTTGGAAGTTGAAAATCAGCTTGAAAGTTGGAATCAGCTTCTTCTCTGGTCAATGATAAAGCCAGACAACATACCCTGGCACCCAGACAGGCTGCTGAGCATTTTTCTGGAAAGACATAAGCATACCTTCGACCCCAAATTAGCACTGGGCTGGGTCCATTCCACTGTCTAGTATGAAGATCTTTCCAAAGGGTCTTTCCTCCTAGGCATGCTGTGTGGGCCACACCCCCGGGATGTGCTGAGATGGCAATTGAGACTGAGCATGGTGGCAAATACCTGTAATCCCAGCACTTGGGAGGCTACAAACTGGAGAATCACTATGAGTCGGATCTAGTAGTGAGATCCTGAACACCCTGTAGACCCTTCCCTAAAATACAAAAACAAACAAACAAATAAACCAAAAAGGTCCTTCCTAGCTTCTTTTCCTTTACCTGATTGAATTTCCGCTGCCATAGTCTCATCCCTAGTAGGACTTAAAAAGTTAATGGCATAAACTTCCAGGTGAAGTCTCTTATGAAGCATGAATTTTGTAGGGAAGAATTCTTCCTTTTGTTTTCATAGCTGAAATTTGGGTATATGTTAAGCACATTCTACATTTTCTTAACCTTGATGATTATTAAGAATTCACACGGTAAAGGGTATATGAAAAGTCTTTCAAAATGTTTGGAAGGCAGCACTTGTAAAAGTTAGACTGCTGTCAGTTTTAAGTCCCCACAGGCAGCCAAAGGTACTAATGACATGTAAGCAGTGAGCAATGACATGTTTAGCTGTTTCAACAGTGTGAGAAGCAAAAATAAACTACAAGGAAGTGTATAGTGAAACATGGACCCAGCATAGAGAGACAAATCGTAATACTTAAGGCTTAGGGAGTGAAGGAAGATATATTACATATGAGGAATGTTTATAAAAAAATTTTCAAGCCTGTTCTCTAGTTGAACTGTTTGCATAAGTGGAAGTGTTTTGAGGGAAAATGTCATCAGAGGCAGAAGCCTATTGAATGTCATCTAAGGAAGCAACAGTGACAGTAGCCAACAGTCTGTTTATTGTAGCATCTCCCTCAATGAGTGGCCTAGATAATTGAGAATGAATCTATAAATGAATGATAAAACATGGGACATGGCATGACTGAATTTCAAGTTGGAGTGTGAGATAAATGAAAAAGATCTTCTTGGTCAGTGTGTATAGTGGCAGTTTCAATGTGGCACATCACACTGCAAACATAAGTGCTGTCTGGAAAGAGGTTAATTGAAATGGATAAAATTTTGCAATGCCCATGTAACAGCCTGTAATTTAGCCTTTTGTACAGAAGTCCTGTATCCTGTATTTGGGTTCCTGGGGCTCCTGCTAATTGATCCTGCTTACAGCTGCAGTTCCCGCTCTGCTGTGTTGGAGCCATGAACAAGATCTTCTAGCAGTGGCAGTGGAAGTGGCATAAGCTCATTGGCCTGGGGGGGCAATGCTGCCCCTCAACCTTGCCATCTGGCACCAATGCTTCTCCACTTGGAAATTGTCAGTGTGTGTCTTGCTGCTGGTGATGGGCTAGTCTCCAGGTAGGCTTTCTTGGCATCCTCCTCCCTGGGGGACACCATGGTCCCTGCCTGTGTAGCTATAGCCATCATTTTTTCTTGGTTTCTCCTTCCCCCAATTTGGGCTGCTGCAGCTTCTGCAGCCTGAGGCAAGTGTTAAGTGGAAGAGGTCATGGGTGTGGCTGGTGGGCGTGGGAGCAACTAGGGCATTCTGGTGAGTCCAGGTAAGGCTGGAGCATGGGGCTTTCTGCTCAGCCCTCACCCTTTTCCCCATGACATTGTTTTGTGCTCCACAGGTTGTGCAGGTAGCCTGATCTGCACATGAATCAAAACAATTTCTCTTCCACAGTAAATTACGCTCTGGACTTAAAACATTATTTGGCTATTCCTTTACAATCATTTAGTACCATAACCTCTTGTCCTATGAGATCTATAAAACCTAAGATAAAAAGGGTTGTGGGGCAGTAGATAGCAGTTGCTTGTTTTAGTTCTTTTAAAGCCTTAAAGTTACAGCTTCTTGAAGGTTTATAACTTGTCTGAAATATTGGGATGCTGAACTTGGGCAAGAGGACAGATATGTTGAAAACCCTCCAAACACTCCCGCTGTTCTCCAGCTTCTTGCTTATCTGATTGAGCAAAGCTAGAGTGTTCAAACTATTTGTGTGGGGGGTGTTCTTGTTCCACTCTTCTTTTTTGGCTTGGGACCTAGCTTTAAAATAACACTTTGAGCTAAATCCATTATGGTCATCTCAACAAATATACAATCATTGAGACATTCCCTAATTCAGGTTCAAACACAAAAAGAAAGATAAATCCAGGAAGCAGTAGTACAGCAAGCATTTCTGTATACATTTGTGGTTCTTGAGAACCTGTTTGGCCCATGTTTTACACCTTAGGATTCTGTATCAGCATTCAGTGTGCTGTATTCAGTATTGCTGCCATTAGTGCACTTCTTCCCCTTTTGTGCATATAATTTAGGTGTCGTATCACCTGCTATTTCTTCATATCTTCAGTCTGTGTTCTTCCAGAATAAATGCTTCTTCCAGTGCAGTTTGCAAAATTCATGGGGTAGAAGGTGGTGAAGGATGAAGAAACAAAAGACACATGCCAAGAAACACAAAGCTGAGATCAAGTGGAGCCCTTTCTCTGGGTGGGGAAAAAAAAAAAAGATCTTCTTAAGGATTGTAGCACATTTGTTTGTACACTGAGCAGGTTGATGTCATGTGTCTTCGTTACTTTTCTCATTGCTGCGACAAAATACCCAACACCCAAAATGAAGGAAGGAAAGGTTTATTTCCTTCCTCACAGTTAGTGGAGATTTCAGTCCATATTCCGCTGGCTCCAAGGCAGAGTGGCACATGAAAGAGAGAGGCAGTTTATGGTGGCGGAAAACAGCAAAAAGCCAAAACGGAGGAGTAGCAGCTGCTTCAGCTAGAAAGCTTCTCTCCCTTCCTTATATTGTATTCAGGCTATCCACCCCAGGGCAGGTATAGCACTCAGCCATAATTCCAACATTGGATCATGAATTAATTACAAACTCTAGAAGCCTGCCCCAGTGACTACATGAGGCATTGCAGGGACAGCTAGACACAAACTTTAACCTCATGTGGCATCACTGCCTAGCAGCCTGTTGCTTGGCTTCCTCAAGTGCCTGGCTGTTTCATGTGGCTTACCTCAGGCGCTCTTGTTCTTGGGTCTGGCCTCAGCCCTGCACATGTGAATGATCTCCAGCTTCAGCCACTTCCCACAAAGAATTGATGTTAATTGTGAGACATGTGTTGTGCTTTGTGGTGCAAGAATAGATGAGATGTAATTAGTCAGGTGAGGGAAAGCTCTATTGGTTACAGTGCATATTTGAAGATCAACATTACTGTTAATGTAACAGAGACTTCCATTCCCTGTGTTCTGTTGCAGCCAGTGACTACAATTGTGAAAATATAGAGGAAGTTAAGGACTTCAAAAAATAATTAGCACTTATTCACCATCCAACATATATTTCTAAAATAGATAAATTTATATACTAATATGTGATTTCATTAACTTTGATTTCAAACAGATAAGTTGGTTTATAAATTAATATTGTATGTTGGTATATAGCCTTTAAAGTAGAAATGTGAGGCTGCAACTGTTTGGGATGTGAAGTTGATAGTTAAGGAAGAACATATTTTAAACAAAACTCTTTTATTTGTCTTCATAATATTAGATATAGTCCTGATGTTTTCTGAAAAATCAAAGGATACAGTAGCATTAGAAGATGACAACCAATAGACTAGTGAAAGAGATAACAGATACAACTTGAGAAAAAATATATATATATAGTCATAAAGTCATATTAAGATAGGAAAAATATGTGTTCTTCAAATTGACAAGTATTTGGAAGTGTGAACCACAGAAGCTTATAGAGATAATTTAAAGATCAAAATGCCTGGAGTATAGTAGGAAACTCATTTCTCTCATTCTGTATGTAGGCAAAGGAGGTCAGTGACTCAAAAAATATTTAAAGAACTGGAGCAGCAGATTAATACTGGGTTACCATGGGAAATTGGAGATGGTTTTTGAGTTTGTGTTTTGTGAGATTTCTTTTGGAGATCAAACTTCAAGTAGAATATATAAGTCAACTTTTGTAGTCTCATGAAATATACACATTGTGTGATTTTATTATTACCCTATGTAAACTTTGTATTTTACTTTATATGAACCTTTTCATTATTTTTTTTTAACTGAGAATCTAGTTCTACAGAGTCTCACTACACAGATCATACTCCTACTGATCCTATTTTCAGTCTCCCAAGTGCTAGGATTATAGGTGTGCACCACCACACCCAGTCTCAGTCTCTGTCTCAGGGTACCCTGAGGGGTGGGGCTGGCACAGCATGTGGTGCCAGGGATAGACTCTTGATCCCTGCACCTGCCTAAGAGATGCTTTAGTCTGCTGAGTTATGTGGGTGGTCCTTTCATCTTGTCAAATATGAATTTCTGCATTATTTGAATTACACATAATATTAAATAAACTTTAAATTTACATCAAATGTAGAAAGAAAAAAGTTTTGACAAATTATATTTTTTCTATTTGAAAAGGTGTACTTGTGAGCTGAAGATGTTATTTATTCTTTAAATTAACACGTTTATGCTCCTCCTAGGCTGGAATGATAAAAAGTGATAATGAAGAATATTTCATTGAACCATTGGAAAGAGGTAAGCAGATGGATGAAGAAAGAGGGAGAATTCATGTTGTCTACAAGAGATCAGCCATAGAACAAGCACCTGTGGACATGTCCAGAGATGTCCACTTCAAAGGTAGGCACCTGTGACACGATAGACTAGCCAGACAGGTTAAGGTATGTGGGAACAATTCCTCTTAGGAGGTAGAAGCTGTATTATGTTCTTGTCTATAATGGGAAGGTAGCAAAAGGCCTTTATATTTATAAATCATGAAAGAGGCCTTTTCTTTTTAAAATGAATAGAAGAATATGTATATAATACAGATATTTTATTCCACAGCATTATTATATCTCCAAATACATTACCTATAAATTCTATTAAAAGTTCCATAAGAAAATGTTTTTCTAACTTGTGTTAAAATTGGAAAATATTTATGCTCTACAAAGGTATCTAAATTAAGAATTATTTCTGATATTCACAATGTTCTCAAATGAGCTATCATGGCATGGCAAAAGTTGTGTTGTAACACTAAGGTGATAGATACATTTGAAAATAAATTATATTATTTGACCTTAAGATCTATTTTGTGATTCTTTTTCTTATTTGAAGGAAATCTAAATGCAATTTTTCTTAGAATTTTATAAACAAGAAACATTAAAGTCAAGGAAATTATGACACATGAAAATTTTGTATTTCTGTTTTAGTAAAATCTGAAAGTGAATTAATATTAAATATACATTCTTGGGCCAGCCAAATAGCTCAGCGGATCAAAGCATCTGCAAGCAGGCGCAGGGGCCAGAGGTTCAATACCCAGGCCTGCTGTGCTGGCCCGCCCTGGCAGCAAGCTGAGATGGCAGTTGAGACTGGGCGTGCCTGTAAACCCAGCTCTTGGGAGGCTGTAAACATGTGGATCACTATGAGTCTTATCTAGTAATGAGACCCTCAGTACCCTGTAGACCCTTCCTTAAAATAAAAAAAAAAATAAAAAAGGGATACATTCTTATATGATTGTTGTAGATTCTTCTCTATTGAGAAGAAAGGAAATTTTGATTTTTTTTTTAACCAATTTTCTAATGTCTATTACTTTTGCTAGCCTAACTCTGTGGTTAAAGGAAATTTCCCTGAGCAAAATGTGAGGGATACAAAGAATGTTTATTTAGTAATAATCCTTGTAAGTTGCTACCTGCTGACTATCTTTTCAATATCCCTGAGAGAGTATACTTTAATATACAGTTATAGTAAGCACAGTCTGAACAGTTTTGAACCATTTTTCATTTGAAAAGTATTAATAGATGTAGTTTTATCAAATGTGTGCCTGATTCTAAGCACTACTGTAGAGCATGAGGTGGGCTGAGCATCACAAGTACCTGGCCAGACCCATGGATCACCCCATCAGTGGTACCTGGCTCCTGGACCAGTCTTTGATCTCTCTGAGCCTCAACAACTTCCTCTATAAATAGAAATTAAAGCACATCACACCAGAATCAGTGTCATCGGAATACCGAGTGTAGCCAACAAAAGCAGGTGCTTAATCAGGTGCTTTATTATTATATAATACAGTAATACAGTTATCTTGTGTACACATTCATCCTAAGATTTCTGTTAAATTTAACAATTTGATTGCCTCTACATTGTGACTGTGTCATTCTTAATTATTGGTTATATTTTTATGTTTTAAATTTTTAATTCTATATGAGAAGACCAGTTATGTCAAGGGTAGGATAGATAGTAGGTCAAAGTGCTTCTTCCTTCAGTTTTGGATATTGGATGTTATTAATAAGCATTGCTCATTTGCCATGGCGTTGTATACAGAGCTGGAAGGCAGCTGTTTCATCACTGTGGATCCAGCAGGCTGCATCCTCTTCCTCTGTCTTAATACCTGAAGGAATCTGTTTTCTACAAATAGTGGCCGTTGGAGCCTGGGAGATAGTGCAGGGGAATAAGTGCTTCTCTGGCAAGCACAAGGGCCTGACCTGAGTTCAATCTCCAGTTCTGAAAAAACAAAACACCCCCCCGCCAAAAAAACCCCAAATACTGGCCCTTGGACTATCCATTAATCTGCCGTTTATGGGAAAGATAAATTCCTTTTTTTCTTAAAAGAAAATTGCAAGAAACATTATTTTTAGTACCTTGTAGTTTTAGATAATAGAATAGGGAAAATAATTTAATAGTCAAGGTTATACGCATTGCTAAAAATTGTGCAGAATTAAGGAAATTTGGAACATTGTTGTAGGAAATTATTTAAGATATCAGTTTCAGTAGCATCAACTTATTGAATGCACAATAGGTGTTAATTTTAAGAATGTAGATGCTGAATCCTGCATATTTTGATTTTCAATTAATAGAAATTTTCTTATAGGAAAAGTAGACCACAGCCTAACTAATACATTTTGGAAAGATTTGCAGCAGTCATAGACCAAAGTAAATGGAGTTTCTTTGTTAACTAGCAATTACCTTCAAACTTGAACCAAAGTAGAACCACTTGTTTCTTTTAGAAGTTCTAAAAACTGCCTTAATAAAGACTTAATGATTTTTATTTTTCTTATTTATTAAGTTCTAATTAAGTTGAGTAGCTAGTTATATCAACTTATCTTTTTTGAGAATCTTAAATTGTAATCATTTATGTTAAAAGTTAACTTTCTTTCCTCTAGGATAAAAAGAGATGCAGACTGATAATTATGAGTACCAAAGTACAGCTTTTAATTTCTGCTTTTAAGTTTATGGTCACAGGACTGAGAGCCATGCTTTCTCAGAGAATAAGTATAATCCAAGTATTAATTAGGCATATTTTTTGTATTGTATTATGTTATTTCAATGTGTAAAATTCAACAGCATGAAGGTACTTTCTTGCGATTAAGCAAATATACTGATTTATTAATGAAGCCTAAAGTGCCATACTAAGTAGTGTTTCTTCTGTCATACTTATTTTTTTTTACCATTTATTTATTTATTTACTTATTTATTTATTTTGTGTGTGTGTGGCCAGCTCAGCCCACCAGGGGGCGGGGCTGGCTGGCATGTGGTGCTGGGGGATTGAACCGTGGTCCCTGTGTTTTGCTTAGCTTAGCTTGTTCTAAGTAGGTGCTTTAGACCACTGAGCCATTTCACCAGCCCCTGTCATACTTATTTTAGGATATACATAAGATCTTGCTTCAATGAATTAGGTTAATTTTTATTTTTTTATTCTACTGAGAAACAGCAATGAAACAGCTTCAAAAGCGATTAATAGGACAGTTTTAATAATTAATACATTGCATATGATTAGCTTCTTAGTGGTTATTCACAATACAAGATGCAGACATGATATCCTGTCTAAATAATATTAGTACAAATCTTTCTTCTCATAGAATTAAGAGAAAGTAACTGTATAGCTATCCTAACTATTTTGTATATACAAACATATAGTTGTCCTTCCTTTGTATCCCCTTTTTTTGTTTAGTTTTGTTAGAGATCAGTATTCCATTGCCATTTTAATATTGTAGGTGCAAGAATTAAGGTAAATAATCCAATATAGTCCAGTAGTCCATAATAGTAGTGGTTTATCCATAGGACTGGCAATATCAGAAGTTTTTGATTTGAGTCTTTTACAGCTCAGCATATAAATATGGCTTTACTTTTTATACCTCATTTTTATACTTTTCTGCTGGTCTTTAAGACCAAGATAAAGCAAGACCTTTATAACCAGAAATGTAACTTTTGTATCTGATAAGGTCAGTCAAATCCCCTTAGGATTTATCCTGTAACCCTGTACTGCAGTTTGAAGATCCTTTGTAAATGTTAGCCATATGGATGTGTCACAGCCATTGCTTGACCAATTTTCTCTCTGTAAAAGCCTGAGAGAATGTTTTCTCTCCAGGTGACTCTCCTTAGGCACATTCTACGTCATCCATCACCTTGCTCTGTGGCCTCCTAATCTCCTTGATCAGAAAATTTGGGGCACAACTGAGTTACATGATGTCACAGTACATGTTTCCCTATGTCATGAGTCCTCACTGACCTTGAAAGGCTAGGGCCAAAATGTTGGCTGTCCTTGCCTCCCTTCGTTTCTTTGTTTTGGTCTGCAAACTTAGGTTAACTCTCCAGGAGAGAAGCTTATTATTACCCAACAACATATGCAGTTGTGTTTAACCCAGCTGTCTGTCTGAATATCAAACATTTTAGGCATAACATGGAACAGGTATTTTCCATCTAGTATTGATATGCTAAACTTTAGTCTCAAGGCTGGCAGTATAGCTCAGCAGACTAAGCACTTGCTTAGGTAAACGCAGGAGCCAGGGTTCGATCCTTGGTTCTGCATGCTGCGCTGGCCCTGTGCCTGAGTGTGCTGAGCCAGCGATGGAGTCAGGGCATTGTAGCACATGCCTGTAATCCCATCACTTAGGAGGCAGCAATCAGGAAGATCACTACTAATGTGGACTGTGTAGTGAGAACCCACGCAAAAACAAACAAACAAACAAAAAAAACAAAATCAAAATTTGGACCAGGGAGATCCCTCAGCAGAATAAACACTTCCCTGGCAAGTGCAAGGCCCTGACTTCAATTCCCAGTTCTACAAAACAAAACAAGACAAAACAAAACAAAACTTTTAAGTCTCTACAGAATATGAAGAAAAAGAGTAAAAAAATAAGAAAATATTTTAAAATTAAAAAAAAACAATTCACTTATTTTTGCACAGAAATTTAGAAATTTAAACATATACAGCATTGTAGCAGGACAGTGCAGTTATATATTTTTTCTCATCTCTTTTTTTCATTTATTCCCCCATTTTTTAAGCAAACATTTACTTGAGAGACACTATGGCAATAATTGTTATCTCATGACAAGCAGTACATATTTAGAAGACTAGAATGGCAGGCATTCCAAGCATGACATTTCTATTACATATTACTATATTGAGTGCAGTTGCTTAGTTCACAGGCTTCAGCATATATAGTTAGTCAGGGTGAGAATCCTACCAGTTAACTGCTAGTTTCAAGAAGCTGCTTATGTCTCTCAGGATCATTGCTTTACACATCTGGTTTGTATAAATGGATGGCGTTGCCTCTGTCATTTTGCCTAGCTTTTCTCCTTGCCTTCATTGTCCAATACTGAAGTTCTTGCTTTCCTTTTAATTGTGTTATATCTTTTATTTGTATTTTTTCTTTTGAGTACTTATACAAGGGACACTATACGATATTTACACATGTGGGTCTGCTTTAGTTCACTTATGAGTATATCTTCAAGTGGCATCCACTTCAATATAAATGCTTCAAGTTTATCATTCTTTATATCTGAGTAATACTCCACTGTATAAAAATACCTCATCTTTTTCATCCATTTCACACTGTTATAAACATAGGTACACATATATCACTATGATATGCTGTTTTCAGTTCCTTCATGAAAATTCCCATTAGAGGGATAGCTGGCTTGAATGGGATTTCCAGCCCTAGTTTTTTAAGGAGTCTCCACAATGATTTCCATAATAGTTGCACCAGTCTGCATTTCTACCACCAGTGGAGAAGGGTTCCTTTTTCCCCACAACCTCTCCGAAATTTGTTGTTGGTTTCTTTCTTTATGATAACTGTTTTTCTGGGGTCAGATGGTATCTCAATTTAGTTTTAATTTGTATTTCTCAGATGCCTACTGATGTGCAGGATTTTTTCATATATTTATTTGCTTCTTTAATTTCATCCTGTGAGAAGCTGTGTTCAACTCGGATGCCCATCTTTGTATTGGGTCTTTAAATTTTGGAGTCCTAATGTTTTTTAATTCTTTATAAATTCTAGAGAGCAGACTTTTGTCTGAATGCTTATTAGTCAAGATTTCTTCCAAATTTGGGTTGTCTTTTCACTTTATTGGTAATTTCTTTTGTTGTGTAAAAATTTCTCAAGAGCAGGTCCTAGTTGTTAATTCTTTCAAGTGTTTCCCGTGCGATTTGATTTTTATTCATAAACTCTTTGCCTACCCCTA
>NW_004524845.1:2420955-2422157 GCF_000260255.1 Octodon degus | reverse complement strand
GCCTGAGAGAATGGTTTCTCTCCAAGTGACTCTCCTTAGGCACACTCTACATCATTGATCACTTTCCTCTTTGGCCCCGTAATCTCCTTGATCAGAAAATTTGGGACACTACTGAGTTCCATGACATTACAGTACAAGTTCTCATATGTCCTGAGTCTAATTGACCTTAGAAGGCTAAGGCCAAAATGTTGGCTTTCCTTGCAGCCCTCCTTTTTCTCTAATTTTGGTCTGCAAACTTAGGTTGTTAACCATACAGAAAACAAGGTTGTTATTAGCATACAACTTAGGCTGTTAAGCTTAACCTCACGTCCTGTCTGCATATCAAACATCTTAGGCATAATAAGGAACAGGGATTTTTCATCAAATATTGATATATTGAACTTTAAGTCCCTACAGAATACAATAAAAACATTTAAAAATTAGAATATATTTTAAAATAGGCATAAAAAATTATATACTTCTTATATTTACACGTAAGTCCAAAAATCTCACCATATACAACCTTGAAGCCGGACAGTCCCACAATATTCCTTTTCCTGTCTCTTGCTTTCATGCACCACCCCCTACTTTTTGAACAACCATCTACCTGAGAGACATCATAACAGCAACTGGCGTGGCATGACAAGCAGACCATATTCAGAAGACCATAATGACAGGATCTCCAAGCATGAAACTACTATTACAAATTACCATCTGGAGTGCAGTTGCTTAGTTCACAGGTATCAGTATATACAGTTAGGATGAGAATTTTTCCAAATAACTGCTACATTCAAAAATATTCTAGAGATTCTCAGGATCATTGCCGTGCCCATCTTTTATATATAACTGTATGACTTGATTTATTCATGTTTCTTAGCTCTTCTCCTTTCCCTCTCTTGGTTAGTTAGTCCTTGAGATCCTTCTTTCCTTTTACTTGTATTATACATTTGTATTTGTATTTCTTCTTTTGAGTTCGTATACTAGAGAAACTATATGATATTTACACATGCGTGTCTGGTTTATTTCACTTATGAGTATATGTTCAAGTGGCATTCACTTCAATATAAAGGCTTGCAGTTTATCATTCTTAATAGCTGAATATACTCCATTGTGTAAAAATACGACATCTTTTTCAACCATTCCTCAGGTGATGGGCATCTTGGTTGTTTCCAAAATTTGGCTATCACAAATTGTGCTGCTATAAACATAGGCACACATATATC
>NW_004524845.1:2413350-2416038 GCF_000260255.1 Octodon degus | reverse complement strand
GAGCCAGTTTTTCCTGCACCATTTGTGAAAGAGGCTATATTTCTTCCAGTCAGCATGTTTAACCCCTTCATTGAAGATCAGGTGACTCCTTTTGTTCATGGAGGCCTCTGCATCTTCCAGTCTTTTCCATTGATCCTCAGGCCTATTTTCTTGCCAGTACTATGCTGATTTTATCACCGTAGCTTTGTAGTATAATTTCAAGTCAGGAATTGTAATACCTTCTGCCTTGTCTTTGTTGCCCAGGATTGCCTTTGCTATTCTAGGTCTGTTTTGGTTCCAAATAAATTTTCAGAATGATTTCTTTATGTCTCTGAGGTATATTGGTGGTAGTTTTATAGGGATTGCATTAAATCTGTACAACAATTTTGGGAGTATGGCCAACTTCACGATGTTTTTTCTTCCTATTCAGGAGTAAGGAATCTATTTCCATTTTCTGAAATGCTCTATGATCTCTTTTTTTGGAGTACTGTAATTTTCCTTCAAAAGTTCATTGACTCTTTAGGTAGATGAATTCCAATATATTTCATTTTCCGTGGTGCTACTGTAAAAGGTATTATTTCTCTGATTTCCCTCTCAGTGTGTTTGTTATATGTGTAGAGAATGCTATTGACTTTTGGACATTGACTTTGTATCCTGTCATGCTACTGAATTTGTGTATCAATTCTAGTAGCTTTTTGGTGAATTTTTTTTGGTTTTTCAAGTAAAGTATCATGTCATTCTGCAAATAATGATAATTTAACTTCTCCTTTACCTATTCTTTTTCCTTTTATTTCTCTCTCTTGTCTAGTGGCTGTAGCTAATGACTCCAGAACTATATTGAATAGGAGGGATGATAAAGGACATTCTTGTCTTGTACCAGATCTGAGAGTAAAAGATTTCAATTTTTCCCCATTTAGAATTAGATGAGCCATAGGCTTTTGCAGATGACTTTTATGAGAGTGAACTAGAGGCCTTATATTCCAATTTTCTGTATGACTTCGAACATGAATGAGTGTTGGACTTTGTCAAAAGCCTTTTCTACATCAATTGAGATGATCACGTGGTTTTTCGATTTGGCTCTACTGAAAGTGTATTACGTTTATAGATTTGGGTATCTTAAACCATCCGTGCATCCCTGGGATGAATCCTACCATCCCGGGGATGGTGTATATTCTCCTTGATGATTTGCTGTATTCTGTTTGCTAGTATGTTATTCAGGAGTTTTGCATCTATGTTCATGAGAGAGATTGGCCTGCAGTTCTCTTTTTTAGTTCCATCTTTCCTTGGTTTTGGTATCTGTAATACTTCCTTGCAGGAATGATTTTGGGAAGACTGCTTCCTTTTCAATTTCATTGAAGAGTTTGAGGAGTATTGAGTTTATATCTTCTGTACAGTTCTTGTATAGTTCAGCAATGAATCCATCAGGGCCTATACTTTTCTTTGTCTGTAGGGTTTCTTTCTTTTATTACATTTCGAACTTCATTGCTTTTTGTTGGGTTATTGAAAGTTGTTTTATCTTCTTGATTCAGTTTTGGTAATTTGTACCTTTCTAGGAACCTGTCTGTTTCTTCTGTGTCTTCCACTGTGTGAGAGTAAAGTTTCTCAAAGTAGTTATTGACAATCTTCTGAAATTCTACTGGATTTGTGGTAGTTACTATAGTTACTCCCTTTGCATTCCTTATGCTTATCTGAATTTTTTCTTTCCTCTTTTTGATGATTTTAGCTAGAGGTTATCAAGTTTATTTAATCTTTCAAGGAACTAGTTTTGGATTCCTTAATTCTTTGATGTTTTCTTCATCTCCATTGAATTAATTTCTGCTGTAATCTTTATGATTTCTTCCCATCTTTGGGCTCTGGGATTGGTTTACTCTTCCTTTTCTAGATATTAGAGGTGCAACATTAGGGTGTTTGTTCCCATTCTGTTTTCCTAATGTGTTTCTTCACAGCTATGAATTTCCCTCTGAGAACTGCTTTCATCGTATCCCATAAATTACAATAAGTTGTAGTTCAAATTTCATTGAATTGCAGATATTGTTGTATTGCTTATTTAATTTCATCTGTGACCTATTGGTTGCTGAGTAGAGTGTTGTTTAATTTGCCTGTGTTTACGTATTTTTTGTTCGTTTTCTTGTCTTGTTTATTTCCAGTTTCACTGCACTGTGGTCAGATAACATGCATGGGATAATTTGTTTTCTTGCATATATTTGAGCATGACCCATGGACTAGTATATGGTCTATTTTATTCCATAATTTTATTGAGAAACAAATAGCAATGGGACAGTTTCAAATCAAATTGGTAGGACAGTTTCAGTAATTAACACGTTGCAAACTCTTCCTAGTGGTTATTTGCTGAACAAGGTGCAGACATAATATCCTAGTCACAAACACTATTAGAACAAATACTTCTATTCATTAAGAGAATGTAACCATTTTGAATATACAGATACAAAATGGACATTCATCAGTAACGCCTTTTTTGCTTAGTTTCATCATTTGAATATTATAGGTGTGTTAATTCAGCAAAATATTCTAAAAGATTCTAGTAGTCCATAATAGTATTGGATCTTCCACTTGACTTTCAATGTGAGAAATTGTTGACCTGAGTCCCATACAGCTCAACATAACACCATGGCTTTACTTCTTATACTTCATTTTTATACTTTTCTGCTGGATGGTTAAGACCAAGATAAAGCCAGACCTATGCAACAA
>NW_004524845.1:2409619-2412455 GCF_000260255.1 Octodon degus | reverse complement strand
TCTGAAGATTCTCAGGATCATTCCCTTACCCATCTTCTACATGTAACTGTATGGCTTGCACTCTCTTGTGTCCTAGCTCTTCTTCTTTCCCTGTCTTAACTATTTAGTCCTCAAGGTCTTGCTTTCCTTTAGGTAGTATTATACATTTCTATTTGTATTTCTTCTTTAGAGATCTTATATTAGGGAAAGTATATGATATTTACACATGTGGGCCTGGTATAGTTCACTTATGAGTATATCTTCAAGTGACATCCACTTCAATGTAAAGTCTTCGAGTTTAGCATTCTTTATAGCTGAGTAATACTCCATTTTGTAAAAATACCACATCTTTTTCATTCATTCCTCAGGTGATGGGCACCTTGGTTGTTTCCAAGATTTGGCTATCACAAATTGTGCTGCTATAAACTTAGGCACACATATCTCACTATGATATGATGTTTTCAGATCCTTCGGGATAATTCCCGGTAAATGAATAGCTGGTTTAACTGGGATTTCCAGTGCAAGTTTTCTAAGGAGTTTCCACACTGATTTCCATAATGGTTTCACCAGTCTACCTTCCCACCAGCAGTTGAGAAGAGTTCCTTTTTCCCCATAGCCTCTTCAACATTTGTTGTTGGTTGATTTCTTTATGCTAGCCAGTCTTTCTGGGTAAGATGATATCTCAACGTTGTTTTAAGTTGCATTTCATGGATGGCTAATGATGTGGAGCAGTTTTTCATATATGTATTCGTTCCTTTAACTTCATCCTCTGAGAAGTGTGTGTTCGTCTCGGATGCCCATATCTGGATTGTGTCTTTAAATTTTGGGGCCCTAATTTTTTTAGTTCTCCATAAATTCTAGAGAGCAGACCTTTGTCTGAGTACTTATTTGTCATGATTTTTTTTTCCAAATTTGTGCATTGTCTTTTCACTTTGTTGGTAATTTTTTTTGACGTGCGAAAACTTCTCAATAAGAGCAGGTCCCAGTTGTTAATTCTTTCAACTATTTCCTGTGTGATTTGATTTTGTTCATGAACTGTTTTCCTACCCCTATGTATTCAAGAGGGACTTGGTTTTTTTTGGTTTTGTTTTTTGGTGTTTGTTTGTTTGTTTGTTTGTTTGTTCTTGTGGAACTGGGGCTTCAACTCAGACCCTTCTGCTTGCCAGGGAAGCACTTATTGTATTGAGCCATCTCCCCAACCACATGGTTTATTTTAGAAAATGACCCATGTGCAGCTGAAGAAAAGGTATATTGAGCTGTGGCTAGGTGCCATACTGTATATGTCCACTAAGTCCATTTGTTCCAGGATCTTGTTTATTTCTTCTACTTCATTACTAATTTATTGTCTGCTTGACCTATCTTTTTGTGATGAGGTGGGGTTTACATCTCCTGTTAAGGCTGTGGTATTGGATATTAGATTTTTTCATGTCCATTACGATTTGTCTTATATAGTTGATTGCTCCTGTTTTTGGTGCCTATACATTAATGTGTGGTATTGCTTCCTCTTGAATTTTTCCCCTGACTAGTATATAGTGGCCTTCTTTATTTCATTTGATCTTTCTTGGTTTGAAGGTGAGAGTGTCTGAGAACAGGATTGCTACCCCTGCTTTTTTCTGAGGTGCTTGTATGTGTAGTATTTCTTTCCATCCTTTGACTTTCAGCGTGTGAATTTCTGTTTGAGTTAAGTGTGTTTCTTTTAAACTGCATGTTGTTGGATATCATTTCCTAATCCACTGTGCCAGTCTATTTCTTTTATTTTCAAAATTTTATTGATAAACAGATAGCAATGAGACAGTTTCAAATCAAATCGGAAGTACAGTTTCAACAAATAATACACTGCATATATTCTTCTTAGTGGTTAATTGCTGTACAAGATGCGGACTTGAGATCCTGTTTACAAACACCATTAGAACAAATCATTCTATTCATTAAGAGAATGCAACTATATATCTATCCTAACCACTTTGAATACACAGATACAAAATGGACATTCATCGGTATACCCCATTTTTTCTAACTTCTGTTATTGAATATTATAGGTGTGTAAACTCCAGTCTATTTCTTTTAATTGGTAAATTTAATTCACTTCCATTGATAGTTATAATGAAGATGTATTAATTTACAATCAAAATGTTATTTACCTGCTGTTGTTTAGTCCTTTTTCTCCTATGTTTAATTGTTTGCCCTATTTAGTATGTTCCTTCTGTTCTCATGCGTGGAATTCTCATCATTTTGGTCTCTCTCTAGAACATATTTTAATAGTCTGCATAGTGTTGGCTTTGTCATCATGAAATTCTTTATTCGTTCTTGGTCATGGAAGTATTTATCTTTTCCATTAAACTTGAAAGAGAATTTTGCAGGTACAATAGTCTGGGCTGAAATTTGTTTTCATAGAGGACTTGAAGTAATCTGCTCCCTTCTCTTCTTGCCTTCATGGTTTGTGCAGAGAAGTCCGCCATTATTCTGCTGGGTTTTCCTTTAAATGCTTTCTGTTTCTTTTCAATATATTGTTGTTGTGCTAGATTTCTGGGATCTTGGATATTATATGTCTTGGTGTGTTTTTAATTGGGTTGAATTTATTTGGAGTTCTGTATGCTTTGATTACCGGAATGTCAGATTGCTTGGTCATATTTGGGGAGTTTCCTGTTATTACTTATGCCCATATTCTATTTATATCATTTGTATTTATTCCTTCTTTCTCATTGATGCCTATTAGTCTGATGTTGTTCATCTTTCCATCATCCTGAAGGTGATGAATTTTTTGTCTTGCATCCTATATGTTTTCCATAATTTTATTGAGAAGCAAATAGCAAAGAGACAGTTTCAAACCAAATTGGTAGGACAGTTTCAATAATTA
>NW_004524845.1:2408256-2409236 GCF_000260255.1 Octodon degus | reverse complement strand
TGGATGGTTAAGACTAAAGTAAAGCAAGACCTATGCAAACAGAGTTGTAGCTTTTGGGTCTGATAAGGTCAGTGAAATCCCCTCAGGATTTATTCTGAGATCCTGTAGCACAGATTGTAGACCCTTTGTCAGTGTCAGCCATGTGGATGAGTCACGGCCATTGCTTGGCCAATGTGCTCTCTGTGAAAGCCTGAGAGAATGTTTCCTCAATGTGATTCTCCTTAGGCACACTCTACATCATCGATCACTTTCCTCTTTGGCCCCATAATCTCCTTGATTGGAAAATTTGGGATACTACCAAGTTACATGACATTATAGTACAAGTTCTCATATGTTCTGAGTCCTAATTGACCTTGGAAGGCTAGGGCCAAAATGTTGGCTTTCCTTGAGGCCCTTCTTTTTCCCTAATTTTGGTCTGCAAACTTAGGTTGTTAACTGTCCAGAAGACAAGCTTATTGTTATTACCATACAACCTAGGCTGTTAAGCTTAACTTCACATTCTGTCTGAGCATGAAACATCTTAGGAATGACATGGAACAGGTATTTTTCATCAAGTATTGATTTGTTGACCTTTACGTGCCTACAGAATATGATGAAAAAACATTTAAAAATTAGAATATATTTTAAAAAATAGGCATAAAGAATTATATACTTCTTATGTTTACACATAAGTCCAAAAATCTAACCATAAACAACCTTGAAGCAGGACAGTCCCACAATATTCCTTTTCCTATCTCTTGCCTTCATTCATCACCCCCTTCTTTTTGAACAATCATCCACCCAAGAGATAGAATGGCAGCAACTGGCATGTCAGGAGAATCAGCTCATATTCAGAAGACTAGAATAACAAGCTCTCCAAGGATGAAACTGCTATTGCAGATTACCATCTTCAGTGCAGTTATGTAGTTCATAGCTGTCAGTACATATAGTTAGTCAGGGTGAGAATCTTTCCAATTAACTGCTAGATTCAAAAATTTTCT
>NW_004524845.1:2397234-2406943 GCF_000260255.1 Octodon degus | reverse complement strand
CTTGTCTTTATTGCCCAGAATTGTCTTTGCTATTCTAGGTCTTTTCTTGTTCCAAATAAATTTTAGGATTGATTTCTGTACTTCTGTGAGGTATGTTGATGGTAGTCTGATAGGGATTGCGTTAAAGCTGTACAACAAGTTTGGGAGTATGGCCATCTTCACAATGTTGGTTCTTCCTATGCAGGAGCATGGAATATCTTTCCATTTTCTGAAGTCCTCTGCGATCCCTTTTTAAGAGTACTGAAATTTTCCATTAAAAGATCTTTGACCTGTATAGTTAGGTGAATTTCAACGTATTTCAGTTTCTGCAGCGCTGTTGTAAAAGGTATTGTTTCTATAATTTCCCTCTGAGTGTGTTTGTTCTCTCTGTAGAGTAATGGTACTTACTTTTGAGTGTTGGTTATATAACCTGCTATGCTACTGAATTTCTGTATTAATTGTAGTACCTTCCTGGTGGAGTTTTTGCATCTTCCAATAAAGTATCATGTCACATGCAAATAAGGATAATTTAACTTCTCCTTTACCTATTCTTATTTCTTTTATTTCCTTCTCTTGTCTAATCGCTGTAGCTTATGATTCCAAAACTATATTGATTTGGGACGGTGATAGAGAACATCCTTGTCTTGTGCCAGATCTAAGAGTAAAAGATTTCAGTTTTTCCCCATTTAGGATTATGTTAGCCATTTGGTTTTCATAAATGGCTTTTACGAGATTGAAGTACAGCCCATGTATTCCAATTTTCTGTACAACTTTGAATATGAATGTGTGTTGGACTTTGTCAAAGCCTTTTCTGCATCAATTGAGATGATCATGTGGTTTTAGTTTTCACTCTGTTGATTTAGTGTATTACATTTATATATTTTTGAATATTGAACCATCTTTGCATCTCTGAGATGAATCCTACCTGCTCATCATGTATGATCTTCTTGATTATTTGCTGTGTTCTATTTACTAGGATTTTATTGAGGAGTTTGGCATCTATGTTCATGAGGGAGATTGGCCTGTAGATCTCTTTCTTAGTTACATCTTTCCATGGTTTTGGTATCAGTATATTACTTACCTTCAGGAAAGAGTTTGGGAGGATTGCTTCCTTTTCAATTTCCTTGTAAATGAGAGGAGTATAGGGACTATATCTTCTGTGAATTTCCTGTAGAATTCAGCTGTGAATTCTTCCGGACCTGGAGTTTTCTTTGTCACTAGGATTTTGATTGCATCTTGTATTTCATTGGGTGTTATTGGGCTATTGAGAGTGGTTATATCTTGTCGATTCAGTTCTGTTAATTTGTACCTTTCTAGGTATCTGTACATTCCTTCTGTGTCTTCTATTCTATGAGAGTAAAGATTCTCAAAGTAGCTATTGATAATCTTCTGAATTTCCACTGGGTCTATGGTAATTACATCCTTTTCATTCCTTATTGCTTGTATTTGAATTTTTTCTTTCCTCTTTATGATGAAGTTATCTAGAGGCTTATCACCTTTATTTAATCTTTCATAGAACCAGCTTTTTGCTTTTTTAATTCTTTGAATTGTTTTCTTCATCTCAATTGAATGAATTTCTGCTCTTATCTTTATGATTTCTTCCCATCTTTGGGCTCTGTGTTTGGTTTGCTCTTTTTTTCTAGTCGTTGAAGGTGCAGGATTAGGGTAGTTATTTGCTCCCATTCTGTTTTCCTGATGTGTGAGTTCACAGCTATGAATTTCCCTCTGAGAACTGCTTTCATCATATTCCATAAATTCCAATAAATTGTGGTTGAATTTTCATTGAATTGTGGATATTGTTTAATTTCTTGTTTAATTTCATCTGTGACACATTTGTTGTTGAGTAGAGTGTCATTTAATTTCCATGTATTTTGGGCTTTTTTCTGGTTTCTTTTCTCATTTATTTCAAATTTCATTGCACTGTGTTCAGATAATGTGCATGAGATAATTTGTTTTTTTACATATACTTAAGCATGACCTATGGACCAGTATGGGGTCTATTTTAGAATGGGACCCATGTGCAGCTGAGAAAAATATTTACTCAGCGATGATTTAGAGGAACACTCTGTATGTGTCCACCTAGTCCATTTGATTCAAGCTCTTGTTCAGTTGTACTGTTTCTTTTGTAAGTTTTTCTCTGGTTGACGTATCTTTTAGGGTTAAATGGGTATTGACGTCTCTTCTTAAGATTGTGGTATTTTATAATAGATTTTTCATGTCCATTAAGATTTGCTTTATGTAGTTGGGTGCTCCCATGTTTGGTGTACACATATTTATGAGTGTTACCTTTTCTCTTGCATTTTTCCCTTAACCAGTATATAGTGGCCTTCTTTATTTCGCTTGATCATTGTTGGTTTGAAGTTGAGACTGTCTGAGAATAGAATTGCTACCCCTGCTTTTTTCTGAGGTAGTGGGGCATGTAATATTGTTTTCCATCCTTTGACTTTCATGTTATGAATGTCTTTATGAGTTAAATGTGTTTCTTGTATACAGCATATTGTTGGATTTTGTTTCCTAATCCACTGTGTCAGTCTATTTCTCTTAATTGGAGAATTGAGTCCATTTCCAATGATGGTTAATATTGAGATGTATTGGCTTACAATTGACATGTTATTTTCCGTTGTTGTTTACTCCTTTTTCTTCTGTGTTTAATTGCTTGCCCTATTTAATTAGTTGCTTCTGATCTTATTCGTGAGTTCTGGTCGTTTTGGTCCCTCTCTAGAACATCTTTCAGTAGCCTGTGTAGGGTTGGCTTTTTCATCAATAAATTCTTTAGTTGGTCTTTGTCATGGAAGTATTTCACTTCTCCATCAAACTTGAAAGAGGGTTTTGCAGGGTATAGTAGTCTGGGTTGGAATTTGTTTTCATAGAGAACCTGAAGTACTCTGCTCCATGCTCTTCTTGCCTTCACGGTTTGTGCAAAGAAGTCGGCCGTAATTCTGATAGATTTTCCTTTCAGTGTAATCTGCTTCTTTTTTCTTCCCCCTTTCAGTATATTATTCTTGTGCTGCATTTCTGGGATCTTGACTATTATATGTCTCGGTGTGTTTTCAATTTGGTTTTGTTTTTTTAGCATTTTGTATGCTTCGGTTAACTGAATGTCATATTGTTTCCTCATATTTGGGAAGTTTTATGCTATTACTTAGTCCCATTTTTTTTTAATGTCATTTGTGTTGACTTCTTATTTCTCATTGATGCCTATTAGTCTCACATTGTTCATCTTTGCATCATCTTGCAGATGATGTATTATTTTTTCCTGCATTTAGTTGTTTTTAAGAGATCCTTTCTTACGTTTTCCCTAGCTGCCCCAGCATATTCAATTTCTGAAACTCTGTCTTCACTTTTACTTAAACGGTTTTCCAAGCTTGTGATTTAGATTTTATATTCCTCTATATCTCTTCGATTCTGCTTCATGCATTCTATTTCTTTCCTGCATTGCTCATTCAAGGTATCCATCATTTTTTAATCTCATCTTTTTTTTTAATCAATGTCTTCTGTAGAAGCAGTTATAAATTCTCTTACTGCTGTGTTTTTTTCAGATTAGTTTTCTTCCCTATGTTTCTGTAGTTGATTGTTTACCTCAGATGCTATGAGTTCCAAGAATTCTTATTTCAGGAAGTTCCGCTCTGATTTCCTCTATTACTTTCTGCTGTTCCTTAGTTATTATCAATACTATTATTTCATATATCTGAGCTGAGCTAGTAGAAAAGAATTTCTCTCTTAGTTCCTCTATTACTTTCTGCTTTTGCTTCTTTTCTATCGACACTATTAATTAATATGTTTGAGCTGAGCCAGTGTCCTCTGCACTTGTTCTGGGGAGTCATTGGGTTTCCTGCCTGTGTTTCTGCATTTGATTCTTTACTGCAGATTTTATTAATTCAGTGATTTCTGTTTTCATTTCCAACCTGTGTTCCTCTATACCTTTCTGCAACTGTTTCTTTATTTCAGAAGTTGTTGATTCAGTGTTTTCAGCTATGTGATTCCCACTTTGTTCTGTGTTAGTGTCCTCTGCACTTGTTATATGTGGGCTTGGGTTCTGAGATTGCATTTTGTTCTTTCTCATTGTCATTTTGTGTAGCACTGTCTTCTGACCTTTGTTGTAGATCTTTGGTGCAGTTATAACCTTAGCACCTACTGAAGTTCAGGTGTAGATGTACAAATTTTGGATTTACCCAGTTGTGTCTGTCTTGGGTCTGGCTGCTGTGCTCAGCTCCTTCCTGCTGCTGCCCTTAGGGGTGAACCTGTCGTGCCCCTCTGGCAAGATGTTCTGCTCTTGGAGTAGCTGGGTGATTCTGTCCCTTACACTCTCTGCTGGGATTGCAACTGCAGGGGTTTACTCCAGGCCATTATGCCAGACCCGAGCTGAGTCTGGAGGGGACAAGGTGGAGTAGGTGGCTGAGCTAGCTCTCCCACACACTCACTGGGCCTGTGTTAAGGCTGCATCTGGGAGTTTCTGGAACATGACAGAAATTCATACTTGGTGACTGGGTTTTGGGGTACTATGGAGTGGTGGAGGGCGTCCCAAAGGGGTGAAAGTAGGTCTCACTCACGCTACACCTGGGCTCGGACTGGTAGGTCCCGATGGTGCAGGGTAGCTGGAATCTCTCCCACATACTCACCAGGTTTGCGCTAGGACTGGGTCTGGGTTTTCCTGGAATGTGGCTGAAATTCCTACTCAGCGAGTGTTGTAGGATAGGTGCTGTGGAGCGTTGGGAGGCGCCCAAGGGGGGTGGAAAAGGGTTTCACCTATGCTGTTCCTGGACTGGGACTGGTAGGTCCCATAGCGCAGGGTAGCCCCTATTTGTTTTGTTGTTGTTGTTTTTGCAGAACCGGGGATTGAACTCAGGCCCTTGTGCTTGTTATTCCACTGAGCCATCTCCCCAGCCCCCCTAGTTGTTTTTAAGCATTGTGTTCTTACTTTTTCACTAGCTGTGACAGAGTTATCAAGATCTGAAACTATCTTCACTTTCACTCAAACTCTTTTGCAAGTTTGTGATTGAAATTTTAAGTTCCTCTATATCTCTGACTCTGCTTCATGTGATCTATTTCTTTTCTGTGTTGCTCATTCAAGGTATCTGTTGGTGTACTTATCTCCTGTATTTTTTTTTCAATGTCTTCTTGAGAAGCAGTTAATAATTCTTTTACTTCAAAGATTATTTGTAATCTGATTTCCACTATAAGTTTCTGCATTTGGTTTTTTGTTTTGGATGCTATTAATTCAGAGATTTCTTTTTTTATTTTAAAGATTAATTTTGATCTGGTTTCCTCTATACCTTTCTCCTGTTGTTTCTTTACTTCAGACACTATTAATTCATACATTTTAGCTGAGCTAGTGTCCTCTGCACTTGTTCTGTGTGGGCTTGAGGCATGAGATTGCCCTTTGCTCATTCTCTTTGTTGTTTCTTATAGCACTGACCTCTAACCTTTGGTGTAGAGCTTTGGTACAATTCTAACCTTAGCATTTACTGTAATTTGGATGTAGATTTATTAAGTTTGAGTTTATCCAGTTGTGCCTGGTTTGGGTCTAGCTGTTGTGCTCAGCTCCTTATTGCTGCAGCTTTAGAAGTGAACCTGTTGTGTCCCTCTGGCACAACAGTGAACCTGTTTTGCCCTTCTGTTGTGCTGCTGGCCCAGGGGGTGCAGAGGCACGCAGAGCACAGAGGAGCGCAGAAGCTCTCCTACCCACTAGCTGGACCTGGGCTTGGGCTCAGTCTGGGGATTCCTGAGAGTATGGAAGAAGTTCTCACTCACTTGGTGGGCTTCAGAGATTGGCTGTGGAGGGGTTGAGATGTCCAGAGGGCGAAGCAGTGTGTCTCACTCACTGGGCCTGCCTAGGTTTTGTCTGAAGAAGTCTTGGTAGGTTTGTAGGGGTGGCTCCAGAGGGGTCCTCATAGTATGACAGAGGGTCTCACTTATGTGGAGTACCTGGGTTTGGTCTGGAGGTCTCACGAGTGCATGGGAGCAGGAAGCTCTCCCACACACTATGGGGGCCTGGGTTGGGCTGGATCCGGGGTGTCTGGAATGCGCTGCAGAATTTCTCACTCACTCAGTGGGCTTGCAGGGTGGGCAGTGGTTTTTGGGCTGGAGGAAGTTGGCTCCATAGGGGTCCCAAGGGTGTGACAGAGGTCTCACCTATGCGGCGTGCCTGGGTTTGCTCCAGAGGTCCCACGGGCATCGAATTAGGTTAGAAAGAATAAAATATATTAACTGAGACTTACATCAGAAGAAATATATTTAAGAGTCATGTGTATATATATATTTATAAGTATGGAATATTTTGGTTGAATACAATAGTCTTAGTGAAAACCACAGGGTTTTATGATGGAGCAGATTCTCGAGAAAGGAGAAGAGCAAAGTGAAACAGGAATAAGGGAAAAGGGGAGAAATCAAGGTGACTCCAGGAGTCAGGCATCACCTGTGGGTGTGCATTCTCTGCTTTGCCTTTGGCCACTTCTTTTAATCTATATCACTGAGAATCTGAAGGTGTACATTTTACAGAATTAAGAGTCCATAGAGATATCTGTTACCTACCTAACTGCTACAGATAAGGACATTATTCTTAAAAGTTAAAAATTTACAAACAAGACAAAGATTTGTTTCTTCCACACTCAAAAACACTAAGCTTTCTACTTGACCAGATTTTTCTGTTCATCTTCTAAGAATTTTCTCATGAGTTTCTAGCAAAAGTCACAGCTTTTGCATTTGTATAGTACATACAGACTTGGCATGGCTCAAATGCAAGAGAAAAGCCTTCAGTCAATTTAGTGCATTGCATAGATTCCTTTTCCGTTATCCTCAACAGGAGGAAAACTGTGGAGAGTATTAATAGCTGTTACAGATATGCTGAGTAACCAGGAAAGTCCCAGGGCAGAGCTGCATGTTACAACTCTGGTTTCCTTTAGCGATAGGAGTTGTAGTTGGCAGAAATGGCAGGTGCCAGGGCTAGAAGACAGTTGAGTCAAACCTACTTTCTGTTTGACTTTATATGAAATTTTAATTGGTAACTTATAAAATGCATTTCCACTAGTGAATCAATCATTTGTCTAAAAGCAGATTTAAAAAAAATATACCTCTGAGCACTGTCACATTATAATCATTAATAAATTTGTTTGGGACAGTCTACTTTTGGGGGCTATGGGGCTGTACTTGTCTGACAGAGTTCAGTTTTTCATAGTTTTTTTTTTATTGAATTGGTAGGCCCTTAGGCTTCTGCCTTCAAATTGCAAACTGTTCATTCATCAGAGGCTTAGTATTGAAGTAATTTTTGTACTTCTTACCAGTGGGAAACAAAGAATAGTAAGCCTTTATATTCTGGCTCCTTTTCAGGATTTTCATTTTCCTGCAGAAACCCAAATACTTGTGTTGCTGATGTGGTTGTCATGGTGCTGTAACAGGGTGTCTTTGTCCCAGGTGGAACACATGGAGAAGTCAGAAATGATTTAGGAGTTGCTCCTGGTTGCTGGGGAAATAGGGTATGAAACAAGAACCTTGAAAATGGGATGACTATTTTATTTTAGTGATGATGGGAAGTTCCTAGTGTGGAGTCCGTTGAATCTGCAGATGTAGACAGGTTCAAACCTTCTGTCTTGGGAAGTTCTCCTGACTTGTGAGGCCTGATCAAAGATCACTGCCTGTGATGTAGAATGCACATGTTTTTATCCCGTACCAGAGCCTTTTGTGTTAACATGTTAATCAGGAAATCAGCTGCTTTGTCACACTGTGTAGGCATCTCCAGTTAATCATTCTTCTGCCTCCTTGATGCCAGCCCTGTTAGCATCCCTGAAGGCATTTTTTGACCTGAGTGGGATCTGCTCTTGCCAGTGCAGCTGGCCGCTCTCACCTTAGACTGGGGCTGTCATCCAGCCAGCCTACCAGCTCCATCCTCAGCTTCTGTGGTGGCTCTGCACTAACACTGGTTTCACCTTTTTTGACAGGCCCATCATGAGCTACTGTGCTTTATAGGGACTGATGGGGTGACAGCCTCCTTTGCTGGAACCAAATTGATAATGTTAGCAGCTAATGAATCTTCTCTTCCCAGCATCCTATGAATAAAGCAGGTCAAAGGCTGATCCTGCAGCTCTTCAGTGGTCTGTGTGTTCTGCAGGGTTCCACTTGTGGATTGAAGATGTGGTCCCTGGGAGCAAGGAAGGAATGAGAATCACCCTTCCCTACTTCTCATAAGCAACACAAGATCAAAAGAGCTATGCTTGTCTTTTTCTCTCAGTGCTTTGTCTTTACTACTTCATGTCATAACTAAGATATTTAGGACTTTCCCTACAGAGGAGGAAAACAAAAGCTTAATGTCAGCCTTGCCCTGGTGTATTATACAAGAACAGAGAGGATTTTAGAGTACCTCTTCCTCTCACAATCGCTTATAATTCTTCCCTTTAAAATTGTTATTAAACTCAGGAGGCTGAATATTGACTCTTCATATTTCGCTTTTATATTTTGATGAGGACATGTAATGAGAGCAGTCTCAGCAGTTTTTCATGGTAACAGTGCTGTGTTGGTAACTGCAGATGTAGTGTCAAACATACATCTTTATATCTCACTTCTTACATCACAGTCATTATGTACATGGAAGAATAGTTCGTCACACTCAATGTGGGGGCCTCCATCCTACACTGTGCTTTTGTATGCTTGGCTATCCTTGATAATTGTAATATGTGGAATCAGACAGTGTTCATCTCTTGACTGGTTTATTTCACTTAGTATAATGACCTTAAGGTTTGTGTTTCCACACATGGCAGGACATGGGAAAGTATTTCTTTGATATCTTGATTTCAATTCTTCTGGCTGTGTGTTAGGAAGTAGGATTACTGGATCACGTGGCAGCTCCATTTTGAACTTTCTGAGGTCCCTTCATACTGTTTTCCTTAATAGATATATGGATTTTTATCCCTTCCAACAGTGTAAAGAGTTTTCTTTTCCCTTTACCTATGCCTACTCTTTTTTTTTTTTTTTTTTTGCCTTTTTTCTTATGTTCTTCCCTTCCTTGGTCTCTCTCTTCCTTATTACAGCTACAAGAACTGCATGTGGAGACATCTCCTTGCGGTTTTGATTTGATTCCATGAGACCTAATGATGTGCACTGTCTATTAATTTGCCTGATATTTGTGTCTTTTTTGGAGAAAGGACTCTTCACTTCCTTGCCTATTCTTTAATGTATTTAGGGATATTTGTTATTAAGGAAGCTATGTATTTTAGATGTTAGTCTCATCAAATAAATGAAAGTATTTTCTTCATTTCATTGGCTTTTCACTGTTAATTTTTCCTTTTATTATGCAGCATTTGGTGATTTTACAAAGTTCTACTTCTCTATTTTTTGCTTTGTTGCTTGTGTTTTTGGCATTTCATATAGTAAATTATTGCCAAAAACAGTGGAATTCAACCTTTTCCCTATATTTTACCTATATATTTTATAATTTCATGTCTTATGATTAAATCTTCACTCCAGTTGGAGTCAAATTTTTATGTGGTATAAGTTAAGGGTCAGTTTTATTCTTCTGCATGGGCATATTAAGTTTTCACAGAATTATAATTGAAGACACGGTTCCTGTTGAATATTTTTGGCAACCAGGATTTATTACATGGATTCATGTTTTTCCATTTAATTGATCTGTATATCTTTTTTATTCTGGCATGATACCATTTTAATTACTGTAGCTTTGGAGTATATTTTGAAGTCAGATAGTATAATGTTTCCAGTTTTATTCCTTGCTGCTGCTGCT
>NW_004524845.1:2395203-2396413 GCF_000260255.1 Octodon degus | reverse complement strand
CCTCCTCTTCCTCTCCTTCTTCCTCCTTGTTCTCCTCTTTCTTTTCTTTCTTCTTTGGCTACTTAGATTCGCTACGGTTCCATACAAAGTTTAGGAATGTCTTTTCTACTTCCATCATCAAACATGCTAATTTTTTTGAAAGGGATTGCCTGGAGTTTGTAGGTTGTTTTGAGTAATACGTACATTTTAACAACTGTAAGTTTTCTAGTACATGAACACCAAATGTATTTCCTTTTATATATGTCTTTTTTGTCCTTGATGAAACTGCCCTACTTCCTAATAATATCTTGCCTTTCCCCTTTTGTCCTCTTCACTTATGACATTTCTGCTATTATTTAGAGACCATTAAGTAGGTCACAAAAACAAGGAGAAATATATTATCTCAATACTATCATTTTTATAATTATTCTGTTTCTGTGTTTAATGTTCTTATTGAAATTGTGGAAACCGTATGTATCAGACTTGTT
Organism: Octodon degus; assembly: GCF_000260255.1. Lineage (NCBI taxonomy): Eukaryota > Metazoa > Chordata > Mammalia > Rodentia > Octodontidae > Octodon > Octodon degus. The sequence continues at coordinate 2,395,946 of NW_004524845.1, read as the reverse complement.
GAAATATATCTTATTTTTCCATAATTTTATTGAGAAACAAAGAGCAATGAGAGAGTTTCAAACTAAATTGGTAGGACAGTTTCAATAATTAACACATTGCATACATTCTTCTTAGAGGTTAACTGCTGTACAAGATGTGGACATGATATCCTATTTACAAACACTATTAGAACAAATCCCTCTATTCATCCATTAAGAGAATGTAACTATATATCAATCCTAACCATTTGAATACACAGATACAAAATGGACATTCATCTGTATCTCCTTTTTTGGTTTAGTTCCATTATTTTAATATCATAGGTATGTTAACTCAGCAAAATATTCTAGAAGAGTCCAGTAGTCCATAACAGTATTGCGTTTTCTGCTTGACTGGCAGTGTCAGAAATTGTAGACCTGAGTCCCCTACAGCTCAACATAACACCATGGCTTTACTTCTTATACTTCATTTTTATACTTTTCTGATGGATGGTTAAGAACAAGATAAAGAAAGACATATGCAAACAGAGTTGTAGCTTTTGGATCTGATATGATCAGTCAAATCACCTCAAGATATTTCCTGAGATCCTGTACCTCAGATTGTAGATCCTTTGTCAGTGTCAGCCATGTGGATGAGTCACGGCCATTGCTTGGCCAATGTGCTCTCTATGAAAGCCTGAGAGAATGTTTTCTCTCCATGTGACTCTCCTTAGGCACACTCTACATCATCAATCACTTTCCTCTTTGGCCCCATAATCTCCTTG
>NW_004524845.1:2365143-2370455 GCF_000260255.1 Octodon degus | reverse complement strand
ACTTGTCTCATGGAATCCAGGAAGCAGTGTGAGAAGAGATGGAACGAAAATACATCTCCCGAGACATGCCTGCCATGGCCGCTTCCTCTAGCCAGGCTCTACCTCTGAACACATGAGATGTTGGGGGACACTTCATACCCATACTGTAACTTTTAAAGATGTAACTTTTGACATATCTTGCCTTTTCCTTCTTCTGGTGACACTGGACTCATGTCATAACTTTGGCAACCTGACTCTTACCTGGATTTCTTTTTTAGCCTTATTTCTTTTATGCAAATCTTTCTGGGTGTTTTACATTTTTCTTCTTCTGAGATTTTGTACCATTGGTGATTTGATGGTGAATAAATGCATGAGTGCATAAGCTGTGAGTGTTACTCTTCAGAGTTTCCACACCCTCAATTTCTCTTCTAAGGACAGAACTTCTAGCCACTGCCTTGGACGCTCCTCTGCCAACCTGGATAAAATTGAGTATGTTTCCAACACTCATCATTTCCAAGTCTACCTCTTACTCATCTTATTAATTCCAGATTTTATAAGAACCAGCACCTACCTAGTTAACAGCTTGGTTTTTGCTTCTCTTGTTTAGTTGTTAAGCTTCCTATGCCTACCAATTTTATACCTAGATTGCTCTTAAAGTATTGTTAGTCCCCATTGGATATGCACATTATAGGACATGCACCACATTGGACATTCACTTTATACTTTACAGAACATGCTGAATGACAGAAATGATAAAGAATGTAATAAATATAATTATAAACATTCAATTTTTTCCCACTATTCCAATAAATCTTTTTATGTGTATTTGCAGAATACTTTGCTCTTGATTGAGGGTATAGTGATCTTTATAAACTGAAAGACTATGACTTTGTTTTATCTAAATTCTTAAGTGATTCTCCACTCTCTATTGGATAAAATACATTTTTTTCCTCCTTGCCCTCCATATCCTGAGCCTCTCAGTTTACATGGGTTGACATCTCCTTACTCAATAGTGATGCCCACTTCCAAATGGACACTATTTACTTCAGTTTTGCTGAACTCTTCATGTCCTAGAGATACTTTTCCCTTTGATCTTTTTTTTTCTTGTCTATACTGTACTGCACTGTCCTCTGTCCCTTTTGAGATGATCGAATGCATCTCCAGGCCTTATTTTACCTGACAGACACTGTATCATCTGGAAAAGTAATTGATTCCTGCCTTGGATTTTGTATGATCTGAAAGGAAGAGGTAATGTTTTTCTCACCACTGATGACCAACTTGAGAATAAATTAAATATCTGACATAGAGGGACTCCAATTTTAAGTCATAACATTGTTTATTTTTCTAACCTTATTTCAAATGTCCCTTTGAGGAAAATGAAAATTTTTATTTCCCTTCAAGTTGCTTATTGGTAACAATTTAATGAGTGTTTACTTTTTCTTAAGTAATATTACATGTAATTAAAGAAGAATGTACTAAAAAGCAAATTCGGGAGAAAATTTGAAAGTGTTTTGCAAACATTCAGTGTCTTAAGAAATTCATTGTTTTGCATGAGTACTTTCCCAAAAGCCTTGCATAGAATTTTCCTTTTCTAATGAAATTGAAGTCTATAAAATTTCTTATTCTGGATGGATGTCTAGAGCTACAAACTCTTTGAGTTTAGATCTAAATTTTCTATGTATTTGCATAGTAGAGTCAACTGTCTCAGAAAGATTAATTAAAAGGTTTTTCAAAGGGGTTTGTGATTTAAATTGTCCTCAAACTATTAAATGTTCTTTGAATGATTTAATTTGTCATATATATATATATATAGTGAGAGACAGAGACAGATGGAGGGAGACAAAAGGGAGAGAGGGAAAGAGGAAAGGGGAAGGGGATAAGGAAGAGGAGGTGGGGGGAAGAGAGACACAGAGAGAGAGAGGGAGAGAGAAGAGAGAAAGGTTCCTCTTCTGTAATGACTTGTTGCTTATTAACCCAATGTAGTAATGGAATAGTTTGTTTAGCTCATTTAAAAAGTGTGATCTTTTGTTCCCCATTTAAGCATATGAATAATGCGCTCTAGTGCAGTAGTGTTTGGTAAACTTAAAGATACATATTTGATCAGAGCCGAACATGTTCTAATGTGATTTTATTCTAGCAATGCAGAAGGTAAAGAGAATCACATCACCACTTGCATGTGCAGGATCCCAGTGTGTTTGGACGTTTGGCAAATGTGTGCCACACGGATGGAAATACTGAGGGTGGAGGAGGAGGTCTTCATTATCTCAGCTGAGGTGGTCAAAGGTGATGACATCACTGTCAATGCCCTGACTTCAGTGTTCTGAGAGCAGCCCATGAATTTAGACAGCTTCTTTGTCAGACCTGATGTAAAAAGGAAGACATGAAAAGCTTTCCCTAGAGTTGTGGCAAGCTTTGTGACTCCTTTCTTGGCCCTTTGTAAAACCACATGATGGGACGTGTAGAAGATTAAGCTCCTTAACATTTCTGTAAGAAATTAAACAGATGCAAATCAGCCCCTCCCCCTTCCTCCTGGTTGTGAATTCAGTATTATGGTGCACAGTGAATAATTTTCAATTTCCCTGGAGAGGCCAACATCGTCAATGAGCTGTGAAAGAGGCCTCTGAAGGGCTCAGTTGTGGGTTTTCTGGGACTTTCACTGTTCTCCAGCATTATTCCTCTGAAAGAGCCCTTCTAAGATTGGGGTCAATCCAGAGGCCTTTATAGTGCATGAAGTAATCCATCCTTTAATCTCTTCCTTCCTGTGGGAAAATCAGCAAAGGAGAAGAAAAGAGTGAACTCATATTTATATCTAAATAGGGCCTGTTTGGGCTGTTTACCTTCAATTTGCGGGTGTTCTTTGCTTGACTATAGTTTATTTTTAAATCTGGCTTTTAAAAAAGAAAACTCTGAAAATCTTAATACATGCTTTGTGCTGAATATTTTTATCAGATTGTATATAGTGGAGAGTTAATGTTAATGTCCTGGAACTTTAGTTCATTCATCCAAGAGATATATTTAAATAATGTGCTATTTCATTGTTACAATGCGACAATCTCTACTTTTTTATTTTCTTTATTCTGAGTTTATTTTTGTATTCTGTATATAGAAAAGATCATTTTTCAAATATTTGTCAAAGTATTGCAATAAGATTCAGCTCCTCTGAGGTTTTATTTATTTATATCTTTCTGAGACAGAGTTTCATTATTCAGTTCAAGCTGGCCTTGAACTCACTCTGTAGGCCAGAGTGGCCTCAAACTCCTGGCAGCCCTCCTGCCTTGGCCTCTGGAGTGCTGGGATTACAAGTATGCCCCACAATGCGTGGCCTTGCCCTTCTGAACTTTTAATGACAAATGTGGTAACAGTGATTATACAAATGATGATTTGCTTTGAGGATGGGTAGTAATTGGGAGATGAGATGGTAAGGGTCTTTTGCTTGATTTTCTTATTTTATTGTGTGATATATAAATTCATTCTTGTATTCAGTCTCTTGCCAGAATATTTCTTAAAAATTAAAACAACAAAGAGGAAATTTATCAGTCTGAGAAAAGGAGTGAGCATTTTAGTCCAGGTACTCTTGTGTGTTGTGCATCCAGGTCTATACATAAGCATCACATGCCAAGTTCTAGTTCCAGTCTATAAGCTCTATGTCCTAAGGAAGCAAGATACAGACTCATACTTGTGTTGGAAAACTTCTGAAGGACAGAAGTAGGTCTTTTACGTATTAAAGAATGTAATAAACTTTCCTTTATAGTTCCTGATTGTTACACATAAAGTTATCTGCCTCTCAATGGTTTTTGAAATAATAGAGTTAAAAACTCAGCAAAAAAATACATTGGCATTTTAGGCAAAAAGGCCAACAAAGAATATACATTTATCTCTAGAATTCACTTCTGTTCTCTTTCTTTAGTCTTATGGTTTGTGTCTAGTTGTCTCCCCAAAGCCTCATGCAGTCATGGGGTAGTTTCTAGAGTTTGTGATTAATTCATGATCCAGTGCTGAGATTGTGGGTGTGAGTGCTGTACCTGCCCTGGGGTGGGTGATCTGCGTTACAGTGTGAGGAGGAGAAAGAGACTAGCTAGCTGCCAGAGATGCTGCCCCTCCCTTTGTTCTTCGCTGTTTCTGCTGCCACAGATGGCTTCTCTCTGCCATGTGCCACTCCGGCTTGGAGCCAGCTGAGTATGGACTGAAACCCACACTAACTGAGCTGAATAAATCTTCCTTAATTGTGAATGTTGAGTATTTTGTCTTAGCAAGGAGAGTAGAGTGAGATATTTGGGAGCTGAGCCTGGAGAAAGTTAATGGTGTACCATAAACTTCCTTTGCACCTCACTGACGTGTCTATGTGAGGTGAAAGATAAAGACACCAATAGGACAGAAAGGCTAAGCCTCACAAGCTCAGGTCTGGCTCATGAGGCAAGGAGGCCATGACTGGCCTGGTGTGGCAGGCTGCCCTCCTTCTGATCTTGGAGCTTGGTGCTCAGGCTGGAGGTGCCTTCACAGTAGGCCCTGGGCAGCCCAAGCCTGCTCTGGCCCATTTGGGAGGTGAGACCATGCTGGCCACTGCTGACCACTTCTGACCACTGCCCATTATGTGCCCAGCTTTAGGCATTTAAAGCTTTTTTATCCCCAGGGATGTCTGGAACCTGGCATTCACTCACAGTACAGTTTTCAAGTGAAAGAATACTATTACGGTGTGTGTCTAATTGTCCCCCCAAAACCTCATTCAGTCATAGGGTGGCTTCTGGAGTTTGTGATTGATTATTGTGGGTGTGGAGGCTGCATCTGCCCTGGGGCAGGTAGTTTGTATTACAGTGTAAGGAGGGGAGAGAGGTTAGCTAGCTGTCTGAGCTGCTGCCACTGCCTTTGCTCTTGCTGTTTGCCCCCACTCATATATAACAATCTAAATTTGATGGAAGGTAAAAATGTGAGAAAAAATGAAACTCAAATTCACCATATGTTTACTTGTTACTGAACATAAACATAAGCCTTCATTCCTCCACATCTACCTTTCCTTCTCCTCTCTGTTCTCTTCTCTTTCCATCCTTTTCTCTCTCCAGACTCTTCTTTTTGAGACTTTCAATGAGCAGAACCAGCATAATGTTTTTGGGTTTCTTGACCAAGAGTTTGAAAATGTGTTAGTTATAAATAAATCATCATACAAATGTTCAACTCTTTTCAAATAATTTATCTGGATATAAACACTCCAAGGTTCCCTTTTTATTCTTATTTATTTATTTATTTATTTATTTATTTTTGTGTTTAGTACAGAGTCTACAGGGTCTCACTATGTAGGTCGGACTTGTAGTGATCCTCCTGTTTACAGCCTTCCAAGT
>NW_004524845.1:2345160-2365043 GCF_000260255.1 Octodon degus | reverse complement strand
CATACAAATGTTCAACTCTTTTCAAATAATTTATCTGGATATAAACACTCCAAGGTTCCCTTTTTATTCTTATTTATTTATTTATTTATTTATTTTTGTGTTTAGTACAGGATCTACAGGGTCTCACTACATAGATCGGACTAGTAGTAATCTGCCTGTGTTCAGCCTCCCAGCAGCTGGGATTACAGGTGCATGCCACCATGCCCAGTCTCAGTCACTGTCTCAGCAGGTCCTGGGGGCTGGTGGGGATTGAACCTGGCCACTGCATTTGCCTAAGCAGGTGTTTTAATCTGCTGAGCTATTTGGCTGGCCCAAGTTTCCCTTTTTAAAACATCAATCCTTTTCCAAAATGTTATATTGTAACATAAGAGAAGACCAGTGGGGGGGGGGATGTTACCTGCAGTAAATACAATACAATGAGGATGCCTGCTTATGTGATGCAAATGTGTGATTAAATAAGGTATCTTAGCAGATTTTAGGTAGTAAAACCCTCTCTCCTCTCTTCCTTCATCCCTTTGTGTCTCCCACTTTTTCTCTTTTATTCTTTCTATTTAAATGAAATAGAGTTGCTTATTGCCATCTTGGCTAATGAATGAGTCATGTAGGGTCTCTTCAGGGACACTGTCCTTGACCAGATACCTTGTTATTTTTGTTTGTCCCAGAGACTTAGAAGCATGATAAAAGAGCTGAGGTGCTCTACAATTATATCTACTGCAAAAAAACATAGGTAAGACTACCTGTGTATTCATTGCTAAATGTTAAGCTTTTTCTCCATATACATTGAAGAGCTTATTTATTCAATAATTGAAAAACATGTTTATACTCATTGATCTATTTAGCTGACAAATGAGGCAGGGTTGGCTGGTAGCAATTACCTTTTTTCCCCATAATTTTTTTGAGAAACAAATAGCAATGAGACAGTTTCAAATCAAATTGGTAGGACAGTTTCAATAATTAACACATTGCATACTCTCTTCCTTGTGGTTAATTGCTGTACAAGATGCAGACATGATATCCTATTTACAAACACTATTAGAACAAATCCCTCTATTCATTAAGAGAATGTAACTATATATCTATCCTAACCATTTTGAATACACAGATACAAAATGGACACTCGTCTGTATTCCCTTTTTTGTTTAGTTCTGTCATTTGAATATTATAGGTGTGTTAACTCAGCAAAATGTTCTAAAAGAGTACAATAGTCCATAATACTATTAGATCTTCTGCTTGAATGGCAATGTCAGAATTGTTGACAATTCCTGAGTCCCCTACAGCTCAACATAACAGCATGGCTTTACTTCTTATACTTCGTTTTTATACTTTTCTGCTGAATGGTTAAGACTAAGACAAAGAAGTCCTATGCAACAAGAGTTACAGCTTTTGGATATGATAAGGTCAGTCAAATCACCTAGGATTTATTCTGAGATGCTGTACCTCATATTGTAGATCCTTTATCAGTGTCAGCCATGTGGATGAGTCACCTTTCTATTAGTAATTATTTTGAAATTACCTGAATTAATGCGTTTATGCTTTGATGCTAGAAAATTGCTTTTTTAGTGTGTGATTTTGCTAACGTTCTTTAAGAATTTTACCAAGAATTTTTTTTTAGTCTTTTGTTAATTGCAATAAATATGTCTTTTACCAATAAATAGCATTTATTTTAGGGAAGGGTCTACAGAGTGTTCAGGGTCTCACTACTAGATTTGACTTGTAGTGATCTGCCTGTTCACAGCCTCCCAAGAGCTGGGATTACAGGCATGTGCCAGTCTCGATTGCTGTCTCAGCATGCGCTGGGGATGAGGCCAGCATGACATGCCCAGAGATCAAAGCCCTGGCCCCTGTGCCTACTTGCAAGTGCTTTAATCCACTGGACCATTGGACCAGCTCAATAAATAGCTTTTAGCAATAAACTTTTAACAATAAGTAGCACTTTTATAGTTTATGTCTCTTAATCAAGCAGAAAGTAACCATTCCCATTTTATTTTGATCAGTGCCATTTATGTTGATTAGGGCATAAATTCAATGTAATTTTGATTGGGAGCTTCAATAGTATTATACTGAACCTTCCTAGCTCACCTTGGATTATAGGGGTGAGCTTGTTAATGTCTTGCACATCTCCAGTGAGATGAGCCTTGCTCATGGTAACCCAGCATACCCTTCTAAGCTGATACTAGCCTCTTGCAGGCAGACTTTACCTCTTGACTCCTTCTCCCTCACTTTCCCAAGTCTCCTTCTCTGTCCTTTAGAATTTGGAAACATTTGAAAAAAGTCACATATTGGGCTGCTGTTTAATGCTTTGATGACAAGGATTTTAGAGAGTATTAAAGGGTTCCTCTGTGGGTGTTCCTTGCCAGGACTCAGGTTCAGGGATTCCAATTTTAGCATTAGTAGAGTGACACACATGGAATGAGCACAATTTCAGTTCCACGAATGAGTGTGTGTAAATGTGCACCCACATAGATGTGCCCACACTCATATATAAGAATGTAAATTTGATGGAAAGCAAAAATGTCAAAGAAAAATGAAACCTAATTTCAATTACTGGTTTTACCAAATAATTAAGTTGATGAATGTTAAATTTTAGGAAGATTTCCAAGGGAGGGACCACCTGAGTGAGAATGAAGACATTTTGAGAAATACCAGTATAGAAATTCATTGGCTTTGTGGTAAGCACAAAGCATTTACCCATATAGAGATGGCTGGAAATGAAATTTTCATATAAAATATGACTATCATGGAAATAAATATAAGTTTATTGAGGCATTTTTAGGATGTCTACAAATATTCAAAACCGATCAGTAGGACAGTTTCAGTAATAGATACAATGCACATTGTTTTCTCAGTGGTTATTCATTCTAGAACTAGATTATTATGTTCTACACTTCTAAGTATGAACAAGTGCATGAAAATCACTTAAGCCGAATGAGATTTGAGTGTAATTTTACTCAATGAGAATTGAGTAAAATTATACTAAGTTTATGTCTTATATAAACAAATATAAGGTACAATATAGGTTACATCTATATATTTCAATTGTCTATTTAGTTTTAATTTTATAGTTAAAATGCTAAATTACAGATTTATAAATATAAAAGATTTTGAGGTTTGTTTATCTGATAGTGTTATACTTGTTTATATATCCATTCTGCTATCATATGCTTCATGTCTCTACACAGATTTTTTTCGTATTTGTTTTATCTGTTAGTGCTTTACATTCATTTACCCTGTTTTTTTTTCTTTTTTAATCCATTGTTACTTTTTATATAAGTAATATTGTTGGAATTAGTTTGAATGTTTTGTATTTGCTTTGTTTCTCTCACCTGTTCTTTGCATCTGTTTCTTTTCTTGCTTTTTTTTAGATTATTTGAATTTCTTATGTAACTGTATTTAAATTTATCAGCTTTTTAGTTCTTTTTGTTTTAATGAATATGTCTTTAATATTTTTAAATCTAATTAGAGTTGATATTGTGCCAATTCATTTAAAATGTAAAAACACTATAATCATGTGTGTCTTTATAATGTAACCTTTGCTTTATGCTATAACTGTACCAGTGTGCACGTTTTAAAATCCTTCAATAGAAGTGTTAAAGTAGGATATGTTTCAACATCTGAATTTTATCTGGTATCATTTTCCTTAAGTTCAAAGAACTTTCTGTAGTATTTCTTAAGTATAGATCTGCTTTACATCTAAAATTTTATTATTGGAAAACATTATGTGCAGTCTGTTCCTCTGAAGATATATTTTCAATAGATTTGACATTTTCCTTTTAGCACTTGGTATATTATTCTATTATTGTCTTATGGCCTCCATTGTTTCTGATGAGAAGTTAGGAGAAGACAGGTTATTCTCTCTATACAGTAATAACTCGGGTCATGAACTTTATTTCATGCCATAATTTTGGAAAAATATGGCCAGAGTCATATTTGTTCTTGAAAGATGGCTGTGGTCAGGTTTATCACTCACTAGATGCAGAGTTCTCAATACAAAACCAAAATTCTGCCAAACACTTCTATTTGAGAACCAAAATTTTGATAAACAAAAGAATTCGTGAACTGACGTACCTCTATGCTGTATTATCTTTCTCTAATTGATTCTAAGATTTTTCTCCTCTGTAGCTTTAATAGTGTGACAATACTTTGCCTATAAATAGTTTTATTTGTTTTGTTTAATGTTCACTGTGATGTTTCAATTTATAGATTTATATTTTCCACCAGAGTTTGGAAAGTTTTATAATTTCTTCAAATATTTTTTAATAATTTTATTTAAAAAATCAATGAGACAGTTTCAAAACCGATCAGTAGGACAGTTTCAATAATAAATACATTGTACATTGTCTCAGTGGTTATTCATTGTATAAGATGCCAACATGGCATCCCATCCACAAATACTATTACAACAAATCTTATTCGTTGAATGAAGAGAATGTACCTCTATATGTATCATAAATATTTTGAATATACAGATACAAAATGGTCATTCATGTGTATACATTTTTTTGGCTTAGTTTTATCAGAGAAGGGTATTCCATTGTCATTTATATATTGTAGGTGCATGAATTCAGCAAATATTCCAATATAGTCCAGTAGTAAATAATAGTAGTGGGTCTTCTGCATGACTGGCAGTGTCAGAAGTTGTTGACCTGACCCCTATACCGCCCAGGATACCAACATGGATTCACCACTGATACTTTGTTTTTTTATACCTTTCTGCTGGATGATTAAGACCAAGATAATGCAAGACCTATCTAACAAGAAATGTAACTTTTCTATCTGATAACGTTAGTCAAATCCACTCAGGATTTATCCTGAAACTATGTACCGCACTTTGAAGATCCTTTGTCAGCGTCACCCATGTGGATAAGTGACAGCCATTGCTTGACAAATTTGCTCTCTCTGAAAGCCTGAGAGAATGTTTTCTCTCCATGTGACTCTATTTAGTCACTATCTACATCATCAATCACATTCCTCTGTGGCCCCATAATCTCTTTCATAGAAAATTAGAAACACAACTGAGTTACATGATGCTATAGTACAGGTTCTACTATGTCCTGAGTCTTCACTGACCTTGAAAGGCTAGGGCGAAAATGTTGGTTGACCTTGCAGCCCTTCTTTCTCTCTAAATTTTGGCCTGCAAACATAGGTTGTTAACCCTCCAGAAGACAAGCTTATTATTACCTTACAATATATACAGTTGCATTTAACCTATCTCTCTGAATATCAAACATCTTAGACATACCATGTAACAGGTATTTTTATCAAGTACTGATGTTAAACCTTAAGTCTGAACAGAATATGAAGAAAATAATTTAAAAAATAAAAACTATTTTGAAAATTATGAATAAACAATTACTTTTACATTGAAATTTAGAAATCTAACCATATATAGCATTGTAGCAGGACAGTCCTGTGACATTTCTTTTTCTTGTTTATCTTTTATTTATTACCTTTTTTTTTAGATAAACATTTACTTGAGAGACAGTATGGCAATAATTGGTATACCATGACAAGCAGTACGCATTTAGAAAACCAGAATGACAGGATTTCCAAGTGTGACCCTACTATTCCACATTCAGTGTGGTTGCTTAGTTCACAGGTATCAGCATGTATAATTAGTCAGGGTGAAAATCCCACCAATTAACTGCCAGTTTCAAAAACATGCTGATATTTCGCAGGATCATTGCCTTACCCATCTTGTGCATGTAAATATATGGCTTGGCCCCTGTCATGTTTCCTAGCTTTTCTCCCTGCCCTCTCTTCGTTGTTTAATCCTCAAGTTCTCATTTTCCTTTTAATTGTATTATACCTATTTGTGTTTTTTTTCTTTTGAGTTCTTATACTAGAAAGACTACATGATATTTACACATGTTGGTCTGGTTTACTTCACTTATGAGCGTATCTTAAGTGGCATCCACTTAAATATAAATGATTCTAGTTTATCATTCTCTATAGGTGAGTAATACTCCATTGTATAAAAATACCACATATTTTTCATTCATTCCTCAGGTGATGCGCATCTTAGTTGTTTCCAAGATTTCACTATCACAAATTGTGCTGCCATAAACATAGGTACACGTATATCACTATGATATAACATTTTCAGTTTCTTCAGTAAAATTACCAGTAGGGGGATAGCTGATTCAATGGGAATTCCTGTCCTAGTTTTTTAAGGGGTCTTCACACTGATTTCCATCATGGTTGCACCAGTCTCCATTTCCACCAGAGGTGGGGGAGGGTTCCTTTTTCTCCACAGCCTCTCCAACATTTTTTGTTAGTTGATTTGTTTATGATAGTCATTCTTTCTGGGGTGAGATGGTATCTTAGTGCTGTTTTAATCTGTATTTCATGGATGGCTAGGGTTGTGGAGCATTTTTTCATATATTTATTTGCTTTTTTAATTTTGTTCTCTGAGAAGTGTGTGTTCATCTCAGAGGCCCATTTCGCATTTGGGTCTTTAAATTTTGGGGCCCTATTGTTTTTTATTTCTTTATTAATTCTACAGAGCAGATCTTTTCCTGAGTGCTTGTTAGTCAAGATTTTTTCGAAATTTGTGGGTTGTCTCTTCACTTTGTTGGTGAGCAGGTCCCAGTTGTTAATTATTTCAAGCATTACCCATGTGATTTGATTTTTGTTCATGAAGTTTTTGCCTACCCCTGTGTCTTCAAGAGTTCCTCATACTTTCTCTTCCAGGAGATTTAGTGTTTCTTTTTTAATCTTTAGATCTTTAATCCACTTTGACTTTAGCTTAGTGCATGGTGATAGACCTGAGTCAAGTCTTAGTTTTTGACAGTAGAGAGCCAGTTTTTTCAGCATCATTTATTAAAGGGGCTATATTCCAGTCTGTATATTTGGCCCATTTGTCTAAGATCATGTGTCTGAGTGTGTTAATAGAGGATTCTGTATCTTCTAATCTATTCTATTCCTCCTCAAGTCTATTTTGTTGCCTGTACCATGCTGATTTTATCACAATAGCTTTCTGTTATAATTTGAAGTCTGGAATTGTAATGCCTCCTGCCTTGTCTTTGATGGCCAGGATTGCCTTTGCTATTCTAGGTCTTTTCTGGTTCCAAATAAATGTAAGGAATGATTTCTGTAGGTCTCTGGGGTATGTAAGTGATAGTTTGGTAGGGATTGCATTAAATTGGTACAGCAATTTTGGAAGTATGGTCATCTTCTCAATGTTAGTTCTTCCTATTCAGGAGCAGGGAATATCTTTCCATGTTCTGAAGTCCTCTATGATCTCTTTTTGCAAGCTACAGTAATTTTCCTTGAAAATTTTTTTTACTTCTTTAGTTATTTGAATTCCAAGGTATTTCAGTATCCATGGTCATATTTGAAAAGGTATTATTTCTCTAATTTCCCTCTCAGTGTGTTGATAATCTGTGTAGATGAATGCTATTGACTTTGTGTCCTGCTTTGCTACTGAATTTGTGTATCAATTCTAGTAGCTTCTTGGTGGATTTTTTTGGTCCTTCAAGTAAAGTATCATGTCATCTGCAAATAATGATAATTTAACTTTTTCTTTATCTATTTTATTCCTTTTCTTTCTGTTGTCTAATGGCTCTGGCTAATGATTCCAGAACTATATTGAATAGGAGGGGTGATAGAGGGCATCCTTGTCTGTACCAGATCTAAGAGCAAAATATTTCAGTTTTTCCCCATTTAGAATTATATTAGCCATAGGGTTGTGTAGATGGCTTTTATGAGAGTGAATTAGAGGCCTTCTATTCCAAGTTTCTGTATGACTTCGAACGTGAATGAGTGTTGGACTTTGTCAAAGGCCTTTTCTGCATCGAGATGAGCATGTGATTTTTACATTTGGCTCTACTAATACAGTGCATTACATTTATAGATTTGTGTATCTTGAACCATCGTTGTATTCTTGGGATGAAACTTATCTTTTTATTGTGCATACTTTTCTGGATGATTTGCTGTATTCTATTTGCTAGGATTGTATTGACAATTTTTACATCTATGTTTGTGAGGTTGATTGTTCTTTAGTTCACTTTTTTAGTTGCATCTTTCCCTGGTTTTGGTATCAGTATAATAGTTACCTCCAGGAATGGTTTTGAGAGGATTGCTTCCTTTCAGTTTCTTTGAAGAGTTTGAGGGGTATGGGGCTCATATCTTCCTTAAAGTTCTTGTAGAATTCAGGTATGAATCCTTCAAGGCCTGGACTTTTCTTTGTTGGTAGGTCTTTTATTACAGTTCATATTCAAGTGGTTGTTATTGGGCTCTTGAGAGTTGTTATGTCTTCTTGATTTAGTTTTCATAATTGTACCTTTATAGGAACCTGTCCATTTCTTCTGTGTCTTCTGTTGTGTGATAGTAAATGTTCTTAAAGTTGCTATTTGATATCTTCTGAATTTCCACTGGGACAGTGGTAGTTGCACCTTTTTCATTCCTTATTGTTTGTATTTGAATTTTTTCTTTCCTCTTTTTGATGAGGTTAGCTAAGGGCTTATCAATTTTATTTAGTCTTTCGAAGAACAGCTTTTCAATTCGTTAACTCTTTGAACTGTTTTCTTCGTCTCAATTGAATTAATTTTTGCTCTAGTCTTCATGATTTCTCCCAGACTTTGGGCTCTTGGCTTTGTTTGCTCTTACTTTTCTAGATGTTGGAGGTACAGCATTATTGTGTGTATTTGATCCTGTTCTGTTTCCTAATGTGTGACTGCACAGTGAAAAATTTCCCTCTGATAGCTGCTTTCATCGCATCCCATAAATTCCAATATGTTGTGTTTGAATTTTTATTGAATAGTACATTTTGTTCATTTTCTTGTTTAATTTCATCTGTGACCCATTGGTTGCTGAGTAGGCTGTTGTTTAATTTCCACATGTGCATAGGGTTTTTTTCTTTTCTTGTCTTGTTTATTTTCTCTTTCATTGCACTGTGATCAGATAATATGCATGGGATATTTTCTGTTTTCTTGCATATACTTAAGCATGACTAGATTGTGGCCTATTTTAGAAAAAAGATCCATGTGCAGCTGGAAAAAAATGGATATTCAGCTGTTGTTGGATGGAACCCTCTGTATATGTCCACTAAGTCTATTTGTTTAAAGCTGTGGTTCAGTTGTGCTACTTCTTTGCTAATTATTTGTCTGTTTGACCTATCTTTTTGGCATAAGGGAGTGTTAACTTCTCCTGTTATGACTGTGGTATTGGCTATTAGATTTCTCATGTCCATTAAGATTTGTTTTATATAGTTGGATGCTCCTGGGTTTGGTGTGTATGTGTTTATGATTGTAACCTCTTCTTTTTGCATTTTTCTCTTAACCAGTATATAGTGGCCTTCTTGATTTCACTTGATTATTCTTGGTTTGAATTGACACTGAGAACAGGATTGCTATCCCTGTGTTTTTCTGAGGTACTGGGGCATGTAATATCGTTTTCCATCCTTTGACTTTCAGCTTATGAATTTCTTTATGAGTTAAGTGTGTTTCTTCTACACAGCTTATTGTTGGATATTGTTTCCTAATCCTCTGTGCCAGTCTATTTCTCTTAAATGGTGAATTGAGTCCATTTTTATTGATGGTTATAATTGAGTTGTATTGATTTATGATCAACATGTTATTTACTTATTGTTGTTTACCCCTTTTTGTTCTGTATTTAATTGTTTGCCCTATTTATTGGGTTCCTTCTGTTCTCATTCGTTGAGTTCTGATCATTTTGGTCCCTCTCTGAAAAATATTTTAGTGGTCTATGTAGTATTGGCTTTGTCATTATCAAATTCTTTTGTTGTGAAGTATGTCACTTCTCCATCAATCTTGGAAGAGAGTTTTGCAGGGTATAGTAGTCTGAGCAGAAATTCATTTACCTAGAGGACTTGATGCACCTTGCTCTTCTTGCCTTCATGATTTGTGAAGAGAAGTCTGCCATTATTCTGATGGGTTGCCCTTCAAATGTGATGTTTGTTTTCTCTTGCGGTTGTCAGTATTGTTTTCCTGTGCTGGATTTCTGAGATCCTAACTATTATATGTCTCAGTGTGTTTGTATTTGAGTTCAAGTTATTTGGTATTCTGTATGCTTCAGTTACATGAATGTCCATGTGTTTCCTCATATTTGGGAAGTTTTCTGCTATTACTTCCACCCACATTTTTTATGGCATTTGTATTGACTCCTTTTTTCTCATTGATGCCTATTAGTCTCACATTGTTCATCTTTGCATCATCTTGTAGTTCATGAATTATTTTTTCCTGCATCCTAGCTGTTTTTAAGAGATCTTTTCTTACCTGTTCACTAGCTGCGAGTGTCTTCAAGATCTGCAACTCTATCTTCACTTTCACCGAAATGATTTTGCAAGCTTGTGATTGTAAGTTTAAGTTCCTCTATATCTCTTTCACTCTGCTTCATGCGATCTGTTTCTTTCCTGTATTGCTCATTCAAGGAATCCGTCACTTTACTTATCTCCACTTTTTTTTATTAGTGCCTTCTTGAGTAGCAGTTGTTAATTCTTTTACTTCAGAAATTATTTCTGATCTGATTTCCTCTATATGTTTCTGCATTTGATTCTTTACTTCAGACGCTATTAATTCAGAAATTTCCTTTTTGTTTCAGAGATTCCTTCTGATCTGAGTTCCTCCATACCTTTCTGTAGATGTTTCTTTACTGGAGACTGTATTAATTCACACATTTCAGCTGTGCTAGTGTCCTCTGCACTTGTTCTTGTTGGGCTCAGGACTTGAGATTGCCTTTTTTTCCTTCTCTTTTTCATTTTGTATAGCACTGTCCTCTGACCTTTGGTGTAGAGCTTTGGTGCATTGATAACCTTAGCACCTTCTAAAATTTGGGTGCAGATGTGCTAAATTTACGTCCATCTAGTTGTGCCTCTCTTGGGTCTGGTTACTGTGAGCAGCTCCTTTCTGCTGCAGCCCTTGGAGATGAACCTGTTGTGCCCGTCTGGCAAGATATTCTGCTCCTGGATTAGCTAGTTGGTTTTGAGCCCTAGTCTCTCTGCAGGGACTTCAGCTGCAGAGTTTCACCGCAGGCCTGTATGCCAGGCCTCGGCTGGGTCTGGAGGCATCCAGGGGTCACTAGAGAGAGCAGAAGCTCTCCCACACACTTGTAGGGTCTGGGCTTGGGTGGGTCTCGAGGGTTCCAGAGAGTGTGGTGGAAGTTCTCACTCAGAAGGCAGGCTTGGGATGGTTCTGGAGAGGTGGATCAGTCCCTAAAGCGCAGCAAAAGGCCTCACTCTTGTGGCGGGCCTGAGCTTGGTTCAGAGGGCTCCAGCACACACAGGGAAGCACAGAAGCACTCCCACACACTAACATGTCCTGGGTTTAAATATTTTTTTCTATCCTTTTTCTATTTTATGCTCTATTGAGGTCAAGTTATCCAAGATATAACCAAAATGTAAGATGGGTATTTAAATTTTAAGAATATTACAGTAAAAACTACATTGCCATTAGTTCCTCTCAAAATATTCTCCTCACTTTGAACATATTTATCTCAGCCTTTTTGCCACTTTTGGAAGACCTTCTGGAAGTTTTCTTTTGTTAGTGTCTTTATGAGGTATGATAAAAAAAATTCAATCATTACTGATGCTAGGACCATGCAACAGAAAGACAGGCTCATTAAAAATACATTGGGGGGAGATAGCTCAGCAGCATAAGAACATGGTTGGCAAGTATTTTCGCCCACTGTATTCCCTAGATTGTGTGCCTTGTAAAAGTTGAAGTGGCTATTAAAGGTAAACATCATTGTGAATGTCATGACAACTTAACAGAAGACACTCACTACAGAGGATTTCCAGAACTGCTTCTCAAACTGGCAAGAACAATGGCATAAGCATGTTTACATTGAAGAGTACTATTTTGAAGGGAATTAATGGCAGTTTTTTTTTTATCCTGGGATGTTTAAAGATTGAATTGTTCATCATATTTTTGATCATTATTTGTGTGTTATTCCTTGAAATATTTTTCCATGCATTACTGGAATTTTACTATTTTTTAAATAATTTTATTGAGAAACGTATAGCAATGTGACAGTTTCAAAACTGATTAGTAGGACATTTTCAATAATTTATATGTTGTATATTGTTGTTTTAGTGGTTATTCACTGTACAAGGTGCAGGCATGATGTCCTGTCCACAAACACTATTAGAACAAATCTTTCTATTCTTTGAATTAAGAGAAAGTAACTGTATATCTATTTTGAATGTACAGATACAAAATGGTCGTTCATTTGTATCCCCTTTTTTTTAGTTTTGTCAGAGAAGGGTATTCCGTTGTCATTTAAATATTGTAGGTGCTTGAATGCAGCCATATATTCCAATATAGTCCAGTAGTCTATCATAGTAGTGGGTTTTCTTTAGGACTGGCAATGTCAGAAGTTGTTGAGTTGAGTCTTTTACAGCTCAGCATATCAATATGGCTATACTTTTCATACTTCATTTCTATACTTTTCTCCTGGATGGTTAAGATCAAGATAATGCAAGACCTGTATAACAAGAAATGTAGCTTTTGTATCTGATAAGGTCAGTCAAATCCCCTCAGAATTTATCCTGAAACTCTATAGCACAGTTTGAGATCTTTTATGAGTGTCAACCATGTGGATGAGTCACAGCCATTGCTTGACCATATTGCTCTCTGTGAAACCCTGAGTGAATGTTTCTCTCCATGTGACTCTCCTTACATACCCTTTGCATTACTGATCACTTTCCTCTGTGAATTTTTCTATTTTCAAACTTTTTTAGTTTCCCATATTTTCTGTTGGTTTATCTTCACATTCATGTATTCTATCATCTCCCCTCTATATTAAACCTGTCCCTTAGTTTTGTAAATAATTATTTATTATAATTTTTAGTTTGTAGTACTATGTTTATTGCACTTTAATCATTTGAGGTTTCCTACTTGTTTATTGCTTTTTTGTAAAGCATGTTACTTTTTATATTGTTAAGGGATTATTTCCTTTGAATATTCATTTTAACATCTGGCTCATCTTAGTGTCTTCAACTTATTTCCTTTTTTTTTTTATTATGGATCCTCTTTTCCTATTCCATTGTATATTTAATGATTTCTGAATGTATTGTGATGATATACTATAGGGACTCAGTTCTTACATAGTTGTCTAGATAGTTTAGATTGCTTTTTGGTGTTTAATTGTTGATTTTCTTGGTTTTAAGGAGAAAACTTTGCTGGAATCAAATTATAACGTGAAATCTCCATCTTTTAGTCTTAGCTTGGCTGTTTAGAATTTTTTTGTAAACATGCATAGTTCAGAGGTCAGTGAGAGACTTGAGAGGTATTTTTGTAGGATTTATATCATCCCCTATGGCTTTTCATCTTCTGGGATCACCACTTTCCCACTTCCCATGTTCTGGTGCTGTGGAGCCCATTCTCAGTATGCCTTCTGTTTAAGTAAAAAAAAAAAATGTTTCCTTCAAGTTTTAGCCACCCATACTAACCTACCTGAGACAGAAAATCCATAAAATAAGAACATTAACCCAATGTGCTGGTCCATTCTTCCAGTATTAATTCTAGTTTCTTCCTGCCTTTGTTTATTCTTGAATGCCATCAGGAATTTGTTTTATTTATTTTATCTCATATTTATAACTGCTATCTATAAGAAGCTTGGTTGGATAGAAACTATCCATTCATATCATAAAGGGATGCAGTTATTTATTTTGGATTTTGGGAGATTCCACCAGCACAAACAAAAATAGAGGAAAATATTTGTTCTTCAAGTAGGAAATCCTTTCTGTTCTTATAAGGCTATAAACTTTGCTTCAGGGAAGAAACTATTTGTCCAGCAGGAGACTGTTTAAATGAAAGTGAAACCACTAAGTTCTCTTGCAAATGCCTGAGGTCCTTTAAAATAACTACCTAGCAAGAAATGTTTTATTTTATGGTGGTCCTCTTTGGAGGTTTCTTAATATTCAAACCTATAAATTACATAGCATTTCTGTTTTTGATATTTGCCAAACTACATGTTATTGCTCTTTTATCCTTTCCTATTTTGAGTTGGGATTTATAGAAATGTGATGGGAGAATAGAAATATTGGAAGTACATGGAAAAATAAGTCTTAAAAGCATTCTTTGCTTGGGGTCTAATAAAGATCAGATTATGTAACACTAAAATATTAAAACAGAGATATTGTATATGAAAGGATATACATATCCTTTTTTTTTTTTTTTTTTTTTTTTTTTTTTTTTTTTTTTGGCGGAACCAGGGATTGAACTCAGATCCTTGCATTTGCCAGTCAAGCGCTTATCCTACTGAGCCATCTCCCTGGCCCCTACATATCCTTTTTGCTAAAGCAAAAAGATTGGAATCTCTTATGAACATGTCATTTATACATATAACATTGTGGTAGGTAGGTTCATTAATGGAATTTCTTTACTTGGAGAAAGTGTGTGTGTGTGTGTGTGTTTTGTTTGATGACTTTAGGCTGTGTAAAACATCTGTATATTTGGGTGCTGAGGTGCTTCTGGCTTTATAGTTTTGCCAAGAATTACTAGGATATCGTTTAGTCTCAAATCCAATTTGGCATCCCAAGAATAATTTTTAATGTACATTTAAAGAGGAAAGGACTCTGAATCATTTTACAATCAGACTTGTGATTTTTGGGGCCTTTAATCCTAGGGTTATTTACCAGAAAATCACATTGCAAAGAAAAAAAATAAATTACAAAGATTACAAACAAAAATGAATGAATTTAGAGGATGCTAAATAACTCCAGGAATTAAGGAGGTAAACAAAAGTGTGAGGCAACTTTGATTTTTCATTTGTAGAGTCCTGGAAGAGTTCAAGTAGGTTTGGAGATTATTTTGCAGGCTAGAGCGAATCCCTACAATAGAGCTTAGAGATCAGATTACTGATAGGAATGTGAAAAATAAAGACCAGACTCAGGAAGTTTCAGATAAGAACAAGAACTGGCTGAAATTTTTACCATGTCCTGAGACTATAGACTGAAATTAGGTATAATGAACCTATGGAATCAATAAAGGAAAGTCAAAGGTAGCCTAGCTTGTAAGTAGTGGTGTAAATGGGGCTAGTTTGAGCTAGATTCATAGTGAAAATTAGAGTAAAAAGCAGAGCAGAACATTTTGAAAACTTTGAATTTTTGCTCAAAAGGAACTATGTATAAATTCAGGGCCAAAGGATGTGATACTTAAAGATCATCACTATTTAAAAGAAACCAAATCCCTTGAACAGGATAAGGACAAAGAAGCCTTGAGGTCATCTCAGAAACAAACAAGACAGCATCCATCAAAGGCTCAAACATTAATGTGAGTCACAGAGTCACATTTAGTACCACATGTCAGCCTTTTATCCAAGAAAAAAGCCCCAGAGATCCTAGCTTAGTAAGAGGGCCTCATAGGTTTTTAGGATTTATTGCACTGTACCCAGCCATGCAGGCCTGCAGGGGCCATTGCAGACATGGTCTAAGGGAGCCCAACTACTTTTTTGGCTGACAGCAGACTTTGACATTGTCCATAAAATAATGGTTTTATGGGCATGCAGGAACACAAGAGTTGTTGAATCAGGGATGCTTCTACTCAGATTTTGAAAGAAAGCTTGGGAGGCTAGACAAGAAGCCCTAGAGACATAATGAAACTATGTGAACAAAGCCAGAGTTGTAGTGGACAATGCAGAAAGTCATAGACACTAGCAATGTGGAATGTTTTCTGAGGATTGATCCCAAAATAGAGGCTGCGGTTGGCTAGGTCATGGGGGTGGGCCTTATCAGGTTTTGGAGATTCACATTTAGCACCATGTGTCAAGGATGTCAGATATGGAACTCCAAGATCTGATGTTTGCTTCACTTTGACCCAATTGTTTTGGCCATCTTCTTACTTTTTGGCATGGAAATATTTACCTGGGCCATTGTACTTAGGAGTTATTTAATTTTTTTTTTATTTTTCGCAGAGATTGATAGCCTAGATTTTGCTTTGAGTCTCTGCAGAAATGTTGTCTTTTTAAAATGCTAGAGCTACTGAGACTTTGGGAAAGAAATTGTTGCATTCCTGATTGTGCAGAGAATAGTAGTATTATGTTAGGAAGAGCTATGAATTTGATATTGCTTTTATTTGAAGATTAAGTGTGATATAAGGAGATATAGTTTGGCATGAAGTTGAAAAGAGGTAGGATGTGGTGATTAGCGTAGAGTGTCATCTTGATTGTATTTGGGAGTTGCTCAGGGGCTTGGCAAAACACACTTCTAAGTATATCTTAACACAGTTGGAAGCTTGCCCTGAGAAGTCTAGTTCCTCCCTTACCCTGTTCCCCTGCTCTGTTTGCCATCTGCCAAGAACTAAGCATCTTTGACATGCTCTTCCATAATATTTCTGCCAAGGAACCTGCTATCCATGGACTAGATACCTTTTAAATGTGAGGTAGATTAAATCTTTCAAGCTTTTTTATTACCCTTTTAAATATTTTATTTATTTATGTATTTGGTACAGGTTCTCACTACACAACTCGGACTTGTAGTGATTCTCCTATCTCAGACTCCCCAGTGCAGGCATTACAGGTGTGTACCACCATGTCCGGTTTCAGTATGGGGGCCAGTACAGCATGAGGTACTGGGGATTGAACCTGGGTCCTTGCGCTTGCCAGGCAAGAGTTTAGACTGCCAAGCTATCTCCCTGGCCCTTTCTTGCTTTAAGTTGTGGGTGTTTTTCTTACTGGAGAAGTTCAACCTGTGTAATATTATGTGCCTCTTGTGTGTAAAGAGAAATTTATTTAAAAATAGTCTTACTCTTGTATGTATATTGTCTCCCTCCCTTCCTTTCCTTCTCATCCGTCCCCTCCCCTTCCCTCTCTTCCCTTATTCTCACTTTTCTTTTTCTCTCTCCTCCCTCCCTGGCATCCATCCTTCGTTTCTCTCCCCTTTCTCAAAACTAGCAATTTCAATAAATTTTCTGTAGAATAATTCAGTGACAACATTACTTGAAAAGTCAGAGTGATTAATTATGTTCCCACACTTACTCCTCTTTGTGGTTGGATTACATTGTGTTCTTGGCTCTGACATCCTTAACTCCATATATCCTTAAATATTTTACTGAGATGACGAGATCATGTGCCTCTATAGGATTTGGTTCTCAATCTCTACTCCATATTTATTTTATAAAGATCCAGAGCCCCTGGTGTGCCATGCTGACCCTGCCCCCAGGACATGCTGATAGAGATTGAGATTGGGCATGTTGGTTCATGCCTGTAATCCCAGCTCTTGGGAGATTGAACACAGGCAAATCATTATGAGTCTGATCTATGTAGTGAGACCCTGTAGACTGTATATTAAAAATACAGAAAAAAAAGGATCTAGGAAAACTGTTACTTACTGCCTTCTAGAACTCATCACTGATATGAATTCAGTATTGTAGACTAGGACCTCATCATAGGATTACATGAGATTTGTTATATCGTTGAGATGGAATGACAGAGGCGTTCTACTGGCTCTGACAGGCAAAAGAAATGCTACTACTGGTATTCTTGGCTTCCTAGAATAAAGAAAAAATTATCAGTATTTTCATATGATATCTGTATATTCCATTAAATATGCTATACTGATTTGATCCTGTAAGCAAATGTTATCTAGAAGTTCAGCTGTAATTATTATCAGACCTTTATTACTTTTATAAAAATCCACTATCATTCTTTAGAACACGTCTATCTTTAGCACTAGCTCAGTGTGGATAGTTGAATTAAGAAGTGATCAGGATCATCACTCTGGAAACCTTTAGGTCCTTGAGTTTAGTCATTTTTGTTAATTTAAGAAGACAGTCTACAGTAGGTCTTTTCTGTGATAGTAGCTCTTAAACAACAGTCATGAAGTTAGTCTGGGAATGTTTGGATACAGAAACTTCTTAGGCTTTCCCCTTAACATATCCAAAGAATATTATAAGTATCCATAGGGTATATTTAGGCTAGCTGTGCAGTACAATGTATCGAGCTTATAATGACATAGATTCTCCTTGATTGATAGGCCACAGGCATGGGTGTTACTCTTTAATGGCAAATGCTCAGTTGTTTGTGATCATCCCCATGGATTGAGAATGTATTGTAGATGACAGGTGAGAAGAAACATTTTTGGAGGAATAGGTTTGTAGCAGATAAAATATAATGGTGATCCATGAGATAATCTCATGAAGGGATGGTGGCATTAAAAGAATAATATTAACAAAATAATCACATCATACATAATTTTTAAAATTTAATTTAATTTTGAGAAATATAAACAAAAGCAAGAACAAAAATCAGAAACAAAGACAGAAACCGGGCAACATACAGCAATACATATGTTACAGAGTTTGAAACCAAGAATATATGATTAACAATGATTGATATGTTATCTGTTTTTATCATCAAATCTGTTGCACAGATTAACAGATATGGTTATTTTAAGATTGTACATATGGTTGTATATTACTACTTGCTTTCAAGAAACCTTAAATTTGTGATCTTGTCTTTTTTTAAACTCTTAATTTTTTAAAAAGAGAATATAGTAATAATTGATATGACATTAGAAACAGTACACAATTAGAAGACCAACATGGCAGGAATTCAAGCATGATTTTTATATTACACGTTGCTGTCCTTGATATGGTTGCTTTGATTGCAGATACTAGCATACAGTTAGTCAAGGTGAAAATTCTACACATTGACTGCTATTTTCAAAAAAACTGTTGAAAATTATTAGTGCAATCACATCAACCATCCCGGATGTACACTTGCATGTTTTCCCCCTACTTTTTACTTATCTTTTCTCCTTTCTCTCCTCTTTGTTGTTTAATCCTTAAGTTGTTTCTTTCTGTTTTACTAAATCTGTTGTATCTTTCAAGTTTTATTTCTTCTTTTGGGTTCCTACACTAGGGAGAAAATACGATATTTACACATGTGGGTCTGATTTATTTCACTTATGAGTATAGCCTCTAGTTGCATCCACTTAGTTATGAAGGCTTCGAGTTTGTTTTTCTTTATAGCTGAGTTATATTCCATTATATAAAATTACCACATCTTTTTCATGCATTCATTGGGTGATGGGCATTTTGGTTGCCTTCAAGATTTGGCTGTGACAGATTGTGCTGCTATAACTATGGGTGCACATATATCTGTGGTATGATAGTTTCAATTCTTCTGGGAAAATACTCAGAAGGAGAATAGCTGGATTGAATGGGATTTCCGGTCCTAGTTTTTTGAGGCGTTTCCACACTGATTTCCATAGTGGATATACCTGTCTACCTTCCCACCAGCAGTGGAGAATGGTTCCTTTTTCCCCATAGCATCTCCAGCATTTGGTATTAGTTGATTTTTTTATGATAGCCATTCTTTTGGGGGTAAGATGGTATCTCAGTATTGTTTTAATTTGCGTTTATAGAATGGCCAGTGATATGGAACATTTTTTCAGGTTTTTATTTGCCTCTTGTATTTCTTTCTCTGAGAAGTGTGTATTCATCTCAGATGCCAATTTTGGATTGGGTCTTTAAATGTTGGGCCCCTAATGTCTTTTAGTTCTTTATATATTCTAGATAGAAGATTATTTTCTGAGTGATTATTGGTTAAGATTTTTACCAAATTTATGGGATGTCTTTTCATTCTGTTGGCAATTTTTTTTTTGGCTGGCAGAAACTTCTCAATAAGTGGTAGCCCCAGTGGTTTATTCTTTGAAGTATTTCTTGTGCAGTTTGATTTTTGTTCCTGAACTGCCTGCTTACCCCTGTGTCTTCAAGATTTGCACCTACTTTCTCTTCCAAGAGATTGTGTTTCTATTTTAAAGTTTAGATCTTTAATCCATTTTTATTTTAGTGCATGGTGATAGACCTGGGTCTAGCTTTAGTTTTCAGCATGTAGAGAGCCAGTTTTTCCAGCACCGTTTGTTGAAGAGGCTATCTTTCTTCCAGTGAATATGTTTGGCCCCTTTGTCAAAGATAAGATGG
>NW_004524845.1:2335063-2344960 GCF_000260255.1 Octodon degus | reverse complement strand
TAGGGATTATATTAAATCTATACAAGAATTTTGAGAGTATGGCCATTTGCACAGTGTTGGTTCTTCCTATCCAGGAGCAAGGGATATCTTTCCATTTTCTGAAATTGTCTTTCATCTCTTTTTTCAGAGTACTGTAATTTTCATTGTATAGATCTTTTGCTTCTTTAGTTAGATTAATTCCTAGGTATTTCATGTTTTTGATGATATTATCAAGGGTATTATTTCTCTCATTTCTCTCTCAGTGTGTTTTTTATTTGTGTAGAGGAATGCTATTGATGTTTGGGTATTTGTAACTGGCTATGCTACTGATTTTTTTATTAAATCTAGGAGCTTTTTGGTGGAGTTTTTCAATTTTATATTTTGTAACATGCATTATTTCATTGGTGTTTATAATAACCCAATGAGAAAAATGCTATTACAATTAGTAGTGGCTTTTTTATATGTGGAAAGAGAAGTATATAATGGTAACAATACTTTTTCCTGAATTCAAATAAATAATTGTTGTTGAAGAACCTGAGTACTTCGGTCCATGAACTTAATTCACTTTATGATTCTGGAAAAATGACCATGTTTCTCTATGTGTGTAAGATGACTGTGATTATTTTCATCACCTGATGCACAGTTTGCAAATAAAAACAAAACTTGGCCAAATGCTTTTATTTGGGAACCAACTTGTTTGCAGGTAGAAGCAGTCATGAACGGAGGTACCATTGTATTTGTGTTTAAAAATTATTCTTTTCACTTTATCATAAGGGCAACTTATGTTATTTAGTTAATCTAATTAACATGAAACCTTTTTATTTCTTTGCTTTTTCCTCCAAAATCTAGTGCTGAAGAGATTCTGATGACTAGGTGATCTCAAAATGATTTATCTGATCTGTGAATGTTTTTTAAAAATATATTTAAATTTCCTCAGTAATTCCTTGTTAAAAAATGGATTCTCTGTTGTGCAGCCCTGTGTGTGAAGTAAATAGAAGGGAGTTTGTTGCATTGGAATTTCAGCCAGCTGCTGCCCTTGTTAAAGGATAGCTTCTTTAGAAGTGATTCTCCAGTCAAAAATATGCTAAGCCCTTGCCTTCACAAGAGAATTGGATGAGACAAGCCAAAAAATGGTGCCAAGCATTTATTTGAACAGTGTAGGTGAATGCATATGGAAGAAACTAGCTCTTCAGAGCAAACTTCGGCCAGACAAAGAGAAAAAAGGCAAAAGCAAAAATAAAGAGTATGCACAGCCTCTGAGAAACTGGGAGGGTTTTCCATGGAACACAGTCTTCTTCCTTGCGATCCTCTTCTGTGAGCTCATGAGAAGTTCTATATCTGGACTCTGCCCTTACCCTGGAATCTTGTGATTGACAGGTCCCACTCATTTCCCTAGCCAGCTTTGACACACTCTTCTGTATCAGCCTTTCTCTTGGGCACATAGGGAAGAGGTTTGTCTGTAATCCGTGAGTGTTTGTGGTACAAAGCTTTTATAGGAGTTTGTATGAGAAGTAGGAGTCTAAGATGGCCCCATGAGTCCCTGTCTTGGTTTACATACATGTGTTTCTTCTTCCCTGTATAAGGGCACCATCAGTAAATACAACAGAATATCAAAACGGGATTATCCTTGCTGAGTTTGACCTGATTAAGGGGCCTAATTAAGGGAAACTGAAACACAGAAAAGCTTTTTTTTTTTTTTTTTGATA
Organism: Octodon degus; assembly: GCF_000260255.1. Lineage (NCBI taxonomy): Eukaryota > Metazoa > Chordata > Mammalia > Rodentia > Octodontidae > Octodon > Octodon degus. The sequence goes on along the minus strand of NW_004524845.1, from coordinate 2,343,275 downwards.
GGCCTAGCTGCTCTGAAGAGTGCATTCCAGAAACTAGGGGAAAGCTCTATATGTTGCTGGCCCTGGACTAGATATCTTGTCTGCCCAGAAACTGACACCTTCATCTCAGTGCCAAAATGAGATGAATTATGTCAGCAATTCATGACTTTGGAAGAGGACTTTATGTTTTAGTCAGTAACATTGTCATGGTAGGCATCTTTATTTCAGATTTCTGAGAGCTAGATAGCATACAGTTGATAATGTACAGTTGCCCTCTACCAGCACACTGATCTACAAGGTCATGAGGTAACAAATCTAGATTTAAACACTACTGTGATGATTAGTTACACAACAGAACTAAGATGGGTGACAGTGTGGTAGTCGTCATAACTTCTATAACTGCACTTATCAATTTTAAGTCAAAATAATGATGGTTTGAAAACATCATATGTTGATTGCTATATGAAAGGAAGCAGTTATGTTTCAGGAGTATAAATGGGAGGTGCAGCTTACATAGAATGTCAAGCTAATTTAGTCATGTGGTTCTACTGACAATTAGGTAGATAGTTCTGTTAGAAGAAGGAAATCATGAAAATAGATAGTACAAGCAGGTGGAGAAAGTGTTACTTTTAAACTGTTATGTGCTTTGAAAATTCTTTCTAGGTAGGGACTAGACTCTGTTGAGGGAAACAAAAGCTACTTAGTCAGAAGTTGCAATCTTATTAGACTTGAGTGTGAGCAGAACTTTCTTATTGAAACAAAGAGGATGCCTTTGCTTAGGGTAACAAGCAAAAAGAGGAAGGAAAAAGGTGTTGAGCATTGAAATGGTAGGATATATGGGGCAGTTCCCCCTCAAGAAAGTAATTAAATTTACTGAGTGTTTCATCCAATGGGATCTTCCATATGTGATGTCATGAATAATTTTTTTTTTTTTTTTACTTCCAGTATGTTCCTGGTATGCTGGAATGTTTGTGTCCCAAAATTGATATTTTGAAACCTAATCAGCAGCATGCTAGTATCTACGGACGGACTCTTATGGAGGTAGTGAGGTTCAGGCCTTCTTCATGAATGGGATTCTTGCCCATAGAAAGGGCACAAGAAACTGCCCTGTGAGGACACTGTCATGAAGGGTGGGCCTCATGGATGCTGAGTCTGCGGCAGCCCTGACTTGGGGCCACCCAACCTGCGGTGTGCAAGCAACACATTTCCCTGGCCTGTTAATCCCACAGTCTGCAGCATTTTATTACAGCAACCTGAGCAGAAGCAGAAGCCACTCTGGCATTTTGCTTTTATTTAAGTCTGTCCTACTAAGGGATCATCTGTGATATGCCTTTGACTATGTATACTTGAGAATTTCAAACTGAAATCATTATTATATCATTTCTTTTAATGTTCATCTTAAACTTCACTCTATTTCTTCTGCTTCCCATGTCTGTTTTATGGTATTTTGCCCACTTTCTTCTTCTCCATATAAATGCTTATGTAGCTTTTCATCTTCCCTCCTTATCATCTGTATTTTCTTCTAAAGAATTTTAAGCCATTTATTTCTCAGATTATAGTTCTTAGTCTTTTTTCAGTTTATTTACTTTTCTTTCTTTCTTTCTTTCTTTCTTTCTTTCTTTCTTTCTTTCTTTTCTTTTCTTTTCTTTTCTTTTTTGAGGCACAATAGAGATTCTTGGCAAAATTCATGATATGTGTGATTATTTTTCTTCTTTGAAGTGAAGCAGCCCTGGCACTGGAATAAACTTTAATTTTTTTTATCATCAGAATGTCAAAGTTTTCCTTCATCCTTTTCCCTTTGATTAATTATTTAATAAATTTTCAATAGAAAAGATTTCCCTTTTTATGAACATAACTCCTTTCCCTGCTATGCAAGTTCTTGCTTGGTATGTTGTGATCACTCCTCAGATCCTGGCCAGATGTCACTTCCTTAGAATCTTTTCTGACCCTGCAAGCTGTGTCAGGCCAAGCATCTCATTGGCATAGAATGTCAATGACTTTTCTTGTCCCAGCACATGGGACAGATTGTAATCACAGATCTGTGCAGTTACTGTGGTAAGCTCTGTGTTTTCCATTAAATCCTGAACTCTGCAAAAGCCAAGAGTTGCTCTGTTTTACTCATCATTTTCTGTCATGTACCTAACAAAGTGTTGGGCACGTAGTAGTTGCTTAGGATATGTTGGTGGAATTACATGGAGTGAACCCCAGAAGTACACAGACCGTCCAGCACATTAGAAGTGATGGAGCTGGGACAGGGCCAGTGTGCTGTCTCACAAGGCTGAGGCAGAGCCCTCACTGGAGGCTGCACAGCCTGGCTCCTGAGCCACAGCTCAAGGAAAAGAGACATGGCTTGTGCAGTCTACAAGGTAAAATAATGCAGAATTGAAAAGATGGAATTGGACATAAAGTAGGGAGCCAGAAAGATTGAGATCAAGAAATATGGGGGGTGGAAGCAATTCAGGGCTAGAAGCTCAGACCAAGAGTATAAATTGCAAACACCCCTTTTTTTAGGAAATAATGAACCAAGACACAATAATGAAGTAAGTGACTACTGGGGTGTATTAGAAATGTCTGCTTTCATTTAAAGTATCAGTTGCTGCTATATGAACAGTATGGATGTTTTAAATAATTATAATCACAAGAATCAAAGATGCTGTTGAGAGTATTTCTGTTGTCATTTTTTTTGATGTCATAGTAACAGGTCCCACTTTTAAGAATAAATTCTTTTTGCATCATTTTAAACCAAAAGAAACTGCAAAACTAAAACCAGTCACCTCATTCCTTTGAAATATATAACTGAAGTAGCAATAAATAATCCAGGAGAGGATGTAAGAAACAGAAGTGGAAGTAAATTTACTGTCAGGAAAAATATTTTTTAAAAGTCTATTTAAGAAGGCTTTATTTTCATATTGCGTAGTTAATAATTAGTGGCATCTTTTTTAACTTTCTGCTTCCTTTTGCCATATGTAATTACTCAGTTTTTAAATAATTCTCATGTGTAATACTTCTACCATGGTCCTGAAGGAGATATTTTTTTGTCTGGTTTTCTTTGCTTCTGAATTAGCTACTTACTGCTAAAAACAACTCTTGGCTAGAAATAACCAAAGCATAGTACAAATGTAATCATAAGGAATTATGTACCAGCAAGGAAAGGGGTGCTACTTCCAAATGTGCAGTGCAACAAATAGGCTGCCACTCAATTAAATAAAAACATGTTTTTAATATTATTGCAAGAAAACAATTATATAATTTAGAAAGTGGACACTGTCTTTACATTGGTAGCATAGCTATAAGCTTTCAAAACCTTTGTTGTCCTATTCTTTGTACCACATTTTGTCTGGAGAAATAAATAATGGGTATGGTGCTTGTGCAATGAGTCAGGTGGGTTTGATGCCCAGTACTGCATGCCATACCAGCCCTGGGTATGGTGGCACACACCTGTAATGCCAGTGCTGGGGAGGCTGAGACAGGAAAATCACTATGAGTCAGAGCTGCATAGTGAGACCCTATACCAAATAAATAAATAAATAAATAAATAAATTATTTTTAAAAAAATTTTAAAAATGCACAGTGATCCTGGGAGAGAAGCAAGTCTGTCCACATTTCTAAGGCTTTTTCAGGTACCTCCTTCTATTCAAGATCTAGAGCATCGCTGGTGCCCCACATATTCCTTCAGTACTATCTTGATTTAAATCACATAAGTTAGTTTTGGCTGATTTTAATGTTAAATACATTAGATCATATGGTATGTACTATTTTGTGTCTCTTTTCCTTGAGACATTTTTGTAAGATTCATCCTTCTATGTAGGGGTAATTCATTTATTCATCATTGAGTAGGGTCCCATCTCCTGAATATACCACATTTCCTTATCCTTTTTAGTTTAATGGCTGGGTTGTTTACATTTTGGTTATTATAACAAGGGCCACTATGAACGTTTTTTTTTTTTTACTTACTTTTGGTATTGACTTGTTATGTTTTTGTTATGTATACTTGGGAGCAAAATGTCTGTCATTTTGAACTTTCAATATTAACAGTATTCTGTATTTAGTTATTCTCATAATGTCTATAGAATTGTTTCAATTTCTGGAACAATTTTAACTGCATGCCCATTTGCCATAATAGAATAATTATAGTGTATAAATATATTATTTAACCTTGAATTTAGGCATTCAAGATTACAAGTGTTTCCTCTAAATATGGACTTAGGTGCATCCAACAAAGTCTACTGTGCTGCCGTGCATTTGGAAATACTTTTTAATTTCCATTTTGATGACTGATAAGTGGTTTGATTGTGTTGCTTGATTTCTGTGCATGAAGATTTATTGTTCTGCTTTTGATTTCTTGCTCAACTTCATTGTGATAGTAAAAGACTGATATCCGTTCTCTGATCTTCTTCAGCTTTGCTTTATAACCTAGCATAATATTTTATGGTTTAGGAACAGTCAAATGTTCCATTGAAAAGTAAGTTGCATCTTTGTTGTGTACAGTGTTTATCACCAAGCTGTTTGCTTGTTACACTATTCATATAATTTAGAAAGGTACTAATTTTAAAAATGTTTGGTAATTTATCAAAATCTTATACAATAGTTGCTATTTACCTCATATTAGTTTTTCAAATTTTAGCTTTATATATTTTAAAATTATATTTAAATTGACTGAAACTTTGGAGTCATCGTATTGTTCCAGAATAAGTTCTTAATCTTGTTCAAGTCCTTTTAAGGTAATTTAAAAAGTAATTCAAAATGAAGTCTTTTTAAAGCTTCTAGCTTATGCAATATTACTATTGCTATAGCTCCTTTGTTTCTTTAGTGTTTGCTTAATATATCTTTATTCTCTTTTTAATGTATTTAGTACAGGGTCTACAGGGTCTCACTATGTAGATCAGACTTGTATTGATCCTCCTGTTTTCAGCCTCCCAAGCACTACAATTACTGGTGCATGCCACAACACCCAGTCTCATTCAGTGTCTCAGCGTGCTCCAGGGGCAGAGCCGGCATGGCACGCTGGGGATCAAACCCTGGCCACTGGGCTCTATCTAAACAGGCACTTTAGTTCACTGAGCTATCTGGCCGGCCCCTTCTTTATTTTCTTTTTAAGCTTTTCTACATCTTAGTATTTAAAGTATATCTGTTGTAAACAGTCTAATGTTGGATTTTAAATTTTTACTTCAGTAACATGATCACTAACCAATTCTCACTTAATATAATCATATTAGTTTGTCACAGATTCTGTAACAAAACACAGCTACATGCCTAAGAGCAACAGGACATTATTCTTTCTTTGGAACTTGATCTCTGAAATCTAGGTGTCAGCAAGATGGTTCCCTCCCTCAAGTCTGAAGGGAGGTCTGCCCCACCTGTTTCCTAACTAGTAATAGTCCTCAGGCTTAGCAGTCCTTGGCTTGTTAATACACCACTGTAGTTTCTGTTATCTCTTTACATGGTGTCTGGCTTACTTTTCTCTCATTGCTGGGACAATGTACCTGACACCCAAAATTAAAGAAGGAAAGGTTTATTTAGCTCACAGTTTGTGGAGGTTTCAGTCCATACTTGGCTGTCTCCAAGGCATAGTGGCACATGGAAGAGAGCAGCAATTCATGGTAGCAGAAAACAACAAAAGCAACAAGAGCAAAAAGGGAAGAGCAGCCAAGAGCAAGCCTCTGTCCCTCCCTTATATTGTACACAGGATCCCTACCCCAGGGTGGGTGTAGCACTCATACACACAATCCCAGAATTGGGTCATGAGTTAATCACAAACTCTAGAACTCTGCCTGAGGCTTTTAGGGGGACATCTAGACACAAACTATAACACATGATATTTGTCTTTCATGTCTGTCTCCAAATTTGTTTTTATATGGACATTGATTATTGGATTAAGACCCACTTTAATCTAATCCTGTATGACCTCCTCTTATTATATTTGCAGTGATTTTGCTTCCTAGTAAGGTTAAATTCACAGGTACTAGGCTTAGGGTACATTCTTCTGGGGGAAACATTTCAGTCCACAACAATAACATTAAGATTAAGAACATGTCTACCATTTTTTTCTTTTCCTATTCATGTTGGTTTATCTTTCTTTCCTTCTTTAAAATTTAAAAAAAAACAATAATATTCTAGGGGGCTGGTAAGTTAGCTCAGCGGTCTAAAGTCCCTGCTTAGGCAAACTTAGGCAGGCATAGGGTACTGCGGTTTGATCCCCGACACTTCATGTCATGCCAGCCCCACCTTCAGGGTGGGCTGAGCTGGCCCTCCCCCACAATTTGTTTTTTAGTATTCCATGTCTGTCTTTAGTTAGCTACTTTTGTAAACATTCCTTTACTATTCTCTTAGTGTGTAAACAAAGCTTAGAGCTTTCATATTTTATTATAGTTTTGTATAATTTGTTTTGCCTAGTGTTATAGATTAGATCTTGATTGTGCCCACAAGCCCATATTTTGAAGGTTTGTTGCCCTCACATGGAGCCACTAGGGGCTTGCAGAAATTGAAGACATGGGGAGTAGTTGGAGGATATTAGGTTACTTCTAGGAATGGTCTTCCAGGGAATATTAGAAGCCAGTCCTCTCTCTTTTTGTTCCCTTACCACTGTAAGGCAATTAGGCCTCTTCTGCCATGTGTCCCTGCTACTCTATGCTGTGCTACACCAGGCCACACAAGGCCATGGCCTGTGTCCTCTAAAACCATGAGCCTTCATATGCCTTCCATCTTTTAAAACAGATTATCTTAGGTATTTTTCACAGTGATAGAACTAACATAACTAGTATACATATCTTAGGAAAATATTATAATCACAAGTCATAGTTGCTTTACTATTTTTTGCAAACACTTGTGTTATTGTGGTTGTTTCTTAATTCTACATGTATTCCAAGCATCCCTCCCAAAACAGTCAATATTCACTTTTTATCCACTTTTTTCAGTGCTCTTCATTGCTGTTTTTCTTGATCAAGTCTGTCCATATTCAGAAACTATATATGAGATATTTACATTACATATATTTTACATTATAGGTTTGATGTTATATATTTGCATATTATATTATATACATATATTACATACATACATACTCTTAGAAAGTTAATTTTTAAAGAACACGTCTAAGGACTTTTTTTTAAATGGGGTGATATCTCGTATTTTGACAGGAGTGTTTTATACTTTTTTAATATTAATACTTTCTCCCCTTCCTTCCCCTCTCTTTTTGTGGTGTTGAGTATATTATAAACTTAAGTTATGAATGCTGAAAGGAGAGTAATTAATTAAAGAATTGAATGGACATTTCAGCGGAGAGAATGTGTGTTCACCCACGTTGAAGAAAGCAGAGTGGGCTAGAAATGGAGACAGTGGTCTAGAAAGAAGGGAAAAGAAATTCTGATTGATTCAGGCTAATCTCTGTAAAAAAGGTACACTGATGAAGATGAGAACAGAGAGAAAGGAAGACGATCTACAAGTCAAAGCATGAGTTCATTGCAAATCAGACAAAGACACATAGACTTGTAGGAATGATTTGTCTGCACAAGGGCTTGGACTAGCTCAGAGAGTTTATAAAACATTACTTGTGAGCACCTGGCTTGTAGAAGGTGCTCAGTAGATATTTGTTGAATGAATGAACTCTTGTCTTTGCCTTGTACATATGCTATGTATTTTATATACATTTTCTTAATACTATATTAACAGGTGTTCTTAGTAAAACATTTATTTGGAATCATAAGTAGAGGCCAGATTATACACACTTCCTGGGATATATAGGAATGCAAAAGTACTTAATGGACTCCTTAACAGTGAAGAATCAGACAGGTAGAAGGAGAAGCAGGAAGGATTCTGTAGGTCACTGAATAGTCCAGCTCTCATACTATATGGATGTGGATTTGAGTTCCAGTTTGTTAAATAGCTTGCTATATATGTGTATGTTTCATTTCCAGGAAATTGAAACCACACTCGCTATTTTAAGCCTGAAAGAATTCAATATAAAGGATTAAGTGTACATTAAAGCTTGGGAAGTATTGCAGCCATAGCTGCTGTCTCTGGGCTCCCTTCAGGACTCATTCTAGCTTGGCCCACAGCTGCTTTTGCTGTCAGAATCAGGGAAGGGGATAAGATAGCTGCCTCAGCCTCATTATCCAACGGCAACAAACTAGTGCTACCACCACCACACCTTCCTGTCTACCTCCATACAGCTGGCAACTGGATCTAGAACGCTGGAGCCAAAAGCCCAGGGAGAGAGGGAGGGAGGGAGGGAGGG
>NW_004524845.1:2327346-2334963 GCF_000260255.1 Octodon degus | reverse complement strand
TGAGACAGTTTCAAATCAAATTGGTAGGACAGTTTCAATAATTAACACATTGCATACATTCTTCCTAGTGGTTAATTGCTGTACAAGATGTGGACTTGATATACTATTTACAAGCACCATTAGAACAAATCCCTCTATTTATTAAGAGAATGTAACTATATATCTATCCTAATCACTTTGAATACACAGATACAAAATGGACATTCATCTGTATACCCTTTTTTTTTGTTAAGTTCCGTTATTTGAATATTATAGATGTGTAAACTCAGAAAAATATTCTAAAAGAGTCCAGTAGCCTATAATAGTATTGGGTCTTCTACTTCACTGGCAGTGTTGGAAATTGTTGACCTGAGTCCCCTATAGCTCAACATAAGAGCATGGCTTTACTTCTTATATTTCGTTTTTATACTTTTCTGCTGGATGGTAAAGGTAAAGGTAAAGGTAAAGGATGGTAAAGGTAAAGGTAAAGAAGGACCTATGCAAAAAGAGTTGTAGCTTTTGGGTATGATAAGGTCAGTGAAATCCCCTCAGGATTTATTCTGAGATTCTGTACCTCAGATTGTAGAACATTTGTCAGTGTCAGCCATGTGGATGAGTCACGGCCATTGCTTGGCTAATGTGCTCTCTGTGAAAGCCTGAGAGAATGTTTTCTCTCCATGTGACTCTCCTTAGGCACACTGTACATCATCGATCACTTTCCTCTTTGGCCCCATAATCTCCTTGAACAGAAAATTTGGGACACTACCAAATTACATGATGTAACAGTACAAGTTCTCATATCCTGAGTCTTAATTGACCTTGGAAGGCTAGGGCCAAAATTTTGGCTTTCCTTGCATCCCTCCTTTTTCTTTAATTTGGTCTGCAAACTTAGTTTGTTAACCATCCAGAAGACAAGCTTATTGCTATTACCATACAACTTAGGTTGTTAAGCTTAACCTCACTATCTGCCTGAATATCAAACATCTTAGGCATAATATGGAACATGTATTTTTCATCAATTATTAATATGTTGAACTTTAAGTCCCTACAGAATATGTCTTTAAGAACTTCTGCAGGAATGCATGGCACTGAGGTTGGGTGGCAACAGACAGATGACCATATCTCTCACTCTAGTTTCTACAAGCAATGAAAAACACTGCTGCTAAGCCACAAAGCCCCATGTATGTGGCAGCTCTATCATGCACAAAAATGCATTGCAGATATTCTCCCTTGCCTATTGGAAGTCACATTCTGAAGCAGAAAGGCTTGTGGATGGGGTGACCCTTGTTACTTATTCTTTAAACTATAATTCATTTTAGAGGGGACAAACACATTACTAATACATGCAGTGGGACTAGCATAACAGTGCGATGCCAGGAGCACAACCTGTAAACAACTAGGAAGTCTTCATAATCTCACTTCTGCCTTCTTTAGCAGTGTCTTCCAGTGCAAGTCTTTATCTTCTCTTTTCTGTTACCTTTTTGTAGCTCTGCTTCCCTGATGTACAAGTATTTACCCCACATCTGCACATGCTGTGCTCATTGCCTGGACAGTCCTTCCTCTTGGTCCCCGTCTGATTTCTGTGCACCTTTCAGTGTAGGTGTCATCTCCTCAAAATATTCTCAGATTCCACCAAATAGAATAGACTGCTTCTCCCCTTTTCAGCTGCAGCTTCTCTAATGAAAATGACTGGGCTTATTCACATCTCATTTGCAGAAGCCGTATCACATGTGTGCTACAAAAGTGCTCAAGAAATATTTGAAAATAGGTGGGTGGAGGAAAGAAGGAAGGTGAATTTAGATGTAGTAGGCCCCATAGAGACCATGCGTCATCACTGTGCCACTTTCTTTTTTTAAATTTATTTTATATTTTTTAAGGAATATAAAACAGTGATAGAAAAAGCATTGGAAACGATACAAAATGTCACCAAACTAGGTAATTGGAATTCAACAATTGTTGCTGAATGCTACTTTCAATGAATTGTCCAGGTTACCAGACATAAATGTGCAAGATTTGTTTAAAGAAGAAACAAAACAAAACAATAACAAAAAAGTTGTAAGAAACTCAAAAGAAGAAAAAAAAGAGAAACTAAGGATTAACCTCTCCTTTCAAAAGAGCAGTGGAAATTGACAGTATAATGATTCAAACCATTCTGCATATATACCTAAATATATCTTTTTCCCTTCTTTCATTTGTCCTTTTTTTCAACCCAGTTTTTCCTTCCCATTGAACAAATTCTTTTCCTTTCTTGTGCCACTTTCTTAACCTACTGCAAGGTCATTCATTTATAGTGAGTAGTTTCATCTTACTTTTGCCACATGTGTTGACTTTAAGACATAGCTCACAAGGAATCCAAATTTATAAAATGTATGTGGTGCTTTTATTTCTATAATATGACTTCTTAAAGTTAACTTCAGTTTTTATCACCTAAAGTGTTCCAACTGCCTCAGCCTCCCAAGGGCTGGATTTATACATGTGTGCAACCATGCCTGACTGATGAAATTTTTATTTTATGTTATTTTTTTGTAGTTTTTAGGGAAGGGTCTACAGGGTGTTCAGGGTCTCACTACTATATTGGACTTATAGTGATCTGCCTGTTTACAACCTCCCAAGAGCTGGGATTACAGGCACACTACCGCACCCAGTCTCAGTTGCTGTCTCAGTGCTCCCTGGGGCTGGGGCCAGTGCGGCAGGCCCAGGGATCATACCTCCAGACCCTGAGCCTGCTACAGGCACTTTAATCTGCTGAGCTATTTGGCTGGTCCTTCTGATGAGATTTATTTTATTGAGAAACAAATAGCAATGAGACAGTTTCAAAACAGGCTAGTAGGACAGTTACAATAATTAATACATTGCATATTATTGTCTTCATAGTAGATATTCATAGTACAAGATGCAGACATGCTATCCCGTCTAAACACTATTAGTACAAATCTTTCTTCTCATTGAATTAAGAGAAAGTATATCTATCCTATCTTGAATATACAGATACAAAATGGTCCTTCGTTCCTATCTCCTTTCTTTGTGTAGTTTTTGTCAGAGATGGGTATTCCATTGCCAATAAAATATTGTAGGTGCATGAATTCAGTAAAATAATCCACTATTGTCCAGTAGTCCATAAGAGTAGTGGGTTATCCGTAGGACTGGCAATGTCAAAAGTTGTTGGCCTCAGCCTTTTACAGTTCAACATATTATGGCTTTGCTTTTTATACTTAGTTTTTATACTTTTCTGCTGGATGGTTAAGACCAGGATAAAGCAAGACCTATACAGCAAGAAATGTAACTTCTGTATCTGACAAGGTCAGTCAAATCCCCTCAGGATTTACCCTGAAACCCTGTACCACAGTTTGTAGATCCTTTTTCAGTGTCAGCCATGTGAATGAGTCATGGCCATTGTTTGACCAATTTGGTCTATGAAAGCCTGAAAGAAATAGTCCCCATTTCTCTCTAGGTGACTCTTCTTAGGCACATTATACATCATCAATCAGTTTCCTCTGTGGCCCCATAAGCTCCTTGATGAGAAAATTTGTGACACCACTGAGTTACAGGATGTTACAGTACATGTTCTCTTATGTCCTTAGAAAGTTGAGAAATATTATTAATTTTTTTTTGGCTGGCTGAGGCTACCTTTCACCCAAATCATACAGTTGAATCACAGGAAGTTGAAACTAGAGCTCAGTTCTTGTATCCCTTCTGCATAATAAATTGCCTGTAACTCAGCAGCTTAAAACACCACCCACTCACCCATGGTTCCATATGTCAGAGTCTAAGCTATCTCAGTTTGTCTGAGTTTGAGACATTGCAAGTCCAAAGTGAAGATGCCAGTCAGGTGGACTTCTTTCCTGAAGGCTTCCAGGAAGAACCCTCTCTCAGGATCATGCAGGGTGTGGGCACATTTCAAGTCCTTGGTATTGTGGCATGAGATCCCCATTTGCTGACTGATTCTTGGCCAGGGATCATATCAAGCAACCAGTAGCCTTAGTCTAGGACCTCTGTCTGGCCCTGCAGACTCCTCCAATTCAGAACCAGCAATAGTACTCAAATTCTGCTCAGAATTAATATTTCCAAGTTTCTCTTTTGTCACCAGTTGGAGAAATCTCTGTGCCATAAAAGGGAGTCAGTCCTACCCAGACAACACTGTCTTAGGATAGACTGTGTCATAAAACATGTGATCCTAGCGATGATGGCTTGCTATACTGACAGATTTTGAAGCTTAAGGCAGAGGATCTTTGTGTGATCATTATAGAAAGTCTGCTCACCATACAGCTTAGTTATTCTTATCCTCCTGGTATTGTCATGGGACCTTTTCCTGAAAGATTTATAAAATAGGAATATACTTATGATTTTAGCCAAGATATCATTAATACCACATAGTATTTGAGGCAGACTACTTAGGGACTTCTGTCTCCTTCATCTCATATGACTCTGGCTGTGGCTTCTTTATTCTGGGAATCTCTAAGAGTCTACCTGGCTTCTCCTTCCTTGAGACTTAGACTGGGAAATCTTGAGGCAGTTAGCTTGTCTCATCTTAAGCATTTACTAATGCAGACTACTTAAGTACTTCTTGGACTACCTACTGGGCTTACTCTCACAGTTTTGATGTGTTCGAGGACATGATGCTCTCTTCTCCTTGGTGGTGAGGCACTTGGGGCTCTGTCCTATCTGGTGGGCAGCAGTGGTGCACTACCTTCTGCAGCATCAGAGCCCAGTGGATGTGGAGTACCAGTGAAACCAGCTCCCTCTAGCCTAGTGTCTTCCCTGAAGCCTCAAGTCTGTAGGCTCCCACACCACTTTTTCACCACCACAGGGTATACCAGGTCTCATGCAGAATCAAATCTGGGATTGTGTGTTCATTCTACTACATGAGCTTTTCTGTGTTCTGCCCTCTTTTGATTGTCTTACTTAAACTGGTGCCTCTCTCATCCTTGTTTCCTTTGCAGCCTCATCCTGTTGTATTTTCCACACTCAGCTCCATAGTTCTTGCTGCTGGAAGGCAGGTTCTGTGGGGGTCAGCAGCACACTGTCCCTGTCCCCTGCTGGGCTCTCTACATGGGACCAGAAGGTATCCACATTCTTTAAACATGAATTGAATGAATGCACAGTAAACACTGGGAAGCTGGTCTCTCAGACTTGTGAACATTTTTGTCCATCATTCCATATGCCTGTGGAGAATTTAGTATGTTCAAGTCAAATTTCTGGATCAATGAGAGGATAATATTTTCTGTCCTTCATAAAGTGGCAGACAGGAGAAAACTGAGGAAAATGACTAGAACTTTGAAATTGGCAGCTGTGAAAAGGAATCTTTGCTTTCCTCTCACAGTGGAGCTTTTTGGAAATCTTTAGCAACGGCATGATGATGATGAACATGACCTAGTGAATTATATAGTGTCCTCTCTTTTCCTCCTCTCTCTCTCTCTCTCTCTCTCTCTCTCTCTCTCTCTCTCTGGATCTCACTACACAGATTGGACTTGTAGTGATCCTCCTATTATCAGCCTCCCAAGTGCTGGGATTACAGACACTCGCCACAACACGCAGTCTCAATTGCCATCTCAGCATGCCCCTTTGAGGTGTGGCCGACATGTTATGTCATGCCAGGGATTGAACTCCTGTCCCTATTAGTCCTTCGCCAGGAATCGAACCCCCATCCCTATTAGTCCTTTGCTAGGGATAGAACCCCCGTCCCTATTAGTCCTTTCTTCTTCTTTTACCTCTTTGATTTTGTAGAACTCAACTACAAAAGACACAAATAAGGAGTAAATTTAGTCAAAAGGAAGAGAAATATTAATTGAAATTCCTTTAAATGTATAGAGTAGTAATATAAAAATTAAAAACTGCTGTCTTTGAAAATTAACCTTATGATTTTAGTTACAAAAGCACAACAAAAAAAACTAAGCAGTGGATCACCAGTAATGAAATCTCCAGTTTAAAATTAAATACAGTAAAATGATGAATTTGGAAGATAAAACCATGTGGAGTCCTTTCAGAGGATATGATATCCTAAGCAAGAAATACTGAAGAAGGCTGAGAAGGAAAGCACAAACTTCATAGTATACGAGGAAAAATAAAGATGGGTGTATTTATTCAAAATCCAGGGTTTTGTAGTTTCACGTCAGGAATTCATATCAAGCTGTGTTAAGCCAAAGGAGAAAATGTAATAAAAAGAAAATGGTGTGGTGCTAGTTCATGGTTGAACAAACCTGGGAGGAACTCATGGTGCAGAAAGGGGAGTGAAATGAGGACGTTCAGGCCCTGACTGCATCCTCTGCTTGAGGACTGAGGGTTTCCCTGCTCCTAGAATGCTGGAGTCAAGAAGTGATAACTTAGCTGTAAATCTCAAATAATTAATAATTTTAGTATTTGAAACATGAATTATTTAGGACATATTATGCTACAAATGGTTATATATTTTACCTGAAAACATTTCCCACATCCAAAATTTTTATTCAAAAAATATTTGCAATGAGGCTGAATGAATAACAATGAAGAATCCACTAATGTAGAGATAAAGGACTATGTCTTTCTGAAGATACTGAGAGGTCAAAAGAATGTAGATTATTCTAGTCAAGCAAATAAAAACAAGATAAAATAAACACAATATATACTAATACAAACTGAGCACAAAGGAGGCTACTAGCAGACTCTTACAGGAAGTGAGGCAGAACAGAATTTGAAAGAAAAATCTGTCAGAGTGGGTTGCTTGTAAAACATCCATTTCCCCTCTTGCTTGAAGCCCTTCCTCCTCTTCTTTTTGAATAGGGTCCTCATTTCTAAACATGTATTTCTGAAAGGCTGGCTCAGAATAGGACTGATGGGGCATCATTGTTTGAGACACATGCCTTTCATGAATGGTTGTACTTGGGGATGGGATTGGGTTCTAGTTAGTGATATGTAGGGGGCATAACGGGGATGCTAGGAAAGAGTCTTAGATACTTCTGAAAAAGACATACAGAAAGATAAATGTTTGACCTGGCTATGTTACCAAAGTTGATGCAGGTGTTCTGAAACAATCAAAAAAGTTAACCTGGAGCTGGTGAAATGGCTCAGTGGTCTAAAGCACCTACTTAGAACAAGCTTAGCAAAGCACAGGGACTGCGGTTCAATCCCCCAGCACTACATGCCAGCCAGCCCTGCCCCCTGGTGGGCTGAGCTGGACACACAGACACACACACACACACACACACACACACACACACACACACACACACAAATAGAATTAAAAAAAAAGTTAACCTGAAAAAAAGTTTGTATGCCAAGAGTGACAGGATACGGAACGATAAAAATGACTGCCTCTGAGATGATCTATTCAGAGAATAAAGTAGGAATCTTACTACTTCTGAGCCCCTTGTTATACAAATTAATATATTTCAAGTGCTTTTTTAATGAGCTATTTTTTATATTTTAAGAGAATAAAAAATGGTAAAAGGAAAAGAAAAAAAAATTGAAATCATGTAGAATTTTACTAACTTAGTTGTTTAGATTACCAAATATAAACATGCAACATTGCGGGGGGAAGGACTTTAAGCATTAAATAGACCAGCAGAAATCAGCTGTACACTTATCTAAGCCATCCTGCATTTATCTTTTCTTTTCTTTTCTTTTCTTTTCTTTTCTTTTCTTTTCTTTTCTTTTCTTTTCTTT
>NW_004524845.1:2308100-2327246 GCF_000260255.1 Octodon degus | reverse complement strand
CTTTCTCCCTTTCTCTCTCTCTCTCTCTCTCTCTCTCTCTCTCTCTCTCTCTCTCTCTTTCTTTCTTTCTCTTTCTTTCTTTCTTTCTTTCTTTCTTTTCTTTTCTTTCTTTCTTTCCTTTTTCATCTTTTTCCTCATCCCAGTTAAAATGTTATGTTCTAACTTTTTTTTTAAACCTGAGGTATAGAAGAACGTTATTGAAAAACAGAAATATATTTTTTTGACATTGAAGTTACCCTTTCATTTTGTTTGGTTATGATCACAAACCCAATGTATGCAAACATCACTTTTTAATTTACAACCTAATTTAAAAGACAGAATTTCTCATTTAAAAGCTCCATGTATTATCCTTTAAAGTAATTAGTGAAAACAAAAATGAATATATGCATTTTAACATTAGAGCTTGTAGGGGAAAATGACACCAGAAAGTAGTATTCATTAACTGGTAATATTTTTTTTAAGGAATAGCTTCTGAATTGAGATTATACACTGGCCTAAATATAGTTCTTTGAATCATCATTATAGAATTTCCTAGTTGGTAAAAGATGTAGCAACTTTTCACAGAAACATTTTATACCTTGGTAGAATAGTGCTGATGTATTTGGAGATAATGTTACAGTATCCTATTAAAGTAGAAGCTTTAATTTAAATTTTAAAAGCTTATCATTGGAAAAACATTACTGAATGATACAAAAGGTCTATGAAATTTAACTGCTCAGTGCTTCTGATGTTAGCAGATGGCATTTGCAGGATTTTACATCTGATTTTAGCTCTGATCATAAGATCTCCACCTACTCTTGGAAAATCTAGCTCGTGGTATTCCAGTGACTTCATTTTTATAACAGTATTCTATTTACAAGGGATGCCAAATTTCTACATACAGATTCATTCAGTGTTTATTGTTACTGCAAAACAACATGAATCTTCCTCATATTCTAAAGTAGATATACTACAATGAAAGGCGGTGGTGAATCATTTTGATAAAGTCTTAAATTATAATTCACTTATTAGCATGAAAATTAGCTTGCATCCTTATAAGTAGTAGAAGCACAGGTGAAATCATGCCAATAAAATTAAATATTGCCCCTGTCATAAATTTGAGGGCTAGAGTCAGTGACACAGGAAAGAAAACCTGTCAGAGTGTCGTTCTAAACACAATACCAGGTAGAGAAGCCAGGACTGGGTCAGTAGTCCTACAGTTCCAGGGCAACTGGCTCGGTGCATCCACCTCTATACTCAGCATGAGCCTGAACTCAGCTCATAGGGCTCCTGCTGCTATAGCCATACTCCATCCAGCAGGAAGGACTAAAGGGCCATGTCCAGGAAAAATTGCCTGCACTGGAGGAGCTTTCCTGGAAACCTTCCAAGGGAACCATCTTCAGCCCTCCAAATGAGTAGCTAGGTTACAAACTGGACTTCTGTTCAGATTTTATTTGCATATTCTTAGTCATATATAATCTTTAGTTGCAAGAGAAGCTAGGATTTACTTTAAGCTGAGCTTTTTGCTGTCTTTAAAAAATTTGGCATTCTGCTCCCTAGGAAGGAAAGAGTGGCTACCAAGTGAATGACTGTCATAGTGTGCATGAGATTCACCCAACAACACATGACTTTGTATTAGACTCAGAATGCAATCAGAACTTACCTTTCTATTTTTACTTTTTGTTGCCTGTACTTTTTCAACCCATAACATTTTTTTCTGAGGGGGAAAATAATTTTACCAACCATATACTTTGCTTACCTGTAAATGTGATTGGGCATTAAAAACATGCCATATTGTATCCTGAAAATGTTTCAAGTCTGTCTCCATGAGCAGAAAAATTAATTATATTTTATTTCATCTACTTAGGAAATAGAAAATTCTGTTTTCACAAAAATAACCTGTATTTAATGCTGAAACAGGTAAATTTAGTGTGACTTCATGGGTTACTTATGTGTTTCCCAAAAATTCATTCTGATAAAAGAGGGCTAAAATGATTCTTTTTCTTCATATACATGTATAGCAATTGGAAAGCCAGTGGGTAAATGAAACATATAAAATACTTCCTAGGTATGAATCTTTGTGGTAACTGCCAAGGTCAGGTCCTGCCCCTCATTTGACTTCTGCTGCTTTCTCTAGCTTCTCACACTCCATGAAGAGCACAACTGTTAACAGGCTCTTCCTAGTTCTTGATTTCTTAGTAATTCTGTTATCTTACTCTGCTGCCAAATGTGTCCAATCCTTTGAGGTAACATTACTACTTAGGTAGCAGATGCCAGCAGAGTTCAGCAGAGATGCGAAATCTTTGCTATCCATCCAATATAAATGCTACTCTCTTCTCTTCTTCTGCTCTTCTTCCTCCCACTTTTTCTTCTCTCTCTTTATTTCTTCATTCTTCCTGCCTCCTTCTTGCTCTTGCTCTTATTCTGTCTTCTCTTCTGTGATGTCTTTCCATTCACATTCTCTTTTTTATTCTCTTTGTTTCCCCTCTGCCAGGAGCATTCTACCATTGGCCAGCATCTCTGACTCATTTGCTCTAAGACAAGGTCTTCTTAAGTTGATCATGCTGGCCACAGATGTATGATCTCCTGCCTCAGAGTCCAGGTAGCTGGTATTACAGGCACAAGTCACCATCTTGGCCCTGCTTCGACATCTTATTTTCCTTAAGGCCTCTGTGTGCCTTTCCTCAGCCCTAATTAGGATGTAGATGTACAAGAGTTTATACGTGATTTGAAACTCATTCAACTTTTGTTTCTCTTCCTGTGTCCTTATGGTTAGAGATGATAAGGAGATTAGAGGCCAAGGCATCTAAGGTTCTGTCACAGAGTATATCATCTGTTAAACTAAAGCTGCAGAGAGGTATTAACTCTTATAATAGAATTTCATAGCACTCTTATAGGTCTACCTAAACCTAGCAGTTGTGCAAGTGCCCCAAGCCTTCATAATAGTTCGCCAGTATACGATACAAATTAGCCCTGTTCCTGGGTTCAGCTCCTAGAGAGGTGGGGTGGGTCCTTTCCATCCTCTAGGTCACCTTTTGGGTGAGGATGAGCACTGTCCTTTCCAATTTGTTAGGCTTTTAACTAAGCAAGCATATGTCACTAGGTTTAATTTTAACTGAAATTAGATTCCTGTCCATCTCTTCTGTGCTCTGCAGATATTATTCTTGTTCTTCTCAATTACCAGCGGCTCAGATTTCCCTTCTCCAGTTCCAGACTTTCCTTTCACTTTTGTTTTAAAATAACTGCAATTAAAATAATAGGTAAATTTGTCATACATAAAAGATAAGATGCTTTTAAAATCTAAGGCTCATCTGAAGTGCCAGCAGTGAATGCCACTTGTAGAAGATAGTATGTCTAAGCACTGCGCACAATGATTTTGCTATAATTAGCACTAATTTTCTCAAGAACTGTTAAAAAATTAGATATTTATCCTATTTTACAGATGAGAAGACTGAGAATTGAGGGAATTTAGCAACTTATGTAAATTCACATTGTTAGAAAGTGATTATTATTCTGACTTAAAGGCATGTATGTCTAATCAGAAAGCCCATGCTGGTGATGCGTAGATCGCTTCTTTGTGCAAGTCAGAGAAGATAGACTCACTCACATCAAGAAGTCTCACATAGCATTTAGCTCCCTGTAAGGATGATAGCATGTTCATGTTCCACATCACAGCCATGGTGACCATTCTGGGTCTGAAGGATTCCCTTCTTCCTCTCCGGATTTGTCACACTACTGCAAAATTGTTCTCTCTCCATCAGAAAAACCATATGTCAGGAGGGGTGGGATGCAGACCTCAAGTGTGGGAGTGATCAGGCTGACCTGCCTCTGGCCTTCTACCTTCATGCCCTGGCCAGTGACCATGGCTCTGCTTGTGAATCTCCAGGATACAATGGCCACAATCCTGGGGAAGAGCCATCAGAACAAGAACTCCCCTGGGAATATTCTGTTTGCAAACAGGGCCACCTCTGTCCTTCTCCAGTATGGACATGACCTGAGGCCAAATTGGAAGCTGTTCACAGCATAGTCTCCCTACCCCACCGCTCATTTGCAGCTGTGGAAAGATGACTTTGGAGACAGCTTCCTGTTGGATGTAGACAGTTCTGAGACTTATTTACACATGGTGGAGTTGATGTGAGGAGAGAATGCCCCAGGGACAAGCACGCAGCTGTGCCATGGAACATAGTGTCTGGTAGAGCCTTGGTGGGCAAAGCCATGCTGATCTTTGCAGGGCAGTAGGTGGTGTTGCTATAGATGCTTCCAAGGTTGAAAGGTATCGGTGAGATCTGTGCTTCCGCTCCTTCCAATTACAGGTGAGTGATGGTTGGCCATCATTCTTTCTGGCCAGGAGACACTTTCCCCTCCACTTTCACAAAAATGACAAAGGTAGAGAGAAAAATATATGCATTTATTAAGTGTCAGACATGAATTCAAATGACCTGTGGACCCTGGAACAGGAAATTATCTGCTATGCAAATGATAGCCAATGCAAATGCACAGAAATATAGTACTGAATAACATTTCTCTGTACCACACACTTTTACTCTTGAAGCATTCTGTAAACAAGCGTACCTCAGAATAGGTAAAGTTACCCAGGATGCTCAAGAACTATATCATAAAATGCAATCGTATTACTATGCTATAATTTGATTATAACTAAGGTTACTAAGAAGAAAAGTGATTTTAGTTGAGGTCATCTTAATTCTATATGATTATAGTACCTTAGAATAAGCATCATAAACATACTGATGTATGGTTTTTATTAATGAAATTTACTTAACAGTAATGTAATCCACCTGGTTCTCACCCCTAACTGCTTTTGTGGTTATATAAAATTAGGATACAGCTAGGAAAGATAAACCCTAACCCTCAGGGACTATTCACTCTGGCCTGGTGGCACTGATTTTAGGACAGTAGCTTATTATCCTTAATATTGCCGTTCTGTGTTGAATTTGTAGGATACTATTCTGCTCAGAAAAATGTGCCCATTACTTAAGAAGTGAAGTAAAAAGCAGCATCAAATGAGGGGATTCTAGCTTATAATGATGGGCCCAAGGAGGCTCGGCTTTCTAAGAACATATTTAAAAGGCCACTGAGGAGACTGAATGTGTGGGTGTCTTTTGTCTTCATAGAGTCCAACATAGAAGGCATTGATCTAGGTGCAGTGTACAGTAGCATTGCCCAGCAGGTGAATGAGACCATGAGGCAACGAAGACACGCAGAAGATAAATACAGCATCGAGGTGCTGCTGGGAGTGGATGACTCTGTGGTCCGTTTCCATGGCAAGGAGCATGTCCAGAACTACCTCCTCACCCTGATGAACATCGTGAGTTATGGCTCCTTTTGAATGCTTTTTGATTTTTAAATTTGTTTCTCTTACTTGGTTAATGTCCTTTGGAAACACATATGAGACACGCCATGACTGTGCATCATAGACCCAATGTGTGCATGACTGCTCTGATTTCAGATTTGGATCTAGGAGTTTAAAGTGCAAGAATGCAAACTCAAAGGAAGCCTGAAATACAAGTTTCTTTGCGTTGTTTAGTGAGTTTTCCATTGTCATCCAAGGAAAACTATATTTGAACAGCGATAATGGAATGGAATTAGAGGATGAATCATGATTTCCACTTAGTTCTGGGGACAATCAGAACTGTCAAAATTTTATTCTCCTGCTTTGGTATGGATTGGGAAGGGTGAGCTAGTTTCTTCCAGAATTGCTCAGTATCCTGGGATGATGAAGAGTGATTTATACCCATAGAGCTTTTGAACACGTGATATTTTCAACTTTGCAAGGCAGACAGTAATATATTTGCAAAGTAAACAGGTGCTGGACCAATGCTGGACAGAAGTAGCTAATGGGCCCTTAAAAATTTGTCTTTTATTTATCTTTTCTGAGTTTTATTCACTTTTAGAAGATACTTGGTTAGCATCCTCAAACTTGTGTTGTTTTTAGTTTTGAATTGGCAGAGAGAAACTGATAGGAATAATAGACCACCTACTTCTAGAAGATAATGAGACAATGGTGAACTCTTACATATTTTATTTCATAATATTTAAAGAGTATTATATTGATCTTATAAATTTATTATATAATCCTGTTCTTTATTTTTTCTGTCTGCTTTTATTTTAATTACTTTGGATACTTATATCATTTATCATGGCTAAGAATAGATGTCATATAATTATACTGTAAAATAAATCTCAATTTCATGAATCATGAACATATATATAATGCATGAATACATATATATACACAGATATATATTATTAATTAATATAATATCAGTAGACAGTATCACTACGGAATGAAAAAGTTAAATCCAGCAGCATTAATTCCTGTTAATTTTATTAATGTTCAATGGCATTAATTCCTGTTATGAAGATAACATGCATTTAGCAAATTAGTAGGCTTAGAAGCATGCATAGTGGGTCATTTTTCCTGCATTCTACAGATCCTTTCAACACTGACTCTTACCTTTTTATGTAGCTTGCTGTGTGACCTGATATCTGTCTGAATGTGGGCTTGCCCCTAAGTGCTTGCTATCAGCTCCAGGCCCCTCATATGTGTATTAGGAGAGGGCACTAGCAGTGTTGGACTGAGTTCCTGAGTGACTGCAAGTAACACTCTGTATAATGCTGCATGCACATGATACACATTTGGTGCAATTTGAGTTTTCTAGGTCAAATTGGACTTTGTAAATAATCTAAATCATTAAAATCAGAGACTCTAAGCTGTGTTCTGCCATCAGGCATAGTTAATGGGAGATCCACTGGCATCCAGCTGGTGCTCAGAACTATGGAGGCTGCAGGGAGATGTGAGCCATCCTTGTCCTCACAGAATTCATAAGTAGTTGATGAGAAAAAATAAATATATGGAGCAGTTCTAAAAGAATAATCAATTAGGGGGCCTGTTGGTTAGTTGTTTAAGCACCTGCTTATACAAATGCAGTCAGGCACAGGATAATGCAGTTCCCCAGACCCCCCTTAAGGCAGCCTGAACCAGCCTAAATAAATCCCAAAAACAAAAGCAATTACAAGTATATGATTATTAAGATGTATCTCAGTTAACTTCTCTCATCGCTGGGACAAATACCCAACACCCAAAACGAAGGAAAGAGAGGCTTATTTAGCTCACAATTACTGGAGGTTTCAGTCCATACTCAGCTGGCTCCAAGGCAGAGTGGCACATGGCAGAGAGCAGAGAGCAAAGGGATTGTCAACAGCTAAGGCAGCTAGCCACCTTCTCTCCCCTCTTTACATTCTAATGCAGAGATTACCTTCCCCAGGGTAGTTGCAACATCTACACCCATAATAATCAATCACAAGCTCCACAAGCCACCCCATGATGGCATAATGCTTTGAGAAGACACCTATACACAAACCATAACATTCTGCCTCTGGATCCCCAAAGACTCATGCGCATCCCTTTATGCAAAAGACATTTTATTCCACCTCTAAGATTTGCCAGAATCCTACAGTTTCAGCATTGCTGAAAATTCCAAGTCCCAGGTCTCCTCCATGATCAAAAGCAAACTCTATGCTATGAGCCTCTGTACAAATGAAAAGTTAAACACTTCCAACTTTCAATGGCACAAGATAAACATTACCATTCCAAAAGGTACAAACAAAACATTACCATTCCAAAAGGTACAAACAACAGGGGAATACAAAGCATTGTGTCCAACACAAGTCCAAAATCCAGCAGGGCAAACATTAAGTCCTATAAGTCCATGTGGAGCATCTGAAGCAATCTGTGGCAAATTGTGAGTTCCATGTGGCTCCGCCCTCATAGGACTCTTGGTGGTAGCTCCCATAGCTTTTCTCTTAGGTTGGCTTTGCTCCCTCCTTACAGTTTCCCTTATATGATTCATGTTTCTTGCTTTTCCAAACTTCTGGGGCTTCCACTGAATAGGCTTCTCACTCACAGCTTTATACACTGCCCTACAAGGAGCACACTGCCTGGCTTCCCAGGCCTTCTGAAATTGAGGTGGAAGCCTTCTTAACCTCAGAACTCCTGCATTCTGCAAGTGACTAAAACCAATACCATGTGGATGATGCCAGGGTCTACCCCCAGTGAGGGCAGTATCCAGGCTTTCCTCTCTCTTGGATGTAGGGATTGAGTGCCTGAATTGCTAAGCACTCTGACCCTGATTCCAAGGAATAAATTCTCCATGCTAGTGCCGTTCTAGAACCTGGTATGGCTGATGCTACCATTCTGGAACATGGGGCTCAGTGGCTTTCCCCTCAAGGCAAAGTCCCTCACCCTTGCAATTCTGAGGCTGCAAAGGGCAGAGACCTGTCATCTCCTGTAATGCCCTCAGGCCTCCTTTCCATTCTCTTGTTCCTTCTGGGCAATGGGGATACTCTCAGCTTCATCTTTGCAGTCCACAGCTTTATTAGAGCTTCCTTTCTGACCAAATTCACATTTTAAATCATCCTGCTGGGCTCTTTGCTCTTCATTCTCAACATAAATCTGACTAAAAACTCTCAGCAACAGCAATGCCACTGCCTCAATATTTGGCTGCTTTGAAATTTCTTTTACCAGATTATTCAGTGTATCATGCTTAATCTCAGTCTCAGGACACAAGCAAAATGCAGACAAACTTTCTGCCAACCCATAACACAAATGATCCAGAGTCCAACAACCAATGCAGTGCTTCTTCCCAGCAGAGACTTCCCCAGCCTGGTCTTTACAGGTGGGATTTCTATCAGTCTTCTGGTCTTCTGTGCTCTGACCAGAATCTCCCAAACACAACAGCTGAAGCTATCCTAGCACGTCTCTTATAGGCAACATCTCCAAACCTCTCCTATCTCTTCCCATAAGCCATTCCCAAAAGTTTATAATCCACATGGTCAGGTAGTCACAGCAACAACCCTACTCCTCTGATACCAAATTCTATCTTAATTACTCTTCTTTCATTGTTGGTACAAATACCTAATACCAAACATAAGGGGAGGAAATATTTATTTAGCTCACAGTTACTGGAGGTTTTAGGCCATAGTCAGCTGGCTCCAAGGCAGAGTGACACATGGCAGAGAGCAAACTTTCATGGCAGTAGCGAAGAACAGAGAGCAAAGGGATTGGCAGCAGCTCAGGCAACTAGCCAGCCTCTCTCCCCTCCTTACATTCTAATTTAATTATCTGCTCCAGGGCAGTTACAGCATCTACTCCCACAATAATTAATCACAAACTCCAGAAGCTGCCTCCAGAGGCTTCAGGAGGACACCTATACACAAACCATAACAAGATATATTTGCACACTATAATGTAGATGCGACATTTTAGAAAATGAGCAGTAACCCCAGTCATTCACTGTGAAGTGATGGACCATTATCCTGCAAATTAGGAAGGGGAGGTACTGGGTCTATCCTTTCTTTTTTGACTCCTATGAACTAAAAAAAAAGAAGAAAAAATCTTTCTTCTTGGGATTTAGTTTCTATATTTTTATAAAATGGAAAGATTAAAAAAAAAGGCTCATCAAAATATTTGCTAATTCTATAATTTACCCAGAAGCTAGAAGTTAAGCTGGACTGTAGGAATTTGTTTTACTGTTGTTTCTTATTCTTGTAGTTCATTTATTTTGAGATTAAGGTTCTGTGAGCAAGCACTGTTTGAGTACACTTCTAGCTAGGGAGGTCACAAACTGCACTCTCACTTTCTGATTTCATAACTTGTCTCTTAATTGGTGTTCTATAAGGCTTCTTGGTGGATAGGGGGCCAGTGGAGGGGAAACTAGACCATTGAACAGAAGACTGGGTCAAATTTAGTAAATCTTAGATGCTGTGCTAAGGAGCATACATTGGCTTTTCTAGATATGAGAATACAAGCTCTGACCTTAGAATCAGAATGTTGGTGACTCCCTAGAGAGTGGTCTAGAGAGAAAAGCCTCTTCTGAATGTTCGGCTGGTTGGGGACAGATTTGTTTAGGACTGAGCCAAACCTGAAGTCTGAGAATGAAAAGGAGATTGACAAAATGAAATGTTTAACTAAATGTATTTTCCCTTATTTTGCTGGGACTATGTTGATTTAAGTATCTTATATTTCTAAATGAATTAGTTTGGTTAAGTATAAGGAGAGAAAGCAAGAATCATTATTAGTTGAATTGCAGTCTTCTTTGAATGCACTTCAGATTTGGGATTATCACTAAGTAATTTACAATTCAGTAAAGGAGTGCTTGAAAAGTCCCAAAGTTGGCATAAAGTTCATGTGCATTTTTACCCTGTAGACATCTTTATTAATGGACTGAACTAGGCTGATGTAGTGTTAGGTATTCTGTTTTGAGGGAAACCATGATTTGATTTTAAAATTGTATTAAAAATATTTGAGTAAGGGCCGACCAATTAGCTCAGTGGATTAAAGTACCTGCTTTGGCAGAGCACAGTATCCAGGGTTCAATCCCTGGGCCTGCTGTGCCGGCCCTGCCCCCCAGGGTACCTTGAGATGGTGATTGAGACTGGGCATGGTGGCATGCACCTGTAATCCCAGCTCTTGGGAGGCTGAACACATATGAATCACTATGAGTCGGATCTCCGTAGTGAGACCCTGTAGACCCTATACTAAATACAAAAAACAAAAAAACTTGAGAGGCTGAGGATTTAGCTCAGAGGCACAGTACATGCCTGGCAAGTGTGAGATACACACTTCAATTCCCAGTAACTACACCCTAAAACTAAGTGAAAAATTTATTTCTTCTTATTATGGCATGCACATGTATCTAACATGAGCAATATTGAGATATTGACTATAATGTTTTTCTTTATCTTTTTTTTTGTTTGATACAGCGTCATGCTACACAGTTCCTACTGCCTCAGCTTCCCCAGTGCTGAGATTATAGGCATGTACCATCACACCTAGTTTTGGGGCTGGCATGGCATGTGTTAACAGGGATTGAATTCTAGACCTTGTAATTGCCAGGCAGGTGCTTAGACTGCCCAGCCTTACCTATAATCTTTTAAATTTATATAACATTTACACACAAAGATTGGTGATAGTGGGAATTTACAACAACATAATACAGATCCAAAAAGAGAGGACCCTTGAGTTGAATGGAGTTTGGTTACACAGTCAGTTAAGACTGATTTAAAACATTCTTGGAAGGGGAAGTTTAATTTTAGAACAATTACGTACTGACATATCACCTTTGTATGAAGATCTTTAAAACATTTGACCAAGAATGTCACATGAGTGATGGGGAAACTTTTAGGGATGACTGCCCCAATTGCAACTCAATTCTCTTATTTATTGCAATGTACCAACATTGCAATTAAACCTGAATACTGAGGCTTCAGTTTAGAAAAAAACCAACTCAACCATTAGCATCTTTTGTTAAAAACAAATGACATGCATACTCTGGGTAGCCAGCATTGCTATAGAGTTTGCTGCATATTTGCTTCTCCTGGAAGTTACATGTAGCATCCCCCAATAATTTGTGCTGTGGAGTTGGACACTTTTGCTCTTGGCAGATTAAAACAGGAAGCATCAAATTTGATAAAAATGTTCAAACAAAACAGCTTTAAATTTGGAAGATTGATTTGCTGAAAGTACAAGCTGCTGGTATTGTAGATCGTGCCGTTTTTCAAAACCTGTTAAATTTTTATTAGAAACTAGAATCCTCTTAGCTGCTCTATACTCACCTGATGATAACCCTCATCTCTGTTCTCTGTGCAGCGTGAACAATTTCTTTTTCCAAGTTCTGTGTTCTATGCATTTTTGTGATGAAGTTTGAGGGCACAACTTTCCTTATCCTTTCTTTGCTTCTTTTAGTGCCTTTCTGTTTAACATTTTCACTTATGATAGTAAAGGAAAGTTTAGAAAAGTGTCAGCTAATATGTGAGTAAAATATACTCTTACCTGGCTTCTCTGGCAGAGCCAGTAGTATGTATGAATGGATCCATGGACTGAGAGGGGAATCCTTAGGGGCTCATGCTGTTGTTGGCTTGAATGTTTTGTTGCACGAGTATAACTTAAAGAGCCAAGATAGTCTCTGAAAAACTATTGTGCAGTCAGTGCTGGTGATAAATTCTTTCAGTGTTTGAAATCATCTACGTCCAGATTCAAAAGGAAGTATTGATGTTGCTAAGAATGAACACTTTTACTAAACGTTTTAGTGCTTCTTCTATTCTTGATCCTTTGCTAATTTTTTTTATGAACTTGGTACTTTTCATGGATTCAATACTTCGTAAAACCAAGATGCATTCATTTTTAATGTGGGTTTACAAATTCACCCTCCAGCTCTGTCTCTTGCCAGATGTAAACTAAGGATCTTCCCTGTACTAGCTTCTGTATCTTATTATTCAAATCATTCATGTGAGACCTTAATTACTTTTGAATTGAATCAGACCATCAGTTTGAGTCGCTGACAGTGTGAGAAGGCAAATTTTTGGTAAGAGGGTAGTTTATGGAGATATTCCCTGTCACAAATAGCACTGCCTGTGGCAAGGTATTCTTGTCATTGGCTGAGATCTGTGGAAACATTTAAAATAATCAATATCATTAATAATTACCACTTAATAAAATAAATAGAATTTAAAATAATTCTAGCTAGTATTGAAAGAAAGAAAGATAGAAAGAAAGCAAAAAAAAAAGGAAAAGACAAAGACTAAGGGCAAGGAGTGAGGGAAGAAAAGGGAAGTACGCCGAATGTACAGGAGCCTAATAACTTTAATGATGTAAACATTATATAACATAACATGAGTTAAGATTAATAATATCAAGAACAAAAAGAAGGAAAGGAATTAAAGGAGGAGGGGGAGAAGGAGATTAAAAAAGAAGCTGTTTTGATCCCCAGCTTATGGTGCTGGCCCCGCCCTGGGGCCCTCTGAGATAGTGACTGAAACCGGGCGTGATGGCTCACGCTTGTAATTCCAGCGCTTGGAGGCTGAAAACAGGAGGACTACTATGAGTCTGACCTATGTAGTAAGACCTTGTGGACCCTGTGTAAATACATAAAAAAGAAACTGTGATAGATATATGTAGCCCCAAGATTGTTGTAAACCACATCTTCTAGAAACATGTACTAATTAAAATCTTTCCAAGAAATCATACAGAACAAATTCAGGGGCTGGGGAGATAGCTTGGTGGTCTAAGTGCCTGCCTGGTAAGTGCAAGGACCTGAGTTTGATTCCCAGTACTTCATGCCAGCCATGCTGGCCCGGGAACTCGCTGTGCTACCTGCTGAAACCTGGCATGGTGGTGCACACCTGTAATCCTAGTGCTGAGGAGGCTGAGACAGGAGGATCACTATAAGTTGAAGCTGTGTAGTGAGGCCCTATACAAAATAAATATATAAATAAAAGTTTAAAAAATAAATTCAGAAATTATTTTTTAAACTAATTACCATGGCGAATGAACTAATATCAACTAGTAGATAGCAAATCAAGCTTCCCTATCCAGTTTCTTTAGAAGAAAATATCAGCTCCACAAAAATACTCTGGTTCTTGCAAAAAGTGTTAGGAGCTATATAGTTGCTGCTTGATTAATGATGATGGAATTGATACACTGATTTTGATTTCTGGGTGAATGTTTCGAGGGTGTTGACTGGGTTTAAGGCAGAATTATCTGAGGAATATATGTGTTTAGTGTCCCAAGCAACTCACATAGCAGATTTTTTGAGATTATTAATGGAAGCTGCTTTTGAATTTGAATTCATATCAGTCTACTAGGCATTTTTTAAAATATTCATAGTATTTGAAAGCCCAGCCCTGTTAGATTTCTTGGGGAGCTAAAGATTAATGAAATTTAGCTAATTTCCGGTTCTAGCAGGTGAAATCAATGAATAAATAATAATAATAATAATAATACAGTGTGATGATTTCTTTAGAAATGTCAGCCTCAAACACTGTTCCAACATGAAATGAAAAAGAGAGAATGTGGTTTGGCAGATAACACAGTGGCCAGTGAGGATTTCATGGAGGACATACAATTCATATTGGACTTCAGAATGAGTCACCCCTTCTTAGAAGGAGGAAGGTGAGTGGTGAAAGTTGGGGAGTGGCTATGACAGAGGTGCTGAGAACGTGGTTCCTGCTGTCTTTGGAGGTGTTAGAGGTTTGTCTGAAGAGTGAAGCAGAAGGATATTTCAGGGGGAAGACTGGAGGGAAGCTGAGGTGATCTTAAAGTCTGTTCCATTCTAAGGAGCATGGATTTTATTTTGCTGATGCTGTCAGGAGTCCTGAATAATTTTAAAGAGCATCAGTTTTTATTGTTATGTTGTAGAAACAAAAATCCAGGTATGTTAGAATAGTCTGAAACACAGATGCGATACTGTGAACATAGTTAGAGTTAAAGACCAGAGGCAAGAGTGAACTCTGGTCTGTCTCTCTGCATCCCTCTTTGTTGTGTGCATCACTCTTGCCTATGCCAGAAATGGTTGCAGTCCCTCCAGTGTAGATGGAGCCACCAGGTCGCAGCCACAGACCGTAGGAAGCACAAGCCACTTTAGGATGCTTTTTCTAAATATTTATAATTTTCCAGGAATATCCTAGTGGTGAACCTGTAGCACACATTATTTATTTTTCTTTTAATGCAAAAGATGTTAATGTTTGTGTTGTTTTTTTAAACTGAATCTTTAAATTCAGAGTTAATTGTAGTGTTGGCACTTGGTGATAAAAATTGGATTTAGGGTTGTAGTTTGGGCACTTGTCTCTAAAAGGTGCGCCCTTACTGTCCTAGAGCTACCATCCTAGAAGCACTTCTCACCTTGCAAGTTCACTTAACATAACAGTGCCTGCACATTGTTGCTGCCTTGGGTGTCCCTTTGGATTTTACTTCAGTGTCTGAGTTTACTCTCTGAATTTTCCTCTGGTTTTGCTACCGAATTCCTCTCCTAAAACTTACACATTCTTCCTTCAGCTACATATGCCAGACTGACCTTGTCCTTTCCTAGCTTGTTCCAGCCTGTATCTTTGCCAGAATCCAAAACAAGTAGTGCTTTCAGCCTTCTCAAGGGACCGTCTTTCTCATTCTTGAAGGAAAGGAATCAGTTCTACCTGAGCTTGGGGATGAATCCACTCTTTAAAAAGTCACAAGAGGTCCCAGAGCCTTGTTGCTGAGTGCCTATTTTCAGTTCCCCTAAATCTCCTAGTGAAGACGTTTGCAAATGTATAAATAGTTTGCTTTTTTCTTTTCTTTCTTTTCTTTCTTTCTTTCTTTCTTTCTTTCTTTCTTTCTTTCTTTCTTTCTTTCTTTTCTTTCTTTCTTTCTTTCTTTCTTCTTTCTTCTTTCTTTTTTTCTTTCTTCTTTCTTTCCTTTCTTTCTTTCTTTCTTTCTTTCTTTCTTTCTTTCTTTCTTTCTTTCTTTCTTTCTTTCTCTGTCCAAATGAGTTGAGCAGAATTTTAAATTACTGGACAGATTCAAGAGATGTCAGCAGGACTTGACAACAGATTGACCCTAATACTTAAAGAAGAGCTTCAAATCAGAATAATTTAGTGCTTACCCGTGATGGGCTATACAGAGTAAACAATATGGTTTAGGGAGAAGTACTTTGAGATGAATAGGCACTTTTCTAAGTACATATGCCTGGTACTAGGGCTTAACCCCTGGCTGTGGAGCCTGAGGGATAAACCAGTGTTAGATAAACATTTGGAATTTCTCAGGGTGTAGTTACTGGTAAAAGGAAAGCTGTGAAAAGGGACAAAAACCAAGAAATAAACCCTGAAGTAACCCTAGCATTCAGACTAGAGTGAACCTTGCTGAAGAAGCAGGACAGAATGACTGAAGGATAAATGGATAAACAATATAAAACACTGTAAGCCTTGTAGGCTAATTATTTTTCATGAAGAAAAATAGAGAATATTAGTCAACAAGGAAAATAATTTGTAAGAAGGAAGATGTTGAATAAGGGACAAGGAGAGTAGATGATTTGGAACAAATGGAAGATATGAGAAACAACCTTAGAGGAAAGAAAGTCTCATTCTGTGACAGGAAAAGCAACTAAGAAAGGGAGCTGGCAACACTCTGCATCACATAAGCTCATGTACATGTCACTTCTGCTGGCCATTGTTGAAATACTGTGCAGGCACAGCTTTACAGAGTTTTATTTTCCTTACAGAGTGTGGGAAAAAAATATCCCTGGGCATGGTTTGGAATTTCCTCACATACAATATGTGATTAAATTTGAACATACTTAAAAAGTTATAGCAAAAGATATATTACCATCCACTTTCTTCAGAATATTCCCCTGGCTTCTAACACATTTCTCCCATGTTTCTTCTGATTTTTTGAAGTAGTTATAGAAGTCTTTCCTTGTGATTAAAAATATAGTGAATGCTCTTTTTTTTTTAATGTATTTGGTACTGGGTCTCACTATGCAGCTTAGGCTCATAGTGATCCTTCTGTTTTCAGCCTCCCTAGTGCTGGGATTACAGGTGTGTGCCACCAAACTCAGCATGACATGTGGTACCAAGGATCAAACTCAGGTCCTTGTGCTTGCTGAGGCAGGCACTTAGACTGCTGAGCTATCTCCGCATCCCTGTCTTTTATTTTCACTTTGGTTTTGGGGTACTAGGACTGAACTCAAAACTTCACATTTGTCAGGCAAGGCACTGAAACACTAAGCTAAATCTCCAGCCTAGTACAATGAATGCTCTTACCAAGTGCTATCCAATGTACTGGCAGGCTTCCAAAGATATTACACTGTGTCCTCTGCCAATATGTTCACTGAATCTGGCACCATGTGACTTTTGACTTGTGCTCCAAGTTGAAATGATCATGAAAGGCACACATTATGAATTGATTTAGGACATGAGGCAGCTAGGACAATCCAACTACAGACACTCAACCAAAAGGACTCTAGAGCTTCTGCAGAAGTGGCAAGAGGAATGGAATTATTGTGTTTGAAAGGGGAGGAGGATGATTGTGGAGGATTAATGGCATTGTGCTTTACGCTGCTTGGCTGTGCTGTATACACAAACCTTTGCACTTGTGTGGGTCTTTTCAAAACCCATTCCTAAGCAGTGACTTCTCCAGATCCTTCCTGCACAGAGTTCTTTCATACCCCACTCCAGCAAACCACTCAGTCTCAATCAGACATGTTTCTTCCTCTCCCTCTCATCCTCTACCTTGTCAGTCAGGCTTTTTTACTCTAGTACCTGTTTTCACCTTGAACCTGAATGCATGTCTTTTTGTATTTATTTTTAATATGTTTAAGGGTCCTTTGAGAGTACATGGTTGATAAAAACAGAGACTTAAGTTCTTTTACAAATCAGTTCCCTACCCCAGAACTTTGGACATAGGACAACTGTTCAGCAAATATTTATTAAAATATTAATAAATGCTCATTAGTGTGAGATTGGAGTTGAAGTTGGAGCCAGGAAGTTGGGGGATAGTTACTATAAGTAAAAGAAATACGACATGTGGGACTGATTTTTTAGAACCCTTTTTTTAATGTATTTGGTACAGGGTCTCACTATACAGCTCAGACTCATAGTGATCATCCTGTTGTGAGCCTCCCTAGTGCTGAGATTACAGGCTTATGCCACTATTCCCAGCCTTGATGGCCAACTCAGTGTGCCCATGGGCAGGGCCAGAGTGGCATGTGGTGCTGGGAATTGAATCCCAGTCATTGTGTCTTGCCTCTTCTTAGAACTTTTAATACATGAAAAGCAGTTATGACTGGGAGTGGTGGTACATCCTCATAATCCCAGTACTTTCTAAGTTGAGACAAGTGGATCTCAAATTTCTACACAGTTTTGGCAGCATAGACACTTAGCAAGATGCTTTCTCAGAAAGACAAAAGACCTGGGTTCAATCCCAATACTGAAAAAAGTTTGCACTATTCATTTACTTCTACATGAAAATAGCAATAATTGTGGTCAATAATTTTCTTTGCATTTGTAGGTCAGGTTTCATTTAAGTACTATACATATATGAACTCATTTATTCCTTCTAGCATTCTTAGGAGGACAGTCCCTTAATTATTCCATTTTGCAGAGGAAGAAACCAAGGCATGAAAGTACTAAATAATGCACCCAAGATCACATGGCTAGAACTATGTCTGGACCGTGTGAATGCAAAGGCCTGCTTTTACCCACTGCTTTCTGCTACATCTCAGACCTAATCCTTGTGTCTGAAAGAAAAATCAGGTGTTGCTTTGTTAAAGCAAGGTTTTGTCACCTAGTCAGACAGAGTAGGGAAGCTTGTCCTGCTAGCTAAGTGTCCTGAGATAAATTGTCCAGTTCAGGAACAAACCTGGAAGGAATTTTATTTGCAAGGAAAGGAATAGTTTATTTGATTTTACTTTGTTTCTCTCTTTATATCATTAGAAACCTCACCCAATTCAAAGTTATCCGAACAGTGAATTCATATTCTATTTATCCCTTCTTGTGGATAACTTAAAAAGGGCTCTAGGCTCAACCCTGGACACCTCGTGGAAAGACGTCTCAGGGCTAATGGACTGGTTCTTCTGGTGAAGATGTTCAGTCCTGAGTAGTTGCACTTTCGTTTGTGCATTATTTTCTTTCAAACATGTGACTTCCTGGAATGTTGATGCTTCACATTTTTCTAACTGCCCAAGCACTGGTTGTAATTTCATCTTTGGAAGCTTTTCCATGGATCTGCTGTAGCTTCTCTTTATTTTCTCTCAATATTTTAAAGTCCCAAACATTAAGAAGTTGTTATGTATATTAAATTCAGAATTCAGATCCTTAGGTCCTTAAATTCAAGTGAAGAAAAATTATAAAATCAAGTGAATATTTTAGTTGTTTTTTTATTTTATTTTTTTCACGTTCACTGACAATATCATTTTTATGTTTTCAACATTTTCTACACCATAGTCTTAAATTCACAGGTAGTGAATCACTGTGAAGGACAAATCACCTTGCGTAGTGATGGACAGTGGTCTGCAGGTGTAGCAAAGTGGCTAGGCCCTAGTCTGTGTATACTTACACTATCTGGATGGATTCCTTGTTCTTTGCAGACTGTATGAACTTGGTGAGTGGTAGGACTTCACTGGGTTCCAACTCATTTCAGAACTATACGTCAATAATATCTCTAAAGTTGTTTCAAGGATTTCTTGCATTAGTACAGGAAAAGTATTTGAAATAGTTTCTGGAATTTGCATAATTATAGCTATTACTTTTTTGTTAATGTTGCTTTTACTTTGAAAAAATTGCTTTCTGTCACTCAGTTATAAAAATACTTTTTTAATTGCTATTTTAGTCATCCTGATA